>NC_081534.1:14763193-15081050 GCF_030273125.1 Centropristis striata | reverse complement strand
AGTATGTCTTTTTATATGTTGTCTGAATGTTTCCTGTCAGACTTGTGTCTCTTCTGTTAATTGTTATGGTGCATGGATGACCAAACCAGTTCCCCCTGTGGGAATTAACAAAGTTATCTAATGAAATCTATTTTAAAAGCATTTAAAAAGCCCAACCCCTACTGCCAGGAATAACATTCTAGTGAAGAAATACTAAGTACTTTATTCATTTATTTACCTAAAACTAATCCAATTTAAATACATGCTGGAATCAACAACAAATGATCCACCATGTGTATGTTTTTCTTACTGTAAATGTACAGAAAAGCCCCTTAAGGTTGAAAAACTCTCAGATTTGCCCTGCAGCATACAAAGCTTCACTAATCTGTGTGTGCTGGTTCACAGTGATGTAAGGATGCTTTGTGTCATGAAGGAGCAAACTGATTTTCAGACACGTGAGCAGCCATGTTGCCTTCCTCCCTCCAGCAGCCACTCTGGACCATTACAGGCTGTAATTGTTATTTAATGGATTAAACATTCATCCTTCCTGTGCAAACCCCCAGAGGGCAGGACGACAGCCTCACCATGTTCACACAGCTAAACACCCCCCCATCACACACACACACACACACGTCGACGCTCATTTGACGGCAATGTTTGTGCTTAAAATTCAATTACCCACTTATTGATAGCTCTCTGGGGTGCTGGGGAAGTGGACACGGTGCTGGTGGAGGTGTGGATGATTTCCCAGGAGGCCTCAGTCTCCTCCACACATCTCCAGCTGGATCTATTTCATGGCTTTACTCATCAGCGGCAGACGCAGATGGAGCAGAAGCAGCCGTCATACACCTGCACACACCAGCGCACGCAGACACAGACAGACGGTGTGCATCACACAGGGAAACACACACACACACACACACAATTTATTATTGTATATGCTGACAGTGGAGGAATAACAAGACATTTGGTGAGCTTTATTTGGTGAGCTTTATCTGAAGGTCAAGAAAAATGTATTTGAGATTAAATAAAAACCAAATAAAATAAAATATCCCCACAACAGGTGACCAAACTGAGACCAAGATTACATTTTATTAAGAAAGGGCATAACTTTAAATTTTAGGGCTTCAATTGAGCAGAATCGATTGAGCTATCAATCACTGATTACTGATACTGATTGTTAAGTCCACAAAATGTCAGAAATTAATGAAAAAAAGTCTCCAACATAATTAATCTTTACTGTTCATTCTTTTTTTAAATCTGACTGACAGTTCAAACTTAAATATATTTAATTTAAGATTACATTAAAAAAAAGAGAAGGAAAAAAAAGGCACAAAGTCCCTCCACTTCCTGTGGACCACCATGAGACCTTGGGTGCATTCTGCCCCCACAAAACATAGCAAGATGTTTTTAAAAACAGAAATGTTGGTGGGTTTAACTCCCTGTTGCACATGCTGCAAGTCACTAATTAATAATACCTCTGGCACATCCACAAATGAAAGAAAACTCTTCTCAAAGCTAGATGCAAGCCATTTCACACTGTTGGAGGGATTATTTTATTCAACCCTAACCACAGAACATTAGCTTGATGTTTATTGTGAAAGACTGTAAATGTAGTTCACCGAGTGTTTCACACAAAACTAAATGGTTCTATGACAAATGGACTCTTGACTAGCAAGTGATGCTTCAAAGCTTCAGTGACAGAGAAATTATGACTTAACATGTTGCAATCTTTAGATAAAAGAAGAATTTGCTAATCCTTTGTGACATAAATGCAATAAAAAAAAGTTTATCAGTAAAATATATTGTCATATATTTTACTGATAAACTTTGTAAAAATACACTGAATTCTGAAATTGATGCATTCTGTGATTATTAACGTTTCACAGTGTCCCAACTTTTTTTGGAATTGGGGTTCACAGTCTTGAACAGTTTGTGGACAAACTACAACTTTCTTAACTTTACTTTTTTTTTTTTAAATTAAACAAACACATATAAATACACAATTCAAATGTGATCAAAAACTTTTGTCTCTCGCTGTTGAATACCAAAGTTGTTGTTTTTTCCTAAATAAGGTGCTGAAAAGGGAGGGACTTCTCTACAGTACACAACCTTGACATAAATTATGAATTAGATCTTAATGGTTATTATAATCCAAAATTGATTATTAATGCCAGCCCCCCCCTTGCAAAACCAAATTCATATTCATCCCATTGCTGTCTCCAAACATTAATAAGTGAAAACATGTTTCTTTCATGGCTTTAGTTGCAACACGTCAGCACTCAAAGCCACAGGTAGCCCCACAGGTTAGCCACGCGTCTCAAAGTCCCCTGAGGCCTCCAGAGGCCCCGTGGGAACACTCGGCTTGCCGCTGGCCTCATTCCCCCGCTAATTACAGCACTCATCTCTGCTCTCCCACGAGACGCCGCCGCTCTGATGACAAGACGCCGCACAGTTTGAAACTCTGCATCACCGAGCAACAGCTGGGGCTGCCGGCTGCACGTCAATACCCACAGAGAGGGGGGAGAATGATGCGTATGTGTGTGTGTGTGTGTGTGTGTGTGTGTGTTTGGGGTAACACTGTGCATTCATTCACACCATGAAGGGGTGATTTTGTTGCTATTTTGCACATGACTTCCAAACTCTGATGTGGTCTTTGCTTCTCAATCTGTTGAATTAGATTTCTGCTTAGACTCTGAAACTGTAACACAATAACACGTAGTCTGAGGTGAGATATACAGCGTCATATAATCCAACACAAGTTCTGATTAGAAAATAAAGATGAATCTTGTTGTCCTTTCATGTGACAGGGTCAGACTACAGCTTACACGTCCCTAAGGATGACACTGGATCGATGAGCTCTGTACATACTGTACTCCTCTCACTGTGATTGCACTGACTGTTCATTAGCAGGACGCCAGGCTTTAATGGCCTGCACACTTCTGTCAGCCGTAAATCTCCAGACTCCACCCAGGTTTGCTCCCCTGTCTCATCAAAGGGCTGTGAAGAATGAAGTCAGTGTGATGAAAAAGAGAATGAGATTTATCTGCCTCCCTCCTCCTCCTCTTCAACGCACCAGGACGAGCTCAGAGAAATGACAAGTGGGATCTCGCCAAGACACACCCGTAAATGTGATGATGCCACTGGATGTGTTTGAGATGCTGATGAGCCTGCTGGCCAAAGACAGTAACGTAAGTGTGTCTTTCTGTCACGACTACATGTGAGAATTCAAGCAGAGGTTTATTCTGTCTGTTTGGGCCAGAAGGAGGCAACAGACGGGCAGCTGGCGGCGGGAACAAGCACAAAAAGGACGCACAAAAAAATGAAGCTGAACTGACAATCAGGCAGCTAACTAGTGTTTGTAGACGGTGTACAAGCTGTTTATTGACTGGCTGATTAAGGGCAATGACGGGCAGGTGAGAACTGAGTACTCTTTTTACTTAAGTAAAAGCAGCAAAACTACATTTCTAACATGGACGTTAAAAGAGAAATGGATATGATGCTGGAGGCGGGGCCCTATTCATTCCTATGAATAGTAATGCCAGAAAGTTTGACTTCCGTGTATAAGATTACACAAATATTCTGCATCTAATATTTAGAGCCCGACCGATGGGATTTTTGAGACTGATGTCGATACTGATTTCAGGGCTTCATCGATAACCGATATGGTAATTTCTTTTGAGCTGGAATGAAATTGGATTGTGCACGGATTTTTTTAACCACTCTGCAAAGGTACCCAGACAGCAACTTTCTCAAACACAACACTTTATTAAATAATATTTAACATAATTATACATTACACAACACTGTCAGTCAATTCTATCAATGATACGTGAGAAAATAAAGAATAAATAGGAATAAAATAAGTAGCTAAATGAACATCATTACTGTTCAGTTAATTGCTGTCGATTAAAAATGTAGTTAAAAAATAAGAGCGAAAACCATTTCTAAATTACGGCAAGCAATGTTTTCTGCATTATATGTTATGTAAAAAAAAGGACACATATCAAACAGCATATACACCAATACTGATATGCCTTTGATAGGCCAATATCGGCCAATACTATCTGTCGACCGATTTATCTGTCTGGGTCTACTAATATTCCATCTACAATGTATAAATACTCTGTTACAGCCATAGACAGAATGAAAGGAGTGGACGTAGCTAAAGTGACGTCACCCATTGGTTTTGTGGACAAGGCTACCATTTCTAACCCCATTCATTCCTATGAGAGTAGCTTAATGGCACATAAAGCCAAAAAGTCATACTTCACCCAAATCACCCAAAACATTCTGCATCTATAAGCCCACAGAGCAAGCACACTATTGTTTCCTTTGGCTCCGCCTCCCAGCTGCTCAGACTCATTCACATGAACAGAGGAAGGAAAACAACTCTATGAACTTTTAGGAACATAATGATTGCGAATCAGGGCTATTCAACTGTTCATACTGGGAAATTAATTTAGCTCAGGGGCTGTAGACATTTTTTCAGGTGGAGGCAGAATCTTTAATGAATAAATAACTTAATTTAATGTGTTATGTGACATCAGGAAAGGTGCCAAAAATTAAAGTGCTTGATTCAGAATCAGTCTTTGGATGTTTTACCAATAACAAGGCAGTCACGGACACAATCTATTCAACACAAGTCGAGTGAATCATTATGATGATCTACTATAAACTGAGAGCAGATATATTACACTGCTGGTTGCTGTTCTGGGTCTTAATCTTTTCAGAGGGGCTAATTGTCAGAAAATGCTGTTTGACAGTTGGATGATGTCATGGTCTGACCAGCAAGTGTGGGGCAGTGGAGAGTGGAGACATGTTGCTGCGTCCCATTCATGCTGACCTTTCTTCTCTGCAGTTCCAGGTCAAGAAATTTAGGTCAGAGAACAATGCACTCTCTCTCTGTTAGACCGTAGCGGGGTGCCAGAGCCTCTCTCATGCTCCCCTCTGACCCCCATCCCAAAGCCTTCACATCCAACCACTCAACTCAGCGTTACACTTGGCAGACACAAAAATCCCTGTGGATTTTAACTGGGAGAGCTGCTTCATACCTCTGAATAAAGCGGGGAGGGGAGTCACCTTGTGGTTAGATATTACAGTTACACTTTTATGTATCTATCTAGAAACTGAGGTAGGGCTGAACAATTTGGAAAAAATATCTAATTGCGATTATTTTAACTTATTTTGCAATTGCAACATGGCTCACCTTATAGGAGAGAATGATCATTTTTGTATCATCATTCATTTTCAATGAATAATATAGCAAAAATGATCATGGTGTGACCTTTTGAGAGGTTCTTTAACAAACAAAAACTGTTTTTTTAAGTATGTAGAATGAAATTTGTGGGCCTACATAAAAAATGCTTAGTTTAGGAGGAAAGTAAAATTCCTTGATTTTAAAAAAAGGCCCATGATGAATATTTTCTAGGGCTGTTCAAGGGTTCATATTAGCTATTTCAGTATATTTCCCCACCAGTATTCTTGACAGTCTATAAGACTTTGAAACAGTATTAATTTGGCCCTTCAGGTTGTTATATAAAACATACAGAACATGTAATTGTACAGGGAAAAATACAGAGGTGAGTCTAATTGTTTATTTTTGTATGTCACTTGTCCTGAGTGTGTGTTTCTTTTGCTTACACTAAACATCAACAGTCAACATCATACAAAAACAACAACAAAACAAAATGAGTTTTAAATATATAGGCTGTAGCTTTTTTTAATGATAGAGAGAGAGCTTGGAAACTACAATCTACACAAAATCTTGATTGAGCTAGTGTTCTCAGAAACTAGAGTATGAGAATATTATACTCAAGTAAAAGTACTGTTACTGTAAGGAAGTTTTACCAAAGAAAAGTGAATTAACAAGTGAACATAATAGACTAGGCCTACACACAGAGCCCTAATGTCCAGACAACCTGATTTATTCAGTGTGTTATTGTACTCACCTGTCTGAGGGGCATTTTGTGGGCTTCATGAGGTCCCAGGTCCAGTCCACTCGGCCTCTGTGATCCCACGTCCACAAAGTTTACAGACATATTGACCTGAATGACGCGCTGCAGTCACAAACAGCAGGAAGTTCTCATTGAAAGTAAAAGTGAACGCATAAATCACTACGAGCATCTTAGCATTTAGCGCGTTAGCTAGACACAGAAAGCACCTGTGGGTGTGGTCTGAGGTGTGTCCGGTCACGTGGCCGCCAGATGGCGCATTAAAACGCTGATTAATAAGTGTTCATTCAATCTTCTCTTTCTTTTTTTTTGTAGGAGTTGCTACAATATTGCAAACCCTGACCATTATCCATCCATAACCAATTTTTGCTTTTATATTGTATAGTTGTACTTTTCTTACAAGGTAAATAGACACACTAGCAGCTTCACCATAGCTCGAACAGACTTGACTGCTTTTTAAGATCAGTTTATCATGATTCACATGATTTTTTTTATGGAACTTGTCTTTTTTTTATTTTTTTAACCGTACTTGAAATACCTACAATACCTCAGATAAAAATATTTCAGTAAAGGTAAATCAGTTTTTTTTCTTTGTATTTTTGTATGCTATGTTACTTCATAACTAGGCATACACAAAAACGACTTTCTTACAGTAACAAGGACTGTTATTTTTTACCTAGTACACACCATTACCTAATATTGCCTTCAGTCCTAATATAAACCTAATATAAACCCTATAAATCTGTGACTGCAACTAATACATCTGGGTTAATAATAGATTTTCTGAGTCTTCATTTTCAATTTTATAGTTAATTAATACTTATTCTTTACTAAATGTATTTTAAGAGATAATTGTATGTGTTATATTTATTGTATCTCCACAGCCATGTATGTCCACAATCAGTTCATAAAAATAATATAATATCAGGCAGCGAATCAGTGATCTGAGGTCATACATAAAGATGTAGCTATGGCTGGTGTTGTTATTACATTCATTCATGTATAATCATATCACTTTTAATTTACAGTGACAATTATTAACAGCTGCACTTTTATTTAAGGCTTTTATTTATTATTTATTAGGTTAAGCATGTTGTGTTTGTCTATACTTGAGACCTAGATGCAAATAAGATCACATTTTATGACAAACTAATGCAGAAACGTAGGTAATTTCAAAGGGTTCACTTAGGCAGGTTTTGGACTTCTCAATAAAGATGAACCCTCAGAAGATACTTGCAACATTATTGTAATCATCATCCAGTCTAAAAACAAAATCCATTAGAAATGACAAATAGATCTTAGCTATGCAGGAGAAACTGTAGGCTTCCTTACCTTCTCAATTCATGTTTTCAACTAGTTTGAACTAGCCCTACTCCATAAATAATTTTACTATTATTGTATTTTTAGGGGTAAGTGTTTGTGTTGTATGTATTGTATATCTACATCCGCGATTGTCAACTATCAGTTTATAATAATAATAATGCTGCATAATATCAGACAGCTAACCACTGATCTGAAGTCATACATATTGTTATTATTACATTCATTCATGTACAATTATACCACTCTCAAGTGATATCAGCAAAAATAAACAAATCACTACTTAATCATCACATCACATCACAGCTTTTACAGTGACAATTATTAACAGCTGCACTTTTATTTCCGGCCGCTAGAGCCCGCTGCAGCGCGCTCCCTGGTGACGTCACTTCAGTCCAACTCAAAAGCACTATGAGCGAGCCTCTTCCTCGCCGGGTGCGGTGGCGCGCGCCTGTAATCCAAGCTACCGGGAGGCTGAGGCTGGCGGAGCGTTTGAGCTCAGGAGCTCTGAGCTGCAGCGGACTATGCCGATCGGGTGTCCGCACTAAGTTCGGTATCGATATGGTGCTCCTGAGGGAGCTCGGGACCACCAGGTCGTCTAAGGAGGGGTGCACCGGCCCAGGTCGGAAACGGAGCAGGTCAAAGCCCCCGTGCCGCTCAGTAGTGGGATCGCGCCTGTGAATAGACGCTGTAGTGCAGCCTGAGTAATACAGCGGGACCCAGTCTTTTACACACGACAACTCACTACTCTTTTCGTACAAACACTCAGACCTTTCATATTTACACCACACACCAGCGGATTCCTCTTTTTAGTCTCACCAAAAACAGCTGTCCCTTCTTAGTCTCACAAAAAACAGCTGTCCCACACCGCCTCCACCTGGACCACACCTGCTACTACACCAACCACACTCAATGCTTTTGGACACATCTCTCAGATATAATGGAGTGTCTTATCCTGTTATCGAGATATGGCGATTACATAATGGAATATGAAATCCTGTTTACAGGGGTGAAATGTGGTGAGGGTCATTTACTTACTAAAAAGCTAATTCGAGGTACTTGTTCTTTACTTGAAAATGTACATTTTATGCAATTTAATACTTACATTCATCGGCAGTTTTAGTTCCTAGTTAATTTTGTTTGCAGTTAGTTTTTTCCCTTATGAACGAAAGGATTAATTGTTTTTTTAGGGGTTGAGAAAAGTCTTTTTCTTATTAAGATCAATACACATTTTTTTTATAACTTGAACTGGAAAATTTTAGATATACTGTTGTGTACCACTCTTTCCATTGCACATTTTAAACACTACATTAACATATTTATATGAATTCAGGGAACTAAATCAAAACATACATTTCACACAGTATAAGTAAATTAATTTAATCAAATGGGTTATGGTTTTGTTCGGAGGTTTCCAGGCGTTTTCCGGGCATCGATTAAAATGGTCACAGTAGTGGACAGCATAGATATATATAAGAAAGGTGTTTATATATATATATATATATATATATATATATATATATATATATATATATATATATATATCTATGGTGGACAGTACACCGGTGTTGTCAATGGCCCGGCTGTTGCAATGTTTCTGTGGAGCGGTCCACCAATCACAGAGAGCGCAGTCATAATGCCCCGGATGTACTCCCAAACTACTTCCTCGTCAAAATAATTGCATGTTACAGCAACTACTGAGTTGTTTGGTCTTTACACTGACAGCAAGTCCTTTTTACAGCAGCCATGCCGGGCCCAGACAAAGAAACAGACCTGACGGAGAGAGTTGAAGCGTTTCTGTGCGACCTGAAGCGCGGAGGGAGCGGGACCGGACCGCTGCGGGGCTCGGCGGAGACAGCCCGGGAGACGACAGCCTTGCTCCGCAGGATCACAGCCCAGGCTCGGTGGAGCAGCGCAGGTGCTCCATGCTACTGTTAACTTTGTTAATACGCAGTTTAACTCAGACCGTACGCCAGTATATGTATAAAAATATTCTTGTAGCTGAACACTGAGGACTTGTCAAACTGGTTGTGTTAAATAAATAAATAAATAGATAGATAGATAGATCGATAGATAGATAGATAGAGTCATGGACCAAAAGTATTAGACCACCCTTGTTTTCTCCTTGCTTTCTTGTTCAAATTCATGTCGGGTACAACTAAATGTACATTTGTTTGGACAAATATAATGATAACAAAATAGCTCATAAGAGTTTAATTTAAGAACTGATATCTAGACATTTTCCATGGTTTTCTTGATAATGATTTTGATTGTTCTCTAATGTTTTTTTCCATGACTATAGATAGATAGATAATACAGAGAGCTGTGACAGTGCAAATGTAAGGTGTTCAAAGGTGCGGCTAACATACTGATATATCAATAATCTTTAAGTGTTATCATTTATATTAAATTCCTTCTATAAATCAAAAGAGAAGAAAAGAGGGACAAATAGGGACAAAAGCCTCAATTTGTCAAAAAGCATTTCAAATGTCATTATTCATTAGACAGGTCTACTTTCAATCAGTTTATCAGATATAAATATCCACAGGTAGAGCATTTACAATCAATATTGCCCATTCACCAAAAGCAACGAATTAACTATGCAGAAAAAGGGGAAAAATCTATTAGGGATACATCTCTTTGTGGGTGCTTTGTAGGTTGTAGATGTTATTAAACAGTAACAGGAGTTAGGGTTAGGGTTAAATTTGTCACAAGCTTTAGCATTAACAGATAACTCGATTGTTCTCTCTTTCAGGTGATCTGATGGAAATAATCCGTAATGAGGGGAGGAGAATGACAGCCGCCCAGCCTTCAGAGACCACTGTTGGAAACATGATCAGACGGGTGTTGAAGATCATCAGAGAGGAATATGCCAGGTGAGAACTGAGCAGAATGACAACTGTAGAAACCACTAACAACACTGGAAAGGTCAAAGGATAAATTCATTGATTATGCACACTGACATGGCCCATAAATCTTATAACTGATGCTTGTGATGAACTTGTGCTTTTATTGTGGTTACATCCTGTCTTTGTTTGACTTGACTTTTTCACTTTAATTTGCCCGGTTGTTGTTGTTTTTTTCAAAGAAAACCCAACAATGTTTGCTAAAATAATTTCTTCAGGTCTGTAGTTTTCTAATATTTTTTTCTGAGGAGGTTTCCTGGAAATACTTGCAATTTTGCCACCCCACGAACAGCTAAACTTAGCCGATTAAATATTAAGTCCTTATCAAATATTATTGGAAACTTAATTAAGAAAATATAGACCCAGTACCTTCAATGTGTTTCTGGTGACCTGGGGCCTCATGTATCAAAGAGTGCGTAGCTTTCATACTGAAAGATGGCGTACTCCCAAAACTAGAAAAGTATGTACGCAAACTCACCTCCACATGAATCAAACTGTTCCTACACCAGGTTCAGCGCACCTTTCCTTGATACATCCCAACCAGCGGGGAACTGAGCGCACATGGCCCCGGCTCCTCCTACAAATGAATATGCAGATGACTATAAATCGCCGGCATGCCCAATTATTATCGACAAATCAATGGCAAATGAACGTGCTGCCACTGCGCACGAGGTGGACGTGGTGATCTCTGAGGTGGAGGCAGGAAAAATTAGCTATTTGTTGCCTCAGCTCTGCGATCAGCAACAAGGTGTTACTGTGGCTGTTAACACAGGCGGATCGGAGACCTGCACCATGGCAGAAGTCCCTCAACATACGCTCCTAGAGCAGCCAGTGCGTAATGCGTGCCAAACTAATTTTTACGCATCAGTTCATAAGCCACACTTAACTTGTTGTCCCAATTAAACATCACATATTGGATCAAATATGCACAACTCCTGACATATTCTGAAAGGATTTCCATTCTCAAGGCACCTAGAGAGATTGAGCAGCGGTCCGCACATTCTCACGGCAAGTTCACTTTTCATACATGTGGTGTGTGCTGGAAAAACAGCGTACGCAGTGTTTTTGTGCGTACGCAGCGTTGATACATGAGGCTCCTGGTGTTTCCCTTTCATATGTATTTGCTGTATTACTTGATATTTTTGTTCACTATGTCTTCTGTGCCCCTTTTCTTGTCTTGCGCCTTTTAAGTAACATGCCTATAATACTGTGTGTAATGTTTTTGCACAGTTGAGTTTGAGCTTGTTTGCTCTGTTGTGTTCTTGCAGATCTCGAGGCAGCAGTGAAGAGGCCGACCAGCAGGAATCTCTCCACAAGCTGCTGACCTCTGGAGGACTTAACGAGGAGAACTTCAAACAACATTTCGCCGCCCTCAAAGCAAACGTCATCGAGGCCATTAACGAGTTGTTGACCGAGCTGGGTATTTTTCTTTTCTTAATAAAATGGATCCAACAGCTGGTATTTGTCAATTAAATTGAAGCAAAGCCTGTATTTATCGGTTAAGTTAAAAGATTTTGCTGTTTCTCCATACATGACTTCACTTTTCAGAGGGAACAACTGACAACATTGCAATGCAGGCTCTGGAACACATTCACTCTAATGAGGTCATCATGACTGTTGGTCGATCTCGCACCGTGGAGGCCTTCCTCAAAGACGCTGCACGCAAACGCAAGTTCCATGTCATTGTCGCAGAGTGTGCCCCCTTCTGCCAGGTAGCAGAAACACATCAAAGACACAAAACACGATGTTAATGTCGGAAAAAGTAAAAAAAAAAATGTGATGATGCTCAAATGTTATACTGTTTATCTTGTTTGTTTGTTTGTTTACCTTCCACCAGGGACATGAGATGGCAACAAGTCTCTCAAAAGCCGGCATCGAAACAACCGTGATCACAGACGCTGCCATATTTGCGGTCATGTCTCGTGTTAATAAGGTATTAAACACCACAGAAGACTTTGAAATGGGCACATCAGAGCATGTGGGTTAATTCCCACCCCGAACATTCACTTTTCGAACTGTTGCCATCAGGCAAAAGATACAGATCCATAAAACAAGGACAAACAGGTTCCAGGACAGTTTTTATCCAACTGCAGTACAAAGAGTTAAGCAACACAAAAAAAATGTTTTCTGATCGTGGTTGTGCAATATACTAACAGAATGTCTGCATGAAAATGCTGTTTTTATTTATTAAGTTCTATCTATTTTTTTAATTAACTTCTGGCATTTTAGCTTTTTTTATATAATCTAGGGATTTTATTTATTTTTATGGAGTTTGCACCGACTGGTGAGCATGTTTTCCAATTTCATTGTACAGGTGACAGTGACAAATAAAGATCTCTCTCTCTCTCTCTCTCTCTCTCTCCCTCCCTCCCTCCCCCTCCCAAGGTCATCATCGGTACGCAGACAGTTCTGGCAAACGGAGGTCTGAGGGCCGTCAACGGGACTCACACGCTGGCTCTTGCAGCCAAGCACCACTCAACTCCGCTCATTGTTTGTGCTCCCATGTTCAAACTCTCTCCTCAGGTAAGAAGGCTCTCCAATCTGCCAGATTTCTGTCTTTTCTGCTGAAGGCGAAATGACAACGAACATATTTTGTGTCTTTAGTTCCCAAATGAAGAAGATACCTTCCATAAGTTTGTCTCTCCCCATGAGGTGCTTCCTTTCACTGAAGGTAACTCAGACATTCTTCACAAAATTCTGATCAACAACCAGTCAACCAAATCTTCATCTTTTCCACATCACTTTTTAAGCCTTTGGTTAATATGCTGAGGAATTCACTGTTTCAAATCTGTCTTCCAGGTGAGATTCTCTCAAAGGTGAACGTGCACTGTCCGGTGTTTGACTACGTCCCCCCTGAGCTCATCACATTGTTCATCTCTAACATTGGAGGACATGCGCCGTCATACATCTACCGACTGATGAGCGAACTTTACCACCCAGAAGACCACGAACTTTAACAAGTGTAATTATTAACAAATAAATTAAATCAGAACTGAAGCAGTCATCTGTGTTTCTTTTGACTAGGTGCAATATGCTGACGTAACTAATGGGTTCTACTGGGAATGTTTTTGAAACTTGTTAATACCATTATGAGACTTTCTTTTATTTTTAACATTAGTTTTAGGTTTTATCTGCTATATGACAGTTACTTGATGATGTAACTGGCTATAAAAATGTCACAGAAATTTGCTTTTAAAGTAATACATTTTCTGTAACTTTTTATAACATTTTATTAGTGGAACTATATACTATGGTATACAGGATTAAAATGTCCAGTCTATCATATTTAACACATCACAGTGGTAAACAGAAAACAACCACAGGGTATACCAAAAAAACCCATCCACCCACCCACCCAGATAACGTTAATGTTTAAGTAAAATTGTATATTAGTAATGTTACTATAAACTACAGTATGATATCAAACAGGCCTGGTCATGAGTCAGGGTTAATAAATACATAAGTACAATTGCCCAGACTGATGAGAAAATGGTGAAATATAAAAATAAAGGTTGTTATTTCATACTGAAATGACTATTACATCTGCCAAGTGCATAAATTACACTATAAACTTTGTCAAAAACGTGTGTATAGTGCTCCTCTAAAGACATTGCTATATGTAACACATGAGAGCTAATTCAATTTTTTTTGTTAATTGTTTTATTATCCTAAATAATTGGTAAAATTTTCTCAATCAATAAAATGACAATTAATCCTTCAGTTTATCAGAAGGAAACATGGTTTTCACTGGTCAGGAAGTGGATGGAAAACTATAGCTGTCAGGCAAATGTAGTGGAGTAAAAAGTAAAATATTTCCCCATGACATAATAATACACTTTATATATTACTGTTATTAACAGTGCTATAAAGTGCTTTGCAACTAGATGAAATACAATATTCATAAATAAAATGTCCAGATAAAACTTAAAAAATCATTAAAGAAGAAATTTAGCAAGCAGTTATAGAATTAGCAAGATGTGTGCATAAAATGGCAATACCCAAATAAAGTATATTCCCTTGATTTTTTCCTCGATTATCTGGCTCAAAACCAGGATACTAGTGCGCATGTAAACTGCACTGAAATGTCTCAGAACCACAAACATGATGAGTGAGACTCCATTATATCTGAGAGATGTGTCCAAAAGCATTGAGTGTGGTTGGTGTAGTAGCAGGTGTGGTCCAGGTGGAGGCGGTGTGGGACAGCTGCAGCAGCTGGTTTGTGTGTGTTTTTGGTGAGACTAAGAAGAGGAATCCGCTGGTGTGTGGTGTAAATATGAAATGTTTGAGTGTTTGTATGAAAAGAGTAGTGAGTTGTTGTGTGTAAAAGACTGGGTCCCGCTGTATTACTCAGGCTGCACTACAGCGTCTATTCACAGGCGCGATCCCACTACTGAGCGGCACGGGGGCTTTGACCTGCTCCGTTTCCGACCTGGGCCGGTGCACCCCTCCTTAGACGACCTGGTGGTCCCGAGCTCCCTCAGGAGCACCATATCGATACCGAACTTAGTGCGGACACCCGATCGGCATAGTCCGCTGCAGCTCAGAGCTCCTGAGCTCAAACGCTCCGCCAGCCTCAGCCTCCCGGTAGCTTGGATTACAGGCGCGCGCCACCGCACCCGGCGAGGAAGAGGCTCGCTCATAGTGCTTATGAGTTGGACTGAAGTGACGTCACCAGGGAGCGCGCTGCAGCGGGCTCTAGCGGCCGGAAATAAAAGTGCAGCTGTTAATAATTGTCACTGTAAAAGCTGTGATGTGATGTGATGATTAAGTAGTGATTTGTTTATTTTTGCTAATATCACTTAACAGTGGTATAATTATACATGAATGAAATAACAACAGCAGCCACAGCTACATCTTTATGTATACTTCAGATCACTGATTAGCTGTCTGATATTATGTATTATTATTAGGCTATTATTAACTGATAGTTGACAATCGCGGATGTAGATATACAATACATACAACACAAACACTTAGCCCTAAAAATACAATAATAGTAAAAGTATTTATGTAGTAGGGCTTTTATTATGAGAATAAAAAACTAGTTGAAAACATAAATTGAGAAGGTAAGGTAGCCTACAGTTTCTCCTGCATAGCTAAGATCTATTTGTCATTTCTAATGGATTTTGTTTTTAGACTGGATGATGATTACAATAATGTTGCAAGTATCTTCTGAGGGTTCATCTTTATTGAGAAGTCCAAAACCTGCCTTAAATGTAGATTATTGATGGGAAATAGAATTGATGATACACACACACACACACACACACATATATATATATATATATATATATATATATATATAGCAGTCCAATATGACTAACCAGATTAATCACTAAAACTAACGAGATTAATCCAGGCTTTTAGTATATTTTTTATTGCTACATGGCAAACAAGGTACTAGTAGATGCAATAGATTCTCACCAACAAGACCCAGCATTTGTGATATGCAGCTCTTAAGGCTGTGCAATTGGGCAATTAGTTGAAAGGGGTGTGTTAAAAAAAAATAGCAATGTCTGCCGTTGACTTTACAAACTCAAAACTATTTTGTACAAACTTTTTTGTTTCTAGGATTTAGCAATCCTGTGAATCACTAAACTAATATTTAGTTGTATGACCACAGTTTTTTATAAACGCTTCACATCTGTGTGGCATGGAGTCAACCAACTTGTGGCACCTTTCAGCTGTTATTCCACAATTCATTTACATTTCTTGGCTTTGCTTCAGAAACAGCATTTTTGATGTCACCCCACAAGTTCTCAACTGGATTAAGGGATTGGGCTGGCCATCAATGTTGTTGGTTTGGAACCAAGATTTTGCTGGTTTACTAGTGTGTTTGGGCTCATTGTCTTGTTGAAACACCCATTTCAAGGGCATGTCCTCTTCAGCATAAGGCAACATGACCTCTTCAAATATTTTGACATATGCAAACTGATCCATTATCCCTGGTATGTGATAAATAGGCCCAACACCATAGTAGGAGAAACATGCCCATATCATGATGCTTCACTGTCTTCACTGTGTACTGTGGCTTGAATTCAGAGTTTGGGGCTCGTCTCACATACTATCTGCGGCCCTTGGACCCAAAAAGAACAATTTTACTCTCATCAGTCCACAAAATGTTCCTCTTCTGCACATGCCTTTTTTTTAACAGAGGGACTTTGCGGGGGATTCTTGTAAATAGATTAGCTTCACACAGACGTCTTCTAACTGTCACAGCACTTACAGGTAACTCCAGACTGTCTTTGATCATCCTGGAGCTGATCATTGGCTGAGCCTTTGCCATTCTGCTTGTCTCTGGTTTTGCTCTCCATTTTAAAGCACTGGAGATCATTTTAGCTGAACAGCCTATAATTGTTTGCACCTCTTTATAAGTTTTCCTCTCTCCAATCAACTTTTTAATCAAAGTACGCTGTTCTTCTGAACAATGTCTTGAACGACCCATTTTCCTCAGGCTTTCAAAGAGAAATGCATGTTCAACAAGTGCTGGCTTCATCCTTAAATAGAGGCCACCTGATTCACACACTGCTATCTTTTTGAACACACCCCTTTCAACTAATTGCCCAATTGCACAGCCTTAAGAGCTGCATATCACGAATGCTGGGTCTTGTTGGTTTTCTGAGAATCTACTGCACCTACTGGTACGTACGCTACATGTTTGCCATGTAGCAATAAAAAATATACTAAAAACCTGGATTAATCTGGTTAGTCACATTGGACTGCTATTATTTTGAACCCTACTGTATATATATATCCTACCTTGAGTCCACTAGTTACAAATCTGAAAGACAACAACATGGATATCATTTTAATATTTCTGAAGAATATAAAGACAGAAAAAACCCTCTTTGATGCATCAAAGTAATAACACAGTTCATCCACTGTCTGTTGTGGAGCTTTGATGACATGCGAGGGTCACAATGAGCCTCTGTACTGCACAGCTGTAAAATGCTTTCAGTTGTTTGTTTGGAAAGGTGGTGCTCAATTTCTCTCTTGTTGCTATGGAGTTTTGATGCACTTATTGTTGTATTGAAGTTGTTTTTAATAAAAGCAGTTTCCAAATAAGTTTAATGACTGCTTCCTCTTTCTAAAGTGCACCAAGGATGTAAACAGCTGTGGTCACGTGAACGAGTGAAACCTCAGAATCAGAACTCATCATAAATCATAAATTAGACATTAACTTTGTACTTATAAAGATTAAGAAAGAAAATGTAGTCAGGAAAATATCTTTATAAAGGACAGTAATGTGACCATCAGAGCAACCAATGCTTTGTCATTTAAATGTATTTCAATTTGGATACATTCTATACCTTTCACACCTACAGCCTACTTTACTTAAATTTATAATTATTATTAATGTATTAGAAATGACGGAATCCACCTAGCAACTGTAATGAGGAAATGAAAATGGGTTGACCAGTTAACAAGTTTTAACTTTATTTATAGTCTTATGGTTTAAACACGTTTTAGAACATAATGAACGAATATGAGATAGATGGTCAGAGAGGGGAACTCGTATAAGACAGGTACATTGTTTAATTTTTATTCTATTTGATTGAGGTGTGTATTGTGAACACTGGGGAATATGGTATAGAATGTTTAAAGCACCCCTCCACTAAAAACATGTTTATGCTCCCTAAAATGTCTGATCTTGACTATATTGATTATACTGAGGACTTTACATTCCTTTACTGAAGGGGAAGATGTTTCTGCACTTTCCTAAAATCTGAGACTGAATTGTTTGCCAGGAAAAGTATGTTTAATACGTCACAACTTCCAAGGCTAAGCAGAAGTAGTTAAAGAAACCTGAAATCCTCAGTGCAGAGAGCAAACACATTCAAGAGATCGTCTGTTTCACAACCACTATAAAGCCAACTACACTTACCATTGTGATATGTGTGCTCGTCACAGATGTTGGTGCACAACAGACTCCTCGTCTGAGTCTGAAAGCCCATTAATGTTTCATCCAAGTGAGAAAATAGACCAGACACCGACATTGCAGCTGCAGTATGTGAGCTGTGGAGCTAAGCGACCAGCTCGCACTGCACTTTTACAGGTCATCCTTATCCACAAGAAGTGGTGTTGGAAGCCAGATCCAGTATCTCTCAGTGAGGGAGGAGTAGATGTGCTTTCAGCCTAATCTCAAAGTTTTTCACTTTTAATGTGGGAAACCATGTTAGACAAAATATTATTTACAGCAGAGTATTTTACACACTTTAAGAACATGTCTGTTGACTTTATTGATGTTATGTTATATATATTTATATTAATTATCTCAAGCCTGCAGTATTCTTGTTTTGTTTTCCTGTATTATTTAATTAACTTTCACATGTTTGAAATAAAATCGAATCCTTCTCTTCCTGTAGCAACTTCAGTTTAGCACTGACAAATGTGATATTACAGCCTACATCTGTTGGATGGTAAACTGTTTTTTAAAGTAAAAACCCATCTTTCACACTCCATATATTAGCATCACAAGTGGGAAATAGATGTTCAACTACACCATAACTAATGTAAATCCATCCAATATTTTATTGAATAAAAGCCCAACACAAATTTACAAAATTTATCAGTCAACATAAAAATCATTGATTTGCGCACAATGCGCATGTTCATTGTTAAAAATGTACCCATGACAGATGCCTCAATTAATCCCTGTTGAAAACAATCTGAACACAACCACCCGCATTCTCATGTAACCCAAGCCTCAGAAGTATTTCTAAAGAAAAGAAGCACGCTGGATGGATCTGCTCTGTAATTGTGAAGTGACATTTTGAAAATTGCAAAAGGACAATTAAATTTACCAGTGTGTGAATAAAAGGGGCGATGACTGAGAGGACATTTCAGAAAGTGTTTGGATTGCCTATTTTACATTTCCTGTCAAAAAACCCTCCACTGCTGTCTGACAAGAGAAGCCTGCACGAGTATATAAGAACTGTATCATAGAAGTCAGGTGGTTAAATTACTCATAGCCATATACATACAATATAATGCTGCAAATTCCTTCCTAAGGACAAGGTTTTTGGTTTCTCCTTACTTTTGATTTGTGACAAATTAATGTTCAGATGTTTCAAAAACAAGACGTGCAAGAGCTCATAGAAGTGACCTAATTTATAACTAAGAGAATATTACTCCGACAACTCACAACCCCCCGAAAATATACCTGTAGAAGCAACTAAGTAGCATTTACAATATGAAAACAAACTAAAGACACGGTTAAATTTAGCTACCAAACATGTATGCAAATTAAGTGACATAACACAGAAGTTCAGTGGTTGCTGATTTTTTTAAGTAACAACGAACCACTTTTTTTCAAAACAGCCTTCACTTGATAAAAGGGCACCAAGGATCTAGTTTGCTTGGCATGGCAAAGAATGTGTACATCAACAGAAGGGCAAAAGACATTCGCTCATGGCACATCCATTCAAATCGAGCTCAAAATCAAACATCACTGGTCAAACTGGTTGAAGGAACAAGGTCTTATTAAGTAAGCTGCAACATTCAAAACAGTGCAGACAGAAAAGTGAAATACCATTAGGTGGAAATATCTCACTACTGCAGTGACATACGCCTCCCATGTCTCACAGTGCATTTCTCCCTACAGCGCTTATCATGTTTCAAACCACTAAATAAGCAGGTGATTCATTTTTTCAGAGGACAACCTTGGTACTCTCTCTTACAGCCGTGAAAACTAGAATTTGAGCCCCTCAACCCCACTTGCTGTTGTTTGCTGAAGCTAGTCCAAGGAGGGCGGATGTTGGGATGTGTTGGCTGACCAGCGGGCAGCTTCCCCCGAGTTAAGGAGCTCGGGGCCGCTCTACTCGATCAGCTTCTTTGCCTTGAAGAAGCGCCGCAAGTAGAAGACCTGCCATGTGGCCAGCCCAATGAGACAGCACATGGAGAATATGCTAAAGTACAGCACACGTGTGTTGGTGGACTCTAAAGAAGGGTGAAAAAAAAGAGAAGTGTTCATGTTATTGGCCAGGGAGTAATACTTTTTGTTCATACAATGAAACATCAACAAAAACAGGTTTTACTTTCCTTCCCTTAGGTAATTAAAATCTGATTGGCATTGAAAAAAATTATTTAAACCAGGCTACTCAAACTGCAAGAAAGCTGACCATATTTTCAGAGATGCCAGAAATCCATCTGATCAACAGACAGAAAGCCTGATCGTTTATCATCCTAGCAATTAATCTGGCATCATCAACCTCTTTATACTGCACAAACAACCAATCTGGCCCTATTCTAAAATTAATTATGGGTTCAAATCTGACCTAATCCACACAGAGTCCTACAGGTTTAAGAACTCAATAAAGTACATGCAGTAAGTATTTTATGTGCCCTCTGTTTTCCTACCATTGGTGTCCCGCATCTCCTCCTCTCTCTTCTTCATGTAAGCAAAGTCATTGACGATGGATTCAGAGAGGTCCTCCAGTCGCCTCAGCTCGACCTCAAGAGGCTTCAGCTTCTCCACCTTGGCAATCTGACAAAACAAAACAGAAGCTGATAAAACCACTGAAAAGTGAAGCCTGAGAGGCCGATGGTAGGAAAGACAAACAGTTCCACTATGAACTTTGTCCAGCAGGTGTCACTCTGATACCATGTAGTAAAGTTGAGTTTATTTGTATAGTCCAGTATCACATATCACAAATTTGCCTCAAGGAGGAGTATACTGCTGATGTGTGAGTTGCCATCTACTCGTGTTTATTTAGGCTGGTGAGAAAGCTGCCACTTGAACTCTGGTGTGAACTGAACAGCTGCACTGCCCGAGAGGGTGGAGCACAAAATGGACCAACCACAGGATTATGTGAAATTAATGTGACGTGTACAAATCTTACTGTTATGGGAACCATTGTTGCTCATCTTGTAGTGACAGATACTTCTTCTCCTTTACATTATGAAGACTGTTTTTTAAATTATTTACAATGGATGTCAAGTTGTAGTCTTAACTAATAATAATCACACCAACTATTTGAGTGTGTGCTCTCTTGGTACGGCATGCTGTTAGACACAATAATTAACTGTGTAATGTTGCATATGATGATGCAGGACAGGTCACAAAACCTGCCCAGTGAACAGGTACCAATGGTCCATGTGACCTATACATTCTTTGTGAACCCTAAATGGACTAACTAAAAAGCGAGAATGCTGCCACATTTGGACAAATTAACCAAACTACAGCCTTAACTTGTCTGCAGCAGACGTCAACATTTTCCCAATGTGGAATTTGCATATTAAAACCTGCCTGATAAACGGCATGCAACAGCCAAATACACATTCCCAAACATTGTGTAACAGACTTTTAGCACATTCAGCCATCACCAATTCATCATGTACTGAACATCTTGCAGATTTGTTCAAACACACCCATCTACGTAGGTGAATACAATTTTAGCCCAACCCTCCTGCCCACAGACAGGCTAGCCCACTTGCTTGAGCTCTCCCTAAGCATCCGCCCACGTGCTCACTCGGTAGAAAAGAACGTCATGTTCGTGCACCATGTGTGGGATGGGGGCGATTCTCAGCTCACAGACTTTATCACTTCTGTACTTATTATTAAGTGTTGCCTCTGAGGGAGCAACAATGCCAAGTGCAATCCACTCGCAGAATGATGACCAAGTAATGGAAGTGATGATGCACAACAATGTGTCCCTATTTAGGAAAATACTGAATGACTGGGAGGCAAAGAACCTCCTCCACTAATTCCGTTCTTCTGTAGACAGAGACACCTTGACGTAATATTATATGTTGACAACAGGCACTTGGTAATGCTACGAATTCAGCACCGGTCATCCACATTGATGCCAGGAACAAGTATTGAATGTATAATAAATGCACGTACTAGAGCTATTCATGTTTACACAGCTCCACTTGATTTCTTAATCTCATGAAGTCACTGCTTATTTTGATGTTATGCAATGGTTCCAAAGAAAGAATTGTCCGCCTCCTGCATCTTGAATCTGAACTCCTTTTGTTGAAAAAGGTACATCGATATGTAAGGCCCTCTATCCTGACCAGGGGTATATTAGCAAATTTGATCCAGTGGATTAATTTTCGGTGCCCTATAACACTTTCAACAGGCTCAGGAATGCTGGCAATTAATAAAATAAACTTGTGGCTCAGTAGGTTGTGGCTCAAACTGGCACTACGAATCTGCTGCAAGACCAGTGTCCCACATCCACTGACCTAGTCTACAAGCTGCAGACAGACTGTCTTTGTCTGCAGTATCTCTAGCATTCAAGAAAAGCAAGCAAATGCTTTGAACTCAAATACTTACCTCTTCATAGTTTTTGGCCTCCACGCCATGCTTCATGTCCAGATTGACCAGCTGGTCAGGCACTCTTCCAGTCCCTGATTAAAAAGAGCAACAATTAACTGAAGTACAACATTTAAAGTTCATTGTGTAAACTCATTGTGCTATGTAATCCTAGCCTGGTTGCAAAATTGCAAAAAAAACCGACTAAGAAGTTTTTCTCTAGTCATCATGATCAGTTTCCTCTGTTTCCCCCCCCCCCTCATTCTTTTTGCCTTTTCTTCACTACTGAGTAAATCTAAATCATTACATAAAACATGATGCATCACTCTTTTACATAAATTCACAGCTAAAAATTGTATAACCAACTACTCATAACCACATCAAAAACATCCACAAAGGGTTAAATCTTATTACTGCACATTTTATTTATAAACAAAATATTTAACAGTCTTTGCTCTTGGTCAAACTATGTGTGTCTTGATAACAGTTGTAGCAAACTCTTTCTGTATATTGACCAGTGAAAGAATAATAATGACATTTTACTTTGATGTGAGTGAGAAATAAATTATAATTTTGTGCCTATGAGATGACACACTTACCCATGGGTGATTTGCTCTCAAAGCACACCTCAAACATGTCATAGTCTTCTGTGGTGAATGCAAACTTTCCTTTTGTTGCATCTTCCTTGGAGTAAAGAGTGTGGCTGGAGGAATCTGTGATCTATAAAGTTAAATAGAATAATGATAAATATTAACTGTATTGTTGAATGAATCATGTCCTTAGTATTTATGGCCTTTCTACATTTAAAAAAATGGTTATGGGGTTGCAAAAAAACAGCATTTTAAAGATTTCAGCTTGTGCTCTGGTAAACAATTATGTCATTTTATAGAGTAAACTATAAATTATAACAAATACTAAACACATTACATGCTATAATCAAACTAACAATTATTATTCTTCCCCAAGTGTTTTGTCTAAACCATATAGGAAATTAGCACCGTTTTTCTTTTAGAATTAATACTTCTTTTCTTTTAAATTATTTGTGAATAGTGCAATGCTTTGTTTCACAAGATAGAAAATAAATATTGATTTTGTAAACATGGAGGATGCACAAAGACTGAGCTTGCTGTTAACAAATGAAAAATAAATAAGCCAGCTGTCTGGGGAAAGCTCGGAGAAGTGGGGAAAAAAAAGCTTTTTACTGAGTTGGTCTGTGTATCTTCTTCCTTTTTCCACATGCTTTGTGTATACAAGACCATAAAATGTGGGTAATGATAGTTGTAATCCCATGTGGGATAGGCCAAATGTTTGGCATGCCAAAGAAAATGCATGTAACCCAAAAGAGACTGCAATAACATGAGTGTAAAACATTAATTAAAACCAACAATTACCTTTCTAATACCAGCAAAACAGTGTTATTGGACAGCTGTTGAAACGTTTTTTTTTACAGAATCTTGTTGTTTTAGGAAGATGAAAAGGGTTAATAACAGCATGAGGATAGACGCCATTGTATGATGTATGGGAGACATCTTAAGACTTCATTCATTAATTTATTTATTAACCCTCTGAAATCTTCGGCTATTATGTCTGTAAAAAAATCTGTTAAAAACCTTTAACATGCCATGTTTGTATCGGTTTTTCAGCGTTACCTCACCTATATGTCCTGATAATGAATTTTTAACTTTGACTTACTTGATCAAAATGTTGAACTCAAAAGAAAGTGAAGAAAACAAAGTCTGATCTTGAAAATTATGTTTCAAAACACAGAATTTTAAATATTGCAAATATGAATACAGGTTGCAAATATAACATGTAACAGGTAAAATGAGGATAATATCTAATTCAATATTTTATACTAAATATATTTGACAACATCTCCAGTTTTACTTGGCCGAATAACATCAAAAGGGAATCTGGCACGTAGTTTCAAGCCAGAACTTTAGAGGGAAGCTGATGACTCAATGCTGATTCATTTTTATGTCTTCACGTCATGAACAAGTAATATGCAGGTGTTTTCATGGACTCCATCCAACCTGTCGTTGACATGAACCCGCTAGCTGCGGTGGCTAATGTGCTAATGTGGCTAGCTTGTGACTGCAGGCTGTAAGACTGACGTGTAACAGCAGCAGAGCCTAGCCGCTGACAGTGACTGGATTATTTATAATAAAACACACACCAACTGTGACACAAACACCCACGATAGGTGACGAAATTGGCGTTAATTTGTGTCAGAGTAATGTGTGATGATGGCATGATGAATACTTAATGATTATGTTAACAAGCTGACGTTAGCTGGCTAATTAGCAACTAAAACCAGGAAGACGTGTTTTTCGGGGCCTAGGTTAGCTTCAATGCTACCAACAGTTGTCACACATTTCCGCCGCACTTCACCGACAGTTGAGACGATTTTAACACAAGCAGTGGATTTCGTTGCCAAAGGGTAGATTACTGAAACCAACATGTTAACAGACTGACGCTGTTTCAGCCTCAACAGAAGCTGGTTACTGTAGCTGGCCGCAGGTCTGAGCTCACCTTCAGATTAGTTTTGGTGTTTGCCTGTTCAGTTATTTCATACTCCCCCGTTACCAGGACGTCTTTGTGGATCTCCTCCCGTAAACACTTTCTTGAGTTGACCGGTAAAAAGAAAGAAATGGAAAATACCGATTCAATAAGAACCGGTAACAACAGTAGCGCACCGAGTCGAGCCATGGCTACCCTCAACCGACCGACCAACCAGCCCGTGCCAGCAACCAGTTTAACACCGAGTTCCAGCTCACACAAACGGCCTGACCGAGCCCTGCAGCGCCGCCGCTGGCCTGGAGGGAGAAGTGCGCTCCTTTGCAATCGGGTTAGTAAATCGTCACACTGTTAAAAAACGTCACACTGTCATTTTTTTGTCAAAATTGTTGTTGTTTTTTGCCTAAATCATCTCCTCATGACGCCGGCCACCTATGGTAAAATCGCCTACATCCTCAGTTGATCAGATCATGTGATTTTACCCCTTTAAGATAATCACTTCTTTGAAAATTTGCCACATTCATAGGCATCAAATAAGAACCCAGCAAAGTAGAGCTAGAGGGAGATTGTTTAGTTATCAGTTTAGTTTATCGGTGTTTTATTGTTGACACTAATATTCGTAACACATATAATGACATAAACGTGTCATAGAGCGTATCATAAACATGACATGGGATGTGTCATGAACATTAATGACACTTTGAAGTAACATTATTGCTCATGATACTTGTCATGTCATGTTTCTGACAGGCTTGTGTGACTCTAGACACGTTCAAAATAAAGTCTTACCATATCTTGCTTAAGTCACAAAGGCATGTTGAAAAAATTCATTTATTTCTCTTAAGTTACATAATTTACACATTCTTTGTTACATCCTTTTTGAGTGAAATGATCAATAAATGTCATATGTTACACTTTTGGTGAAGTTGTTTGTGTTTCCTGCAAACCTTGAAAAAATTAGTTAGTTATTAGTTAGTTAATTATTTCAACAGGGTGACGAAATTCAACCTCTGTGTGAATGACCGAATAAATCTGTTGCCCTGGATGTCTTGGCAGTTGCCAACTTTGCCTGGCTATAAGCAGTGATGGAAAAAGTATTCTGATCTCTTATTTAAGTACTTATACCACACTGTGGAATTACTTCACCAGAAGTAAAAGCCCTGCAAAACTTACTTCAGTAAAAGTACAATATATTATTGGATTATGTGTGATGCATTTATGTAAGCAGAGTTTTATTTTCTCAGGATAGGGCTAATTTAACTACTTAATATACTGTTATGAGTTATGAGTGAATAATCACTTTTCATTTATCATGTTTCTTTATGTTAAATCGTGACCTGAAAAGTAAGTAAAGCTGTTGGCTAAGTAAAAGTACTATATATATATATATATATATATATATATATATATATACTGTTTTGAGTTATGAGTGAATAATCACTTTTAATTTTTCATGTTTCTTTATGTTAAATCGTGACCTGAAAAGTAACTTAAGCTGTTGGCTAAATGTAGAAAAGTAAGTAAAAGTACAATATATATATATATATATATATATATATATATATATATATATATATATATATATATATATATATATATATATATATATAGGGGGCCGAAGAGAACCAGAGCATCTTGTCAGTTCGGAGGACAGAGGAAAGGAGGGTTCAGGTGGCATTCAGGGCCAGTGGTTAAAGGGAGTGGATTATGACAATCCCACCCCAATGAAAGGCCAGGACAGACAACGCTAACTCAACAGGGACCACCAGAGGCATACACCTGGCCAGTCTTCAAGTCATAAGTAATTTACCGCAAACTATTCAACACCTTAAGCTTTTTGCCTGTACTCCCTAAAGACTAGAGCCAGAGAGCAAAACCGAAGTAGAGCATGAAACACAACATCTGTGGGGAACATTATAATACATAATGAAGTGGTGGGCCTAAAATTTTAACAACCCAATACCTTACACAAAACTCCTTTTGGACAATCAAGAATTTTGAGCTTATTCCAGTGGGACCCTGATATGGACTCCAATACATTTATGACCTAGGGCCCTCTAGTGGGTCGAAATGGCAATATTCCAGAGACTGTTCATGAGTGTGGGAAGTCACGTACTGACATGTTAAGTTCACCACATGATGGCAAATCAGGGGTTTGCACTTATTTTACTGAATATATTGTAGATGGCATATTTTTTGAAATAGAAATTAATATAAAAAATACCCCTTAACAGGTCTTAGATACCAGTCAGAGTCTTGTCTATTATGATAGTATTGTTCTCAACATAAGACGAAGTTGGTTTCTGTGAGGAGAATAAAAGGCTGACCTATCTATCTTGGACAGCAGACATATGCTTTAGCCAAATGAGCATTAATTGATCTATTTCTATCACTATATATATTTTAAACTGGCTTCCAAAGAAAGCGGATGATACTCTACTGTTGACACTGTAGTTATAAGATTAGAAATAACCTCTTGTCATTTTATTGTTACTGTTCTCAGTTAGGTTACTGATATTTATAGATTTTCACTCAAAAATGTCTTTAATATTACAGTAATTGCATAATAACCCGTCCAGTATGTGATAATGGTAAATCTGGGTTACAAAACAGACATATCATACCCAGTGTTGGCTGGGGTATTTTGAAAATCCCAAAAGCTATTATTTTTCTGTCAGCAGTGCAGGGATTACCCAATTACATATGATAGAGCTGTCCAGTTTCCAGGGAAACATCCTTGTTACTGATCCCACGAGGCGAGACGAGGACGCGCTGCTGTGTGGGGAGTCTGGCACTAAGTGAACAGTAATTATTGGATAGAGAAATCCCTCCAGTATTGTAGCTTAGTGCGTCAAATAACCGCTAAGAATAGCTCACACTCCTCCATGCTATGGAGCTTTTAGGCTAAAATGAAATTCATAAAACTTTCATATATGACTAATCTACATTTTTACATCTTTTTGTGAATGTCACACCTGTCCAATAAACCACTTTCAGTGATTTCTTGGGGTGAGGTGCAGTCTTTAAGGACTATAAGGATGGAAAGGTACTTCCGTAATCTTAGTATTGATTGACTAACCTTTTTATCACCTCTGGGCACTGATTCAGAATTGCATGTCACTATGAAAGCCCTACTTTACGAAGTGGAATACTTCCTCAAATAAGCCTGCATGCTGACGCAAGTGTCTTCACACCCTCCAATTAATTGCTGCCATTCTCTGAGTTGTGGTTGCTATCAGCTCTAGATACATAAAAATCAGACCATATGCTGATAAGAGCAAAAAAACAGACTGAGTTGAAACCAAAATTTGATTTGTCACACACTTTCAGTGAACTTTACATTGAGTCAGCTGGACTGAGTGTAACATAAAGAAAGGAATGTGTCATTTGCTTCAATAAAAGTGTAATTTGTTGTCATTGTAAATGCCATAATGATCACAGTATCACTCAGTCACGCAGACAGACTTTCAGCCACAGGGGGAAGACACTGAAGTATTCATGGCTCTGTAAAGCTTTCATATCCTCTCCTAACAAAAGAACGGTATCAGGGGATGGGTTTCTGTGAACCGAGCCAAACTGAGCCTGTCGTCGTGGCACAGAGGCGAACTTGGCTGTTTCATCATCACTGTGCTCACAAATACACCCAAGGAAGGGATCTCTGTCTGCCTCCCTCCCTGCTGCATATACTCATCATTTTCTCCTTCCCTCCTCCTCCCCTCACCTCGCTCTTACTTTCTTCCTCTCTTTCTATCAGGCTTACGCTGGTTCCTCCCCTGGGTTGCAGCACCGACGCAGGTTGGCGTCATAGTGGTCTAATTTTACTGCTGTTGATGCTGATGTTAAAAGAAGCAATAGGCACCTGCTATTTCTGCTGCTACCCCATCTCCCTGGGGCCGACAAAGAGGTATTAATAGACAGAGTTATTAGGTGCTGCATGGTCGCACATTGAGGCTTTATTGAGGGAAAAGAGGCTCTGCTTAAGTGCAAAGGAAAACAGATAGATACTCAGAATTCAGCTGTTATGCAATAGCACAGTGCTAACTAAACAAGAGGCTCTGTGCAAGCACAGTTTCAATCCAACCTACTTCCTTGATTCTGCAAGCAAGAGTCAAGGTAGTAGCATTGTACTTCTGCAACTTGAATGTGTTAAACTTTATAAAATATGTTAAACTCTTTATCTGTTTGATGTTGTACTTTAGCAGAGACGGCCTCTATCCAATACAGGAAGCAGAGTAGAAACTGCTGATATCTTGGCCATGTTGCACAAAAAGGGTGTGTCCACACTGGAAGGGTTCAAACGTCAGAGTACGTTAGCTATTGTGCGATGGTAGTCTTCCACCCTGCATGTCACTCCTGTGCACACAAACCACGCATTTCCTGTGAAGAGCCATTTAGCAACCCGCCTTCTGATGATTCTTTACATGTTGAAATATTGATAAAAGGCGAAATGAGCAAGTGAGTGGGAAGAATGACAAGTAGCAGGGAGCGGTATATGAGCTATTTGATGACAAAGTCAAATTATTAGATCACCTGAAATGGTTATGGCAAAACTTTTATCAGGTAGTTTGATGAAAGAAGAAAAGTTGCATAAGGCAGTCACAATAATCTCACACCTAGTTTAATTTCAAATCAAATATGGGTTGCATTACTGTACACAGGTGTACTTAACCCCCAGCTTTAAGAGTACCTAACATGCACCACGGCCATAAAGTTATGAGATTAAATTAAGCACCCAAATGCTCTCAATGTACTGGAAACCATGTAGAAAATGTATAGATAGGGCAGTACATATTGCACAAAATTGAGTCAGATGTATGTTTCTTGGAAGAAAAAACAGGATCATTAGTCACAGGGTGTACAGTATATACCACTGTATGTCTGCCTGCAGACTGTCAGTGTTCTTGCAATAAAAACCAATGGGGAAAAAAAACAAACATGTGCTAGACCATTTGTGAATTAGGAATACTTCACCCAAAAAATCGCCATTTTTAGGATATAAATTATTCACCACGTTACCTTGAATTCTTAAAGAAAACTTTTTAACTAGCATGCCTCCATGGTGAAGTAAAGAATCGAAAAAAAGGGAGTAAATCCTTGAAGAATTTAAGTAAATGGAGCTGCGTTCAACAACATAACTGGATAAAACACCCGTTGGCAGACTCACACACAACTCCTGCAGTATAATCCAAATCTTATTCATCCAGTCATATGTGCAGTACTGTCCAAACAAATGGATTTTTGCTATAAAAAAAAAAAAAGTATTGGTTTGCTATTGGTAGGAGGTAGTACGCATATGACCAGATAAATGAGACTTTGTAATTGGATGTTTTGGCTTCGGCCTCCATTTACTTCCACTCGTCTAGAATTTTCTCTATGTTGTTATTTGTTGTTCACCATTGAGACATGTGAAATTTTCTTTGAAAGATCAGGGTAACAGAGTGAGTGGGCAAACTAATAAACAACTGGTCATTTTGTGGGTGAAGTATTTATTTACATTTCTAAATCAGCATTTTCCAAATTATTTACATGTGACCTACTCATCATCATTCGTGCTGCATCAGTATTAATTTTGGCCCAGCTGTGCCTCCAGAAGAGGTGCATTTAGAGTCTGTCTGTGTAGTGGGGATGAAGATTTAGAACGGGCTGAATGATAACACCACTTCACACTCCATGTTCAGCTGTCTCAGTCCTTTTGCACAAAACACAGTTCAAACTGCTGTTTTTGTGTTCATGAATTTCTAAGGTCAGTTTGTTTTTTTGCATTGCGGTGTAACTCACACGTGCGTCTTAGACTGTGAGATAAGATGACATTATTGCGACGTTAACCAACGTAGATCGTGGTTAAAACGTTGGTTTCGGATCCTCATGCGAGTTGTCTTGTATAAGCATACGTGACCAGCGGTTGTCTTGCAGCGTTTTAAAAAAACAACAAATCGTTCTGATGAGGGAAGCAATGCATCACGTTTTTTTCCTTTTCCTATATTCCAATAATCAAATCAGATGTCTCTGTCCGCAGCCATGTACTAAGATGTATGTGTTTGAGCGGAAAAAGCCCGTCTGCAGTCTACTGGCAAACAGCAGCAGAGAATCTTCGTAGTTCGTTCTATATTTGGGCATGGAAGTACGACGTCACCGCGCTATGCTTGCAGATTTAAAAAAATGGAAAGAACGCACTGACGTAGGAGCCCTGACGTATAGTTAACCTTGGCAACAGACGGAACAATAAATAGAGCCAGTGGAGGTGCAGGAAAAATACTGCTATCCCTTATGGAGGCTAATTTTAGACATTATTTTAATTGAATGTTGAATAACACTGCTGTCTTATCTCACAAGAGAGAGAAAATATTTATGCATGTGTGTTTGTGTGTGTGTGTGTGTGTGTGTGTGTGTGTAGAGTGCAACAGAGACAACCAGGCAGATAATTGAATTTAAATATCACTATCTTTTTTATTTACATATCATACAAACATTCATCTTCACTTTCTCTCTGTAAAAAAATAAATTGAAATTTCATAAATTAAAAACACTAATGTTTTCACAGAAAACTTCAAAAATAGACCACTCAGACCATCATGGTTAAGACAAAGCACGTCCGTTTTAAGTATATATATATTTTTTTTCTTGTCTTCACAAACAGTTCACAATTACTCTCACATTCCATCAACCAGAAAACAAACTGGATCAATAATAACTATTGCTCTGAACACATCAACACTACAACAATTGTTATCTAGCACCATAAAATCATATAGGAACTCATAAAACGACTAGGTGGTATTAGTTGAAACATGCTTTTTAACTTGCTACATTGGTGTAATAGGCAAGTATAGATAAAGGCGAATAAAATCATAAATAATTTGCTTCCTGGTGAAAGTCCATTCCATACATAGCCCTGTGATCTGCACATATATCTCATACATTAAGAAAATGTGCTTAATAGGAAGTATTATTGTCTTTTGGAAGAGTGTTTAAAGGGCTAGCAGGGTTGGGGAGCTGAGAGAATCAGAGGACTGGTCGTTGCTGCTGCTTCCCCTCCTGTGGGCAATGCCACAAGTGGGGAAGGTCTCTGCCTCTGGGAAGGTAAACACAAAAGAAGATGTGTAGGTGGTGCCGGCTGGTGTGCAGGTCACCACGGGTGTGCACAGGGGCTCAAAGTCAGTGTTATTGGCTGAGGCGTGAAGGGGCTCCCAGTCCTGAGTTGTGTAGATGGAGTTAGACAGATCCACCTCTGGCACCGACCGCGCCGTCTCCATCTCCGTCTTTGCCAGCAGGTCCAAAGACTCCTCCAGGACTGAGGATTCCAGGTCTGTCATCTTGACCGCACTGCTGGAGACAGTGGCGGTGGAGAGGACGGGGGTGCTGCTGGAGAAGATAGAGTTGGAGGTTGAAGTGAAGGTTGGCTGGCTGGAAGTGATAGTGGTTGCACTGGGGATGGTTGTTTGTGGCTGGGTGGACAGGCAGGCATGGACGGGAGAAATGGAAGCCATGGCAAAGTCACTGTCCAGCTCTGAGGGGATTTTGCAGATGGGTTGATGAGCAGCCAGAATGAACTCAAGCCTTTCCTTCTCCTTCAGAAGATTAGCAATATCGTTCTGCAGGCTGGATTTCTCATCCTCTAGCTCGTCAGTTTCCTAAAAGGAAAAAAAGAGGAAGTGGCGTTAGCTTGGCTGCTGCATAACACTGTTATAAGCTGTGGCGAGAAAACACATTTTGATGAATAATGGCAAATCCATGGCATACTTACAGCTTGCAGAGTGTCAGTGAGTTCTCTTCTTCTGTTACGGCACTTTGCTGCTGCCTGTTTGTTTCTCTCTCTGCGAATTCTTCTCTTCTCCTCCTCCTCAGGTGTCACCTGAACATAAGACAAGAGAAAAGTTTAGTCTCCAAGCTCTGTCATAATTAATGAACTGTAACATATGGAACAGGTTATGTAACACTTCAAGTACATGGTCAAATGATAATTACCTGTTCCACTTTGCCTCTCTTGGTGGAGCTGTGAACCCTGGAGGCAGACCTCATGCCTGGTCTGGAGTAAGCAGGGCTGGGGCTGGAGCTGTAAGGGTGAGCTCTGTGTGAAGGGGCCACCGAGGAGATCAAAGGCTGGACCATCCACTGCAGATCCGGGCTTGTCGAAATAGCTGTGACAGTGGGGATGAAGGAGGCACTTGATGCTGTCAGGTCAGTGAAATCCTGTGGGTAATGAAGCAAGAGGACCATGAGTACATTGGGTATACTTTGAAGAGGGGATGCAGCATTGCAGGATGGTCTATAAAAAGCTGTGTGGTTTAAAAATATCCATATGATGTCAACTATGACGTTACACTCTCTCTATGGGGTTTCCAGGTGAATGAATGAAGCGCGCTTTGCACTGTGTGCAGCAGGTCATTAAGCTATTTCAAGCACACATCAATGTAGGCTAAGACAATTTCTCATTTAGATTATATTAATTATGTTTAAACTGTATGAGTTAGTGAATTCTAGAATTAGCTTGAACTCAAGTTGCATGCAAACATGAAGGCTAAATATCATACATTTTTTTTTTATAAAAGTTGAATAATATTTCACTGGACATACCTGAGACTGGGGAGAGCCCATGCTGGAATAAGATCCCGCTGGAGAGGGGTAGTATAGATTGTCTCCGGACGGGGAAGCAGTGCTGCAGCGGGAGGAGGTATCGCACTCCGTGTTGAAACCGGTGAACATCATCTTTCCCCCAAAAAACAAGAAGGACGATTCAAGCAAATGTAAACTTGAGATGAGGAAATCCTTTTGTAGGTTTGGGATAAACTCCTAAATCGTCGCTCCAGATATATTCTCTCTTGTCCTGTGTGTTCTTGTTCTGCTACTGAAAGTTTGACTGCCAACTCTGAGAGCTCGGAGCCCTTTTATAGGCTGAGACAATGACGTAGACAGAGGGGAGAGCCTTTACCCGACACCGCGAGGACAAACACAGCAAACACTCACATAACAACGCGGTAACAACGACAAATATTGCTTCGAAATTAATTTTATACACTATAAGTTAAATGTGCGATGTCCGTTAGTGCTGTTCAAAGGTGAAAAGTAACATTTAGAGATATTTTTTAACCTCATCTTCGAGAAATGGAATATTCCAGAAGCGGGATCCCCGATACGTCATATTCCATATATGGTGTATCCTGTGAGAGGGGGCCGACCTTGCTGGGAAATAGGCTAGACCATCTGAGATTGGCCGACAGCGACATGACGTTATGCAAGACAACAAACACAGCGGCTGTTGTGAAAGCTGAAGAACTGGGATAATGGTCAGCTAAAGAACATCCTACACAGCAAATATATCAAAGGTTCATTTGAACATGCAGGTCTGTCTGTCTGTCCCCAAATCGGAATATCAAACAAACGCATAAAAAACACACACAAATGATGCAATTTTAACAGTTAATTTGAATCATTATCATTTATATCAAGTACATACAGGACTACAGCAGTTCTGTTTTTTTGTCTTCCTAAGCTAGTCTTTAATGCATTTTATAATAATTTTCTGAAAAACCCACTTTCATTAACGAGTTATGGTTGGAGAAACTCTAGCAGGTACAGTGCTACTGTGTTAGATATATTTCAGTAACAACAACTTAAAGTGTTTTACTTATACTTTACTTAAATAAAGGGTGGCTATTCACAAATTGCCTTTTCTCCATTAGACTCTGTACTTTCACCAGTCTGTTTGACACTGATCCAACTATCAGGCAGAGCTCCACCAACTCAACTAGCTACCTCCTCCGACTCCACCTGCTCTCACCATGGTCACATTAAACTCCACAGTGTCATCCCCACTCTGGGCATCACAGCTGAGCACATCTACTCACACTCCTACTGTTCCCTAACATAGACCACATCATCTTGCCTGATTACGTAGTAGGAAATACGAATCTGTGCCAGCATGCCGTAGCAAATCTGCCATGTAATGTCAGCATTGGGAGAGTTAACACACATATGTGACCAAATAAAAGAAAAGTGCTCATTGAAAATAACAATACAAACTATACCGCTCTTCATGTCACACCAAGAAGCTGTAGTACACAGACAAAATCCCATACCCTACACATAGTTAAAATGTTTGACCCTCGAATTGTTACCACTGCTCAAACAGGTCAGAGTTCACTCTATGCAAAGCAGCTAGACATGTTTGTAAGATAGAATATTAGCTATAGTATTTTACAGCAGCTATTCCTCATGTTTATGTTCATGTTACTTTCAACCTCAAACCTTTATGTTTTAATATATGATGTTAATCTAACTCCCATAGGTGGCATGTTGTTTAGATTACTGTACAAAAAACAAAAACAAAAATTATGTAAATGTAACTCTGTTTATTGGCTTCCTGCCGCAAAAGCCTCTTTTTTTTAACTGCAGGCTTGGATTCTTTGTTAGTTTATCTGACTTATTAAGAACTGTGTTTACTGGAGTGTGATGAAGGATTTTGCGTAAGCTCATTTGAATGAAATTCAAAACAGCAATGAAAACATGTCGGAGCAGAGGTGATTGCATACGTGCTCTACCCGCAGGCAGTACTTGTACCTTCTGTGTGCAATCCACACGAGGGTGTGTTTAGTTGTAGAGCAGGTAGATAACTGGTTTGTTATGTGTACTTTTCCACGATAGCAGTTTGCTTTTCTCAGGGCTGTCCTGGCGGCATAAAGGTCTTTCCCTAAGACTGTGGTAAAGGGAATCCTCATGATCAGCATAATGAGCGACATGAATCATACAGCTTTGTCACTGAGCCAATATTTAGACTTTGTTTTGCTCTTTAATTTAAGTGTTTAACTTGATTAGGCCTACTCCAAGGCTTTGCAACATATTTTTGTGCCCATTATGATCTGTTAATTAGCCCTTGGTTGGTAATAAAACTATTACTACACATGTACAGCACTTTCTCTTTTTTCATGGTTACAAAGTGTGTCACATCAGCAAAATAAAAAAAAACAGAATTAAGAAATATTATTGAAGAACATAAAAGTCATTAGAAGCAAAAGTACAGGCTAAAAATAACATTTAATTAATAAAACAATATAAATTATTATTAATATATATTTTTATTATTAAGACAATACTTTAGTCCTATACAGCAAAGGTCTAATACAACAGTCCAATTTTAGTAGTGGTAGCAACATCTGTTGATTAAGCATTTACTTGTACTTGTATATAGACCATTTCAACTTGCAAACAAATTTACCTACAAATAATATCAGCATCAAAATGTATCGAAAGTAAAAGTACTCATTATGTAGAATGGACCCAGTCAGATTGTTATTGTTGTTATATATAGGCCTATTCTAAATATAGTATTGTATTACATAATACGTAATACGTAATACATTTTGACATATTTATGTAAGCAACATTTTACTGTTGTCCAGGTAGGGCTCATTTTAACTACTTAATATACTTTTATGTGGTTTAATTTATCAACATAAAGCTGGCAGCTAGGTGTAGTGGAGTACAATATTTGCCCCTAAAGTTACAAATGTGGAAATACTCAAGTGAAGTACAAGAACCACAAAATTGTAGGAAAGAACAGTACTTGAGTAAATGTACTTAGTTACATTCCACCACTGGATATGTGTGACTTCATCTTAACTGTTTAGTGTTGTCATTCAGTAAAGACTTTTGAATGGGTGGATAACGTAAACTTTGGCCACAATGGTCATTCATACATCACAATAGATGACCTAAGCGGCATTCCAAGGGGTCCTCCTGGGAATGCCCCTCTTTATGAAAGACGCTACAGGCTGGCTGTTGTTAAAAATAAAGCAGATATTATAGGCGTTAACATGACGTTAATTAATACATAAAGAGTTGATAATAGTGTCATTGTGTCAAAGTGCATCAATGTAGGTGAAAGGAGCTGTGTTTTGTTTCCCGCGCTCCTGTTTTGTTGAACATTCCTGGTCGCCATAGCAACACTCCACCCATTCGCGTCAGTGACGTCCTCATTTTGCATAGCAACAACGATCGTTAGTGTTGTGACGACGGATCACTCAACAACGGAAAACAGAAACCGGCTCATCGGCAACGTCTGGAGAAGACCTGTAGCCGACTCTGCGTCATGACGTTTTTCAGATTCCGGAAAACAGTGTCAGAGTGAGAGCTCTGTCTGTGTCTGCGCTATCAGACAGCAGGGTGTCTGAAACAGGACACCAAACAACCCGTTTGCCTTAAGGATTGTTTGAAGCAGTCAAATAAAAAAAATGTTTGAGCAGCAGCTTCCAAAGCAGCATTGCTAACATAAACTATTTGTTTTGTTTTGTTTTTTAAATGTTTTTTGAGACGTATTACTAAACATTAAGGATAGGTTAACAAATACCATATAGCCACTTGGTTGACATAAGTTCATTGGAGACCATATTAATAATAGCCTAGGTTATTTATAAATAATAATAATAATAATAATAATAAATCAATAAGCTTTCAGCAACACAGAGGAGGGCTAATGTATGAGATAATATTCATAAAACTTTTGGGAGAAACATTTTGAAATAAAATTAAATTTATTGCGAGTTACACCCGCAGCCCAAATTTACCTATTGTATGTTTATTTTATTTTATAACGGATTTCTTTTTATTTATTTACTTTTGAGCCCTCCATTCTATTTTTAGCATAAGTTTATGACATAGGAGCTTGGTGTTGATCACAGGAGCACATGTGTTAATTATCTATTTGTCTAATTTACATGAACTTTGAACGCTGATGTCACGCAGTCTAAAAATAAACTCCCCCTGTCTTTGCACATTCACGCTCAAGTTGCTTCAAAGAAAACAAGTCTTTGAGCTGTAGCGACGGGTGTCTGCTGTTATGTCCGACCTCTGAACCCTGCTGCTCTTGAGCCGCCAGCGACTGAATGGGCTCAAGCGGACCACCTAATGATGTGCCGGTAAATGAGCCTAGAGGGGGCTGTGACTGCCGGGAAGCAGCCCGAAGCGCAGCCCCTCTGAGCCGGGGAGAGGCCCCCCTCTATTCTCCAACTATCCTTTTCACTCCAATGGATCCGTGAGGTCACGTTGAACCTAAATACAGCCTATCCAGCCTATATAATCCCTTTTCTTATAGGAGCTGGATTAGCATGTGCGGGAATCAGGCTTACATAATTGATGCCAATAAATTGCATTAACACTGCGTGGAAGCACAGAAACAGTGGAAGATCATCACTTGGAAATCAGCCACTGAATCAAGCCCTACTTTTAGAAAAGCAGACATTTTTACTTCTTTGCAATGTTTACGCACAGACCTCCAGCCTGTATGTGCGTAAACAGGCAGTGTAGGCATGTTGTACTAAAAGATGGGTCAAACGCAGGGGTATGCCCTCGCCTTCGTGTCCTAAAAGCAGCCGAATGACGCTCTTATCAGGTACAATGCATGACGATGATTTTTTAGCGCATGTTTCACTTTCTTTTGTGACTGTGAGTGAGTGGGCCACACACAGCCACACGTCCGTCTGCGCGCTCTCAGTGCGCCACAGCGCGCCCCCTGTTCTCCGGAAACACCATATATGGTTCGGTCGGTCCATTCGGCGATTGGCTGCTTTACTACAGCGACAATTCTGTTGCTGGAGCTCTATTCTTATGCAGAGACAGGTGGAAAAGAGCGGTGTGATATATGGATGACACTTCATTTAACGGCTCATAAATAATCAGCCGGTGTGCTGGAAGCTGTGGGCATTAATTAAATCATGCTGGGTTTCATAATATTGGTCCAAATTATAAGTTTGGGCAGCTGTTTTATTGTATTTTTTAAATTATTTTTTTAATTACAGTAGCAGTCTGGGCTATTTCAAAAGGGGGCATATACCCACTGTTTCAATATGTTTATTAATATACTGAATTCACATCATCTTATTTCTCCTGCAAGAACATGTATGTCCATGAATGCGTTAATATAATTAAGATACGTCGCTTGAACATATGTGGACGTATAGGGAACATAATGTGCACGATGCAGATGCTGCATACATGAAGTGACGTAGTTCATTCATGGCGATGCACACCTCGTGCAGGCGGGGGTGTCACTTAATATATGTTCAATATTTTGTGATATGCGAGCTAATAAAATAAGTAGAAATGAAAAGGTTGCTAATATTGTCGTTCAGACATTTAATGGATTTAATTGTTAAATTGGAAAACATCTGCTCGCTTTTTCCCCTTACCTCTCCCTCTGTGCGATGGTTCGGTCTCACCACACAGATTTCATTCATAAAATTCCAGCTCACTATAAAAGGCGGGCCTCTCCACTATCTGCACAGTTACCATTTATGAACCCGGCAAATGGAATATAAGTAGGGGTTCAGGCGTCCGTTTTCTACTTAGATTAGATAGACATTTCTATCTTTTTATGCAGAGATTTTTTTAAGACGACAACATGCATTCAGACTCCAGCACTGAGTTCGACTCATCGTCCAGCTGTAGCACAGCATCGCCTGGCGGGGACACCCCTGGGTGCAGCCAGCATCCTCCTGACTCGCTTTCATCATCAGTGGACAGCGCCAAGGTATAGAAGCGGATCTCATCGTCCTATAATAATAATGATAGTAATAATACTAAAAAATCTTGCAGGATCTTTCATGCATATGGCTAATATGGGTTGCAAAGGGTGACTATGGGTACAAAACGTTCACACATATCCAAGAACATTTCATAGACAGCAGAGGAACATTGTCCCGTGCCGATGCTATAGGAACATATAGGCAGTCTCCGTCTCCATGCATCTGGAGGAAGACAGAATGTTCTGTCTTAATTTTGTGGGGGGAACTGTTTGTAATGTTGCAGACATGTCTTAGTCGTGACCTTTCATTTTAGAGTGATAATAATGATGATTAAAAAGAATGATAAGGACGTGATGGTAAGGCATGCATCTAATTTGAATAAATCCTTAGTATTCAGTATTGATTGAGTCTTTTTTTGGCATCCCTCAGCCAGATGATTGATGTACCATTTAAGCACATCTAAAGGTCAGACACGAACGTGGCTCCTCACTCATCAGATAAGCTAAATTAGTGTTTGACTGCATGCATATGCATGTCTCTGTGATGTGGGTTTTTCCAGGAGACCAGTGCAGCAGCAGCAGACTCCTTTGTTCCGACTGTGACTGCAATCTCAACCTCGCCGGATCTAAGGTGGATGGTGCAGCCGACAGTCATCACATCTGTCTCCCCGGCGTCCGGCCGCGCTAAGACCAAAACTCGCGGCGGCTCGACCCAGTCGTCTTCCCCGCCAGGTGCAAACAAGGCAAAGCCCTCCAACAGGAAAGGGCTAAAAGACAAGGTATGCATGGAAACAGGGAGGGGAGAGGTGGTAATTAAATGTCACTTTCAATCAACCAATCAATCAACCAATCAATCAATCAATCAATGAGTCCATATTGTTCAAAAATATCTTAACATATTTCAGGGCACGACTCCTAATAGACTGATAGAGGTTAATGAACATGTAGTTATCGCGATATTTCAACAGGACTTGAGAGGATGCAATTGTTTTTAGTGTTAAAGGAAAATTAACGTAGCGAGCAGTGCAAATAAATGACTGCGGGGAATAGCACATCAGGTGATTGGATTATGTCTAATTGGTGCAGCGAGTAATTACTTTAAGAGTAACGAGCGCAGCACTGTTTATGAATGGGATTGGGAAATTGCATAAATGTGCGCGTTCACGTGGTCGACTAGACCGTGCCAGTGGTGCAGCATTTTAACGCCTGAACTGAAAGAGAGTCTGCACCGACCAGATCAGTATTCCCAGCATACACTGCAAGAAAGATTTTTTTTCTTCTTCTATTTTTTGGCAAGTGAAATGGTGCTGACGAGCCAACTGCTGATATGGCAAAACTCAGCAGGATGCGCATTTAAATTGGCTATTTCTGATTGATTTTTTTAGCCTTCCAAAGAGGAGGAGGAGAGGAGGAGGATCAGGAGGGAGAGGAACAAAATTGCTGCAGCAAAGTGTCGTAACAGACGAAGGGAGCTGATAGACACTCTGCAAGCTGTAAGTATGCTGAGATCATATAGAGAACATCCACACATGCACTCCTCCATAGCACTGTATGACATGTCACTATCATTAAGGATAACAGGCGCACAGCAGGGAGGACTGCAGAGCACCACAGGGCAGCAGTGTTTTCATGCCACCTCCTTTTTCTCATTTTGTCTCACCTCAGGAGACGGACACGCTTGAAGATGAGAAGTCTGCCCTCCAGACGGAGATAGCCGACTTGTTGAAGGAGAAGGAGAGGCTGGAGCAGGTTTTAGCGACCCACAAGCCATCCTGCAAGTTCCCCGCGAATGATGCTGATGATAATGATGCTGATGAGGAGGAGGATGATAATGAAGATGACGTTGACACAATGCTGCAGGATCCTCCGGCCTCCCCACAGCTGCTGTCCATCTTAGAGAATGTAAAAACCCCAGAGAGCAACACAAACATCGGAGAAGCCTCCATTGGTCAAGACATGGACGATGACTCTTGCATCCCTGCTGCAGCCATTTTGGGGAACTCCAACATCCTCCTGTGTTCAAGTGCAGAGGAGGAGGCTCTGGAGGACTTGAAAGGAGATGACCTGGATGACTTGGTGCCCAGCTTAGAGATGGCAGTGACTCCAGAGATGGCTGCATCCGTCCCCGACATCGATCTGAGCGGCCCCTTCTGCCTCTCAGACTGGGAAACCCTGTACAAGTCGGTGGCAAACGACCTTGAATCTTTGAGCACGCCAGTCATGTCTTCCAGTCCCACTTGTAGCAATTACCGCACAGTGTTTTCCTTTAATTACTCTGAGATTGATTCCTTGGCTGAGGGCTTCGAGAGCCTCAAAGGCAGCCTTGGTGCGTCTGAGTTAATGAAAGATAGTCTTAACTCTCCAACACTTCTGGCCTTGTGAATGCAAAGAAGTTATGCAAATGATACTGTAATTGTATTCTAACCAGCCAGCAAGCTATGATCTCTCTCAAAAACAATGTTTTGTAGCGTGTGTTTTGATGTTGTGTAAATCAAACATCGGAGGTTGTGTACATGACATGTTTTCTGTGACTGTAACAGGGTTGACTTCTTCCACACTCCTGGTGCAATTCTCTGAGGTGTGACTTTGCGCTGGTGACAAAAATGCATGCAAATACAAGTTATCCGTGATCCAAGAAGAGGTGGTATCTTGTGTTTTTTAAATGTGATGTGAAGTTAGATCATGCTCAATAGCCTAATGTATGTGTAATACTGTTGATAAAGTTGTGTTGTAGCAAGTGAAAATAGCAGGGTTACTAATGTGTAGTGTATAGGTGTCACATCTTGCTGTAAGGTGTCCCCTATCATGGCATTTCCTTTCATGTTTTTCCATTAAAAAAAGATCATGTCATGTATTTTATCAAGATGTATTTTATGACATAGTTTATTTTTTTACTTATCAAAAATGATCAGATGCAAAAATATTATAACGCTGGAAATAAAATAAGACAACCACGTGATGTGTTGCTGTTGTTATTACTCTGTCAGGAATATTCACTTCAATAAACAGTCTCACCATAGGGTCCATTCACTGGCTGTTCTGGAGTTTTCTGTCATATCACATGATCTCCATCAGCAGACAGAGTTTGCTCAGTCGTAATGGAATGGCAGATGTTCAGATTTCCTTAAGGGCTTCTTGTCTCTAAAGTGTCTCAACTGGTTCTCAGCTTGTCACTTCATCTGCTGATGAACACCATGTAACATGATAGATGGCTCCAAAACTGTGTTTTCCCAGTTTGAGAATTCATTTTGAACCTCTGATTTAAAAAAAAAGGAAAATCAATTAAAATTCCATGACAATTGAATGAATACATTTTTCAAAAAAGATCATAAGATATTGACCAAAAGCTCCAGAACAGCTCCTAAATGGATCTTGTAGTAAGACTTGACAGTTGTTTGGCCCTTATTTTTTTGTCCATGGTTGTTTGACCTCTTTTTGTAGGCATTTTGCATCTATTTGTCATTATTTATGACAGTTTGGGGTCAATTCTGTGCGTCTCATTTAAAGTATTTTCAGTTATTTTATATCTTTTTGTGTCTCTTTGTATTTAATGTTTCTTTTTGGCCATTTTGAGTTTCTTCCTTGTTGGTATGGTCTCTTTGAGTAAAATCCTGCCCATTAAGACCATTAAGTAATTTATCCATGAACAAAAGCATATACACGACAAAGAAATAAGGTAAGAAGGTAAATAAGATAATAGGACAATAAGAGAAGCTTGAATGAAAATTATTAGAAGGATAAAATTGTATGAAATAAATAAAATATATCAAATATATCTCTACATATATGGAAATGAGGGTTGTGTGTAAGAATAGGTATCTCCAGCAGTATTGCACAAATGTAAAAAAAAAAAAAGAGAGAGAGAGAGAGCGAAAACAATAAATAGATGGGCTAGATAAATAACAGTATAGAAAAATGAGTGTCATGTTGATCATGCATTCTTTTGTTGACATTAAATATTGCAGACAGCAGGTATGTGATAGTAAAGGATATGTAGCAATGTTGAGTTAAGCCTAATGGCTCAAAATGAGGATCTCAATTTGCATGAGAATTATTCATCCTCCATCTGCTAATAACAATTATTGAATATGCTATGACAGCTTTGCAAAACTAACTAAACAGTCAAAAAGAGGGTCAACAATAAATTAACTCTGCAATACTAATATTTTAGTTACTGTGTATGAGTCCATAAAGATGTCAGTGAGCCTATTTTTGGAGTCAGGATTACATAAAGTACAACCACCGGGGACTGAGCCGTGTTTAAAATGAGTGGGAGCAGCAGAAACAGGTTAATTATTTATTCATAGCTCGTTCTCGGCTCCACTATTGTCACGGTCAAGGGAATCCGATTCTACAGCAGCAGCGCAGTTGCGTGGCGTGCTGCGCGTGACGTCAACGCGCGATTGCGGTGTTCGCGTCTCTTCCGTTGACCATGTATGGGTAACTGCAGTTGTTTTGTTTCCATGGTGACGGGTGTCATATATCGTTGCCGGAGGATGTTACCGGAAAAAGTCGAAGCATGAGCGAGCAGGAGTGCTGTTCAGCGAAACTTTCTCATCAATTAGAGAGCGGGCATGATGATAAGTGGTCTTGTAAGTAATTTAACTGTGCCAAAGCCTTTCCCGGAACACCAAACGGGACATTTAATGACCACAGCTTGTTTGGTTTCGGTCCTCACGGCAGCAATAACACCGCAGTGGGTACAGTTAATGTGACCACATTCACCCAGAGTGGGTATTTTATTCATGTACGCATGCCAGGAAGCCTTTGTTGAACGTTTTACAACATCTGCCATGTTTCCATTAAGTGTGTGAGAAGTGCAGTCTTTCTTTTTCATCAGTAGGGGGAGCTACAGGGTGAGCAGAGTGCAGCAACAAACAACAGAGCTGCTCCTCAGGTTAACAACCGCATGTGTGCGTGATGTGTTGGTGCCTGGCTATTTTAGAGTGATGATGGATGAGCCTGTCAACAGCTCTGATGTCTACTGACTCACTCTTTGTCCACTTGTTCCATCAAACTATGAGTCCAGGTGGCAAGTAACCAGTGGTGGAAAATGTATTCAGATCCCTTACTTCAGTAAATGTGCAGAATAACTCCACTACAAGTAATAGTCCTGCATTCAAAACTTAAGTAAAAGTACAAAAGTATCAGCATCGAAATGTATTTAAAGTATCATAAATAAAAGTACTCTTTATGCATAATTGACCCACTCACATTGTTATATATATTCTTAAATTATTTGTATTGATGCATTTATATAAGCAATGTTTTAATTGTGTAATATCTGGCTCATTTTAACTACTAATACACTGTTATGAGATTTAATTTTAAAAAATGTCTAATTGCTTGAAAATCTTTACCTGAAAAATAACTAAAGCTGGCAGCTAAATGTGGTGGAGTAGAAATATAAAGTTACATATAATGGAAATACTCATATAAAGTACACATCCCTTAAAACTGTACTTATGTCAAGTCCTTGAGTAAATGTACTTAGTTACATTCCACCACGGCTCGGACGATACACTAATACTCACATTACAAATTGTCAACACTGCTTAATTCTTACTCAGGGATACATTGCAGCACATTCACGTTCTGTCTAATTTCTATTCTATTCTTGTGTATATTATAGCATTTTTCTTACTAGTATTTTATAGTATTGTTATATAGTACTTGTAAGTGAGCTCCTATTGGATTTTTTTTTTTGTACTTTTACATGGACAATAAAGATATCTAAATCTAGCTTTACTTCACTTCTTGTCTGACATCTTACTAGTTACTTTACTAATCAAGATTCTTGCACATGACTGTTGACAAAAGTTGATTGACTTTTGAATTACAACTACTTTGATGGCAGATGCAATTTTCTTTTAAAAACATTTAATGGTTCCAGCTTCACAAATGTGAAGACTTGCTGCTTTTCCTTTTGATAAATGCAATAATATTGATGTATTAATAATAATGTCAAGATTTTCTACAAGCTAGTTCACTGAGACTAGCAGAATAATACATAATGATAATATTTATTAGTTAATGATTCAAAAAGAACTTAATCTCAAACAAAAAGTAAAGTGCAGGTTTTCACATGAATATATGAGAAATAATAATTTCATATGTAATAGTATAATAGTATAACATCACATATGATTTGTGTTTACTTTTCATACTCCAAGTACATTATCCTGCTTGCACTTTTATACTTTTACTTAAGTTACATGTTAAAACAGGACTTTTACTTGTAACAGAGTAATTCCACAGTGAGGTATTAGCACTTTTACTTAAGTAAATAATGTGAATGTTTCCTCTACCACTGTCCAGCAGTGTGATATCTGTTTCAGCATTTTAAAATGACGTTGATAGAGTTCACAACCAACCATCAAGTCACAACCTGACTGTATAAGATGTGAGCTGAGGGGGACGGGTTTCTTTTAAAAATGCTCAAGAAAAGTAGTACCTCAAAATTATACACCCACACAGGTGCTTTCCATTATTTTGGCTGAGTGAAGCTCTTTTCAGGATTGTGTGGGTGTGTTCAGACTGCCTGATTGACATCTTGCTCACTCTCCTGCTAGTTTTGTTGCACTTGTGACGATGGGAAAACTTCCATCTTTATTTAATTTGGCGAACTTATATAATTCAAATCACACCCCTGCTTCACCTCCACCAGAGCAGAGGTCTAATCGCACAGTGTCGGAAAACACCTATGTGGGTGTGCAGATCCTTTACATAGAGTATGTTAGTAACCTTTTGACTTGTTGAAAAGCACAGGTGCAACTAAAAACATGCAATGCAAAATGTAATTGTTATGCAAAATGTAAAGTTATAGTAGTTGCACTCTACCCCTTTGAGGAACTGCTTTAGGAATTATGAAATAGTTTTTTAAATAGTTTTTATGTGCTTTTTCTAATTATAGCACCGAGTGAATTGTGCATTGTAAAGCACTGACTTGCCCTGACCAATGAATAAGATATAGCATCCTGAAACATTACTGCAGTAAGCAAATTTCTTCATGTTTTCTAACTCCTAGCAACATCAGCATGCTGTAATAATACAGATCTCTATCTTTCTATTATTTGTTGTGTGCTCACTCTTTCCACCTCTGTTATCTCACCCTCATACACCTCCTGACCACTTAGTTTCCTGCTTGCTGTGATATTCCCAAGGAAGTGCTATATTTAAGGGAATAAATCAATGTCATACGGGTTGAGGAAGACTGGGTCACCTGACATGAGTAAGGCTATGAGGAGAGCAACACTAACAGCGCCAAAGGTGGTGTTGATACGAACACGTACAAACAACACTGCAGTGTTCCAACTGGAGATCTCCAATTATACAACACTTTATTTTGAAATGACTCACACGTTTGTCATAATTAACATACCCTTAAATTGCCAACATGTATAAAACTGCAAAAATGTCATTTCTTTGTGCAAAATAATTTTGTTTTTAGGTCTCACAGCACTAATAACACACAGGGCTTTTATTCAAATGGAAACAGGAGCTCATGACAGCTTGTTGTGAGAGAGGGAGATGATGATGAAGAGGGGGAGGGTTTTTAAAGTCAATGCCAGCACGCAATTGGTGTACTTAGTGATTGAATTAATATCTGTGAATGGAGTCGATGTGAGTCTACTACAGCATCACAGTTAAATCCATTAACAAAGACATGCATTAGTGTACATGATTAGACAGGATAATGCTTTCTCAGAACAATATACAGACATGGAAAAAATGATAAGGCCACCCTTGTTTTCTTCAGTTTCTTGTTCATTTTAATGCCTGGTACAACTAAAGGTACATTTGTTTGGAGACATATAATGATAACAACAAAAATAGCTCATAAGAGTTTAATTGCTGGTATCTAGCCATTTCCCATGGTTTTCTTGATAATGATTTTGGTTATTATCAAGAAATCCATCGAAAATGGCTCGATATCAGTTCTTAAATTAAACTCTTATGAGCTATTTTTGTTGTTATCATTATATGTCTCCAAACAAATGTACCTTTAGTTGTACCAGGCATTAAAATGAACAAGAAACTGAAGAAAACAAGGGTGGTCTAATAATTTTGTCCATGGCTGTTTGTTTCAGTTTAGATACTAATTGTATTCACCATATTTTATGCATGTTGGTTTTTGCACAAATTCGCTGTTCACTGACTACACTGACAAAATCAATTTTGCTCCAAAACCATGTCAGAAAAAAGGGAAATATTCTCCTGCACAAGATGTTTCCAAAATGGCAAAAAACAGGACATTGGTCATACAATTCTAAATAACCTGCATTTTTTGACACGTTGCTAGACATGTTTTGACGAATTCTACAACCGTCTGAGATTATTTTGAAAGCAGAAAAAAAAGGAAGGAAGGAAGAAAATTCAATGGAGCTGTCGGAGATAAAAATAAAGTTTGTCTATTCTGTCTGCAGTGTGGTGGATGATGAGTCAGGATTGTGTCTGGAGGTGTCTGGTTTTGTGGGTATTTCCCAAAGATGTGGTATTGGATAATTTTAAGAAGAACCACTTAATCAGGTTGAAGAAAATGAGAAGTTATGAATGACTTGTTTAACAGGAGTCTTTAGTAGGAAGGAGGCGCTGGTGTTTTAGCAATAAATATTACAGATACATGTGTAAATGTCTGTCTAAAAATGAATGAATGCACAGCGAGAAAAAAACATAATGCTTGCTTGTGCAAAGAGCTGTTTCATTGTTTTTGCCTTGACATCTGACGCCCACACAGCAAGAACTCTGCAGGAGTTTGGCAAAGCTGCAAAACCACAAACTGCTCTCCGTCTCCATTCATCATTTGGGCAGCTGATGGAAAGTGCACAGAAGATCATGTTTTAGTGCAAAGACTTTGCAGAAACTTGGAACAAACAGAAATAAATATGTTGATATATACAATGTTGAGATATGATTCTGAACATTTAAACAGGGAAAAGGAACAATGAGCTTCAAACATTTAACATGAAAACAGTGATAAAAATTACAATCCATGCAACAAACCTGCATTATGAATTACATGTGGAGGGAAACAGATTTTCTCCCATATTGTGTTTGTTTTTGACATATTACAAATAAGTTCCCTTGCAAAACCAAATATCAGCATTGACTTATTTTAATTTGTGGATGTAAGATATCTTACATGATGTATCTTACTCAATAAGTTGCGGAATGTAACTAAGTTCATTTACTCAAGTACAGCAACCTGCACACCATTACCCTAGATAGAAAAAAATTGCCAGAAAACATTGGTTAGTCATTAAAGCCTTTTCAATTGTAACATTTAAAGTGAAAACACTTTTTTTACTGTGATATTTAGCTTTATCCTCAGTCGTTGGTGTTATGTTAGCATGTCAGTGGTGGACTAAGTTGTAACTAAGTACATTTACTCAAGTACTGGAGTATTTCCACATATGTAACTTTATACGTCTACTCCACTACATGTTAGCAGCAAATATTGTACTTTTAACTGCACTACATTTAGCTGCCAGCTTTTCAGGTCAAGAATTAATGTGAAAAAAAATAACAAAATAATCATCCAATAACATATTTAGAATATATTTAACAATCTGAGTGGGTCCATTCTGCATAATGAGTACTTTTACTTTTAATGCTTTATATACATTTTGATGCTGATACTTTAGTACTTTCACTGAAGTAAGTTTTGAATGCAGGACTTTTACTAGTGGAGTAATTTGACAGTGTGGTATAAGTACTTTTACTTAAGTAAGGGACCTGAATACTTTTCCACCACTACACTTACTGTATCTAAAGTACTTGACTTACAAACGTAATTTAAGTTATATAAGATGTATGTATGTATATATATGTATATATGTGTATATGTGTGTCTGTGTATGTATATATATCTACTTGCACTAATGTACAGTTAGATCTGCATTTAATTATTTTAATTATTTATTATATAATCTATACCTATATATACTGCATTTTTATACAATTCATTCCTGTATATATTGCAATATGATTCACTTAATTACTGCTTAAGCACTTCTGGTCAGATGCTATCTGCATTTCGTCGCTTTGTACTTGTGACATGTGCAATGACATTAAAGTTGATTCTAATCTAATCTAAAAACTGTTGTTGAACAAATTTACATGCTCTGCATACTTAGTCTGCATATCCAGACTGGTATATTTTTTCATTATCAAAGCTTATTGTTCTTGGCAGGGACAATTCCCTCTTACAGGCTTAAAGTGCCAAATGGGCCCGCGCCATGTGTGTTCATGCACTGAGTGACACCTCTGGCCGCCTCCCTGCAGGCACAGAGGAATTCAGCTGAAAGTCTACACCTGCGAAGGGAAAACCTCTGAACGGTCTCAGCTACAGATATCCAGGACCCTCCTGTTTTATGAAATCTGTCTGCTTGTTGGCTTAGTTCTGCTTTATTAACCCCAAATGCCTCCCCCTAAAATTTGTCATCTGTGTTCAGAGCGACGGTGACGCACAGCCCCCCCCGACCTCCCCTCAGATGCGAGACATAAATCACGGCGGAACCAAATTAGAATCTAAAAAAAGGAACAGAGTGGGGGTATTTTGGTGAGCCTCTAGTAACTCAGCTGCTTGTTCTAGGTGGAACAGTTGAGATGGCATCGTGTAAAACCCAACAGAGCCTCAGATAATGGTGATGATAAAAATGTGGCATATAATAAAAGGTGCACAGGATGGAGGGGTTGTTCTTGATTATAATGATACAAAAGCACACTATTTTAAGGTAATTTCAGGATAAAACACATCAAATTGTTCCGATTTTGGATATGAAATTGCAGTTTAGTGGTATTTGTAAAATAATCCACAGGTAGATTGGGTTAGGATTTTGATATCTACATAAAACAAGACATTATAGTCATGCACAACCTTAAACATGAAAATCTAAATGAAAAAGAAATAGAGGGAACAGCAATTCAGCATTACATATCCAATGGTTGCTTTCAATGCTTAACTTAATGTTTCTATAATGTGCTCTCTAACAGCCACACTTCAGTTTTATGGGAGCAGTATAGTGGGATGTAGTTAGAGCTGCCAACACTAGAGGGAAGCAGCAGGAAAACACTTAGAGATTCAGCTTTTTTTAATAGAACTTTCTGGAACCTCCATCAGAAACACTTAGACAGGATTTTGTGCATGTGTGCTTAAGTTATTATGTGTTATGATGAATCAAGTAACAGCTTTATTAGAGGGAGATTAAAGAAAAATAAAATTGGATTTCACAGCAGCTAAAGCTACATGTGCAAATACCCTGCAAGATTTACTGCATTAGTTAGACTTCCTCTGCCACCTGAAATAATAAGATTTCTAGCTCGCTGTGAATTTGTGAGAGAAGAGCAATGGCGGGTTTCTTTTTCAGTCTTATAAATATGCGTAACACTTAAAACTGATGCATGCGACTTTGAGGGCAGGTGACGTTGGGTTAAGGAATGAAAAACAAAGTGAAATAAAAGCAATGAAACAGTGTCAAAACAGTTGTCATGAGAGGATTTTTCAGTTCTGTACTTTCATTTTCACCTTTGCATGTATAATGAAAGTAACCTAACCCTGTCTGATAAGGTGTAAGGTAAATACCCTAGGGATTAAACAGTAAGTAATGACTCTTTATGGGAAAATAAGACCATGACATGTCACATTTAAACCCTAAATGTTTGATTTGGAACTACACAGTAGGGTGTGGGCTGCAAGTCATTTGCTGTCAGGAACCACCGTGGGCTGTTGACAAACTCAGTTCCCTGTTAGAGCCTAAATGGTTAATTTCCTTATTCTTGGGTTTCACAGACATTTAGCACGTTAAACATCTTCTGAGAGTAATCAGGCTCAAAGCCACATCCTTCCACAAGCTTAAATAATCAAAAGTGGTGTGTTCGGAGGGATTTAAATGCCATTTAAAACTCTAATAAAGACTAATAATAGCATGTGCTGCAGAGTAAAGTGTCCCAGTGTCAATCCACCACACCAGAGGTTCCCAACCAGGGGGTCTGGACCCCTCAAGAGATCACAGGAGACATCTGAGGGGTCATAAGATGACATTAGAAATCAGAAATGTTGATTTTTTTTCTGATTTTGCTCTATTTTTTGGGCTAATTTCTTGAAAAATAGCTGATAATCCTTTAAATGGAACAATCTGATACGGTAAATTTTGTCCACCCTTGAAATGTTTTATCATAACAAAACACATTTATTAAAGTACAATAGGTTGGAACTTTTTTGAGGCTTTATCTGAGTTTTTCCATTTTGTGCTACTCTTGTTCAAAACATTCCAGAGGGAAAATTGAACTTTTTACTCCATTACATTTATTTGACAGCTAGAATTACCTTTCAGATTTATATTTGACAAACAACACATTTTGGTATAAACTCTGCTTTATAATGAAACTAATCAGTAGTGTATAAAGGAATGCCTGCACATTAAGTAATAAAATAAATAATGTAATGCATTATTAATAATACAATCATGTAAAAGAGGTGTTTCTGCATACTGAATACTTCTACTTGTTATCCTGTAGGTACATTTTGCTGATAGTAATTCAGGACTTTTACTTCTAATTGAATATTTTGAGACTATGGACTCTTTTAAGAGTTCTGCAAATGTGGGTTGTATACAATTAGAGTACCAAAAAAAACAACTATAAAAATGTTCAATAATATTATAGTTACATTGTCAAAACTAGCTTGATTACGTTGTTGTTACATCCTTGAAATATGGCAATTTTACAATAATGACTTTTTTCCTGTCACAATAATCAGTGCAATAATGAAAGAAAAGCATGTCTGACATACTGGCCTTTGATTAAAAAAACAACACCTACAAAAAGCTACACATAAGAAACAGCCACCCACATATAGTATACACAGGGTACACCTATAGTTTGTGCCACCACTGACCTACTTTAAATGCTACACATGTGAAAAATAATATAATTTGCATTGAAAATGTAGCTGTAGAGATGTAAAGAAAAGATCCCTCCCCACATGTTTATAATTTTCACTGTTCCTTTTCTGTTCCTGTCATACATTTGTGTATGACATGTTTAGACATTTTTAGACACACATAAAGGTTTATGTCTATAAAAAGCTTTGGAAATGAATGTGAAATGAATAAGAGAGATTGTGTCTGATGTTTAATGCCTCTAAAGAGATATTGAAAAAATGTTGATGTTTGAAAAGAGTATTTGTGGAACTCACATTTGTGCAGCTCCGTCCATTTGTTGAAGTATAAGGTGCAATCCTTTTTAATGTTTAATTTAAAAGTACTCCAAAAATATCCAGACTGCATTTGTTGTAAACTGCTGGAACATGTCACTAATTACAAAAATTGCCATGTTATTTGTATTCAGCAACTGACTACATTTTAAAGTAATCTGACCCAGTCTTGGTTATAAATAAGTTCCCAATTGGACAGAAATACATTACCCTATTGGTATCCATTTTTTTATTATTTTATTATTCTAATTATTTTCTCACTTACTTGATTAACATATTGAGCCCAAAAATCATGAAATCCGAGTTGAAAAATGATACTATTTACTACAAAAAAAACCCACAACTATACTCAATGAACTGTTTTGGAACTTGAAAATGTAAACATAGGATACCAATATGAACATATAAAAAGGTAAAATTTAAATCTATTAAAACTATATACAAAAAAGTCCCATAAAAACCCATTTCCCATTTTCCTTGTTAGCTGCAACTCTTCAAAACAAACTATGTGCGAAATTACACAAAGTTACACCAACGCTAAAATATTTATGCACTATCAAATTAAAACTATCATATCTTTGGTTTTACATGACCTAGGAATGTCAATGTTGAATTTTTTTTTTGTTAAATGTCGCGTGATCTAATCAGCTGGCACGATCACAGGCCCCCAGAAGGTTAAGAAGCATTTTATTATTGGCAAGGGCTCAGTTTTCTCCCGTCACCTCCTGGGAAATAATAAAAACACCTGCCGCTAAGACGAGTGTATATGTGTTTATAGCCATAACTTTTATTTATTGACTCGTTAATGGCTGTGGGCGTGTATTTACTGCTCGTCTATCTCTCTATCTAGCTGAAACTTTCCTCTGCTCCAGTCTGTGTATGTTATTTGGTTGCTAGGGGTGGAGCAAACAAACCTCTGTGTCTTCAGCCCTCCTCTTACATTATTTTCATCCATGCTTACGTCTGGGACAGCAGTTCCGCATTCCTGAGCCCTCACAGACAAGATCGGTACTTAAACGGGCTGATGCAACGGCTTCACTTAGTCCCAAAACCTACATCCGACTCCTGAACACCCGCACCGCCACATTGTTACTGCGGATTTTTGGACGCACAACAGGTAAGACTGTGTGTGAGCCGTCGACGTATGTTGCTATTGTTTTATCATCTCTTTGTTTTTCTACTTGTAGTTGGCCAAATGTTTACACGGGCTAAACATTTTTGCACATTTTTTCACTTTTCTCACCACGTTGTACAGACTCAACACGCTGGATTTTTCACACGTTTGTACCACGAGTTTTTGTATCAGCTAATGTTTATACTTAATGATGTTTTATTTTTATTGAATTGCTGAGGTTTCAATAGTTTTAAAGTTTTCCGTGCCCAATTTGTTGCCACAACCGTTAAATACGATGTTGTTACAACTGTTGTAGCAACTGTCGCTTAACAGCTCGTTATTTACAGAGTCGTTAGCTAAATAACAGAGCAGCCTGTGCCGGACTGGAGGTATTTTCATCTTAGGAGTTTTAATTTCAGTGTTGCTAAACAGGAGAAGTGTCGGTTAGCCTGGTGAAGACAATTATGTAACGCTACACACGCCGCACACTGTGGGGTTTCAATGCAACTGCAAGCTAAGCTGGTCTGGTGCACCAAACTGCGCGCAATCTGCCAGATATTATACTTTCACATTAAAGAAACACGTGAATCAAACTTTGTTACTGCTGCACAGTCGTGTCATTTGCTACGTGTGTTGTATCATTAGATTCGGCTAGCTGGTCAAGTTCATCTGCCTTTGTTGAACTCTTAACTTTAGACTCAACACTTTGCATGCAACTGCAGGATACATAACAAGCTAATAATACCTGATTTGCAAAATGACTGATAGCAGTGATTCTGCAGGTATGGATAAGGAAATATTAATTGAGGCTGCAACTAATAAATTATAATTTTCCAGATCCAAATTTAATGTCTTCCAGTGGTTTGTTTTGTCGGATCAATTGCAAATATATTAAACTTACAATGACGGTTAACAGAAAAAGGAACAACATTCTCACATGTGAGAAACAGGAACCAGATACTGCTCTGCGATTTTGCTTGATAATTCACTTAAACTACTAGTTGATTTTCTTTAGTATACTTTGAATAGTAATTAATACTCTATTACTTCTCTCTCATAGCGTCCAAACACAGTTGCATCATTGACAGAAGACGACTGACAAGTTTTCTCTGAGTAAGTATCAGGCATTTAAAACAGTTTTAGATTGAATTAATAGATTGATGCTGTTTCGAAAATTCCTTCTGCTGCATGAAAACTTTTTTTTGGAATAGCGGGCTCACCTTGAAACACGAGTGATGTAAATGAAGTGTGAAGTTTATTTGGCAGCATGTGAGCACAGCAAAGAATGTGTGCTCAGATTTGCAATTTTTGGCCCATCATGGTGCACATGCTCTGTATGTTTAACTGCACTGCATAAGTGAAACTCTGTGTGTGTACAGGCCTCACATGTGGATTTGCATACTACAAAACAGACTCCAATAATAGAACATTTCATCTTAATCGCCACGGTAATCCTTTGTTTTCCCTGTACTGTTGTGATGAGCCGGTAAAGATCATCCTTTTGTCCACATCAGGGTCTTTTAAAAGATTTACACCTTACTGTGTGACAGTAACTCTATCTGGGCCAGAGGTAGGTTAAGTTATCTGCCCTTGTTGGCCTGAAGGGTAAAGGCCAATCATGGAATGGGAAACATGATTGGCAGGGATGGAACATGTGCATGTGTGTGGGTTTGTGACTTGCAAGTTCACAGGTTCAGTGTTTTCCTACACAGAGAGTGCATGCTCTTCAGCTGGTGCAGTGCTCGCTGCTCGCTACATGCCAGGCAGGGGAAACTATTTGTGTGTGCTCTTTATAAATGTGTTTCCTTTGTGTCTTTATCTGTGTTTGCGTGTGTTCTAAGTGAACAAGCGTGTGTTGCAGAGGGTTTAAATGCCCCAGCGCCTGCCTGGGCACATCCGTAGGATGGTTTCTGCATAAATGGAACGCTGCAGTGGATTAATGGGGAAGGGCTGGCGAGCCGACAAGCAGCGCAGGGCCGACAGGGCTGAGAGGCTGGACGTGGGCGCACAGGGTTTATTTTAAGTAGAAATGCCTTCCAGTGTGTCTCTGGAGAGCTGGAATTGCCAAGCTGCACCCCAGTACACTGAATAGACAGCAGACGCATTGCAGGCGAGCAAGCCAACTATGCAACAGCCAGGCTCAATGATACTAATACTAATGCTGGGGGAGCAGCTATTCACTGCTGTGTGTATCACATTATCAGTATCACATTGTAGTCACCATAAGCCTTTCCACATGGTTTGTAAAAACAGTGTGTCAGGACAGACTAGATGTGCACTGTAGAAGAAAACACCCAAATGTCCAAAGGTGTAACCGAGAGAAGAGACATTAAAGCCAGTGTTTTCTTTAAAAGCTCCTTTACATAGTTATGATTTCCAGATTTCCTGAATTTCTTTTTGACTTGAAGCCAACTTTCTCTATTTGCACTACTTGTCACTAAATGTCGACCTAAACATAGAGCTGGCAGCCTTTGAGATGAACAAAAGGATTGAACACACAGCACAGTGCAGACACAGGGGCTTGTTTAACCAGAGCAAGCGTGCGCTTGACGTGGGGCAGATGAGGAAACATCAGAGGACAAAGTATGAAACGGCATTAAAGTGACAACCACATGTTACATAATAACGGTGATTGCTTCAACAGGCGGCATTAAATCAGATTTCTGGACTCGGTTGGCCAATATCTGACTTGCCTTGGATTTGTCATAGACGTGAAGTCCATACATTTGAAATGGCTTTTGTCAGCATTTTGTATTTTCATTTAATCCTTGTCTGAGCCAAGCCAAAGCTCACTGCCATGCAAAGTCTAATCCTGACTTACAACGTGGAGAAAAATAGTAATAATATAATAATTCAAGCAGGACCACCCAGATGCAGAATATAGATGTGTGACTGTTTGAATGGTATGAAGCAGGCCAAGCAGGAACCCAGCCAATGATCACATAGTAATGTTTGAATGAAGGCAGCCACAGTCCTCATGCCTTGTGCATATCTGCAGGTGCTTTGTGTTTCCATTTACCTCAACATTTTTTCATTCTCCGGCTGAAGTCTACAATAAAATGAAATAGTTAAACTACCTGCCCTCTTGTGTAATTTCATTGATAACCTCTGCATGCACTGTGCTCCGGCTTGCTCACTGCTGAGACATCCAAACTGTAATTGTGAGGGGAAATGAAGCTTGCTCATTATCGCTGCAGCTGAGGGTCTCATCATCATTGACAATATTGCAAGGTTAAATGTTCATAATTGCGATGAATTGCTTTGGGAAGTTTTAGTAATCTTCACAAGAGAGATTTTTAAAGGTTCCTCCTATCTGTAGCAGCTGTTTAGCCTTTAAGAATGGCCAAAAGAGAAATGAAAGCTGAAATGAAAAGAGATCATACTTTCTGTTGTGATAATCACTTCCACTCCCACACACGATCACCCCTGAGTTTAATGCCTGGGTATGACCGCAGCACGATCAAAACAGCATCCATTATTACAGAGTCTCTTCCCTTTCTCAATCCTGTGTCTTGTCCCTCCAATGAAAATATAATGAGGGCTTGGAGGAATGTTGATACTGTATATTTGGACTGTCCCGTCCTCGAGGAAAGTCGGTGCCAAATTCCCTGGTTTCCTCAGAGGATTGCGAAAGGCTGTAACTCAACACACAGCCTGACTGAGTGCAGACGGTAATGATGATCGCTCAGACCTTGGCCAGAGATTTAGAGAGCATGCCTTGGCCCGAGCCTTTGCTCTCATTGTTCATTTTTTCAGCGCTCATGTGGAATTAGAGCTGGAGAAGCTGTTTGCAAGAGTTTTGCAAGATGCTGGTGTGTGGGCCACATTAGTCCTAAATTAGACTTTAATAAAACACATAGATAAAAAAGTTGTGAAATGGCTTCATGGAAAGTGTGCATGTCTTTCCCCCAATGCCATGATCCAGTGATAAAATGAAAAAAATCACTTCAAAATGTTTTTTTTTCTCTTTTGTTTACATCCCCTAAAATGTCTGACCATGACTTGTATCTCTTCAAAGTTTGTCACCAGAGAGGTGTTTTCACATTCCTTTACTGATAAGAGAGATGTCTGTGCACTTCCCTTGTCAGTACAGAGAGTGAAAACACAAAACATTGTAGCAGTGATAATTGTACGTTTCACCACCACTAACACAGTGTCAGCTGCTGGCAAACACAAGCTGACAAGCTAACAAACAACATAACGATGCTAACTACACTCACCATTCTGATATGTCTGCTAGACACAGATTTTGGTGCACAACAGAGTCCTCATCTGAGTCTGGAAGCTCAAACAAGTACGAGAAAGAAATAGAACAGAATCTGAAACTACCAGAGCAGTCTGCAGATCATGAGCTGCGGCTGGCTTGCACTGCTTTTTCATCGGTTAACCTAGCACGAGCAGCGTTGCTGGGCAGAGCAGAGGCCAGATCCAGAATTTCTCAATGAGGAAGAAGTGGTAGATGAGCTATACATAAAACATGTCTGGAAGGTGTGAGTCACAAGTCGATTCTTCGGACAACAATACGATATTTGCTGATATCACAAAATCTGGCAAAACATGATTCCAATTCGATTAATTTTAATCCAGGGGCCTGCAACGGTATGAGACGATACCATATGCACATTTAACACAACCAGTTAATTGATATCAACTCACAGAAAGCACCTAAAATATGATTTGACAATTTTATCACAATGCTCTTTCAGAAATTTAAATGAAAAACAGTATTGTTTAAAAAATAAGTGGGAATTCAAACATAAAGATATTGACATCCTAAAGATGATATATACCGATATCAAATCAGTGTTATGGTTAGAGGAAAGTGGAAAAATTGACTTTGGTGAAAATAGCCAAGTATAGGATAGGAAGAGATGGGCCTCACTGCACAGAGCTAATGTTATAATATTTGTGGTAATTCAAAATAAATCAGGAAATAAATGCAGGAGCAATTATCCTGATAATGGAAATTCACCACAATCAACTTATTGTAAGTGTTTTTAATCGTGACCTGCAATAAAATATTGTCCCATTTCTACTAGAGGCAGACTTAATAGTGTGGCTGCACAAAGATTTAACTTTGTGTCTCAGGCAAAGATAAATTATAAAGTAAATACTTTTGGCTCCTGTTTTCACTCACTAAAATTAGTTTGCTGGTAGAGGTTAACTGTTAGTGGGCTCCTTTTTTTAAAAGCAGCAGTATATGAAGGTAATGAGTAGCCTTTGAAAAACCCCTTTAACACCCCCCTGCCCAGCCCTCTCCTTCACCGTCTCTATAGGGGATGAGGATAATAGGGCCTCCAGTCGTGCTGCTGGCTATTGGTAAGGGGCTGAATTCCTCAGCACTGCTAATTGCTCGCAGGAATGACTCAGGAAATGGACACATTTGGCCGAGCTGAAGACAGATAGAGTATGTGCGCAAAGAAACCAGCCGATTGTAGGTATACAGTGTATGGGACAGACTGACTGCCTGCACATTACATATAGGAGCCATAACATGCACACACTCTCTTCACACACACCTCCAGCTATCTACGGCTCACATGCAGTCAGATTAGTTTTGGGCTGGAGCCAGAACCTGCGTTGAGTACGGTCCTATATTTCATAACCAATACATGACATTTCCGCTCCCCGCCCTTGGCTTCAGCTCGTCTCCTCTCAGTTAGCCGCTGAGAGGCGGCCGTGCCGGTCTGTGTAGGTGTCTTTGTTTGAGGCTAGTGTGGGCCTAAAAGCTGTGGCGCTGGCTTTTTCTGCTTGACTGCAAAAGCACAGTAACGGCGTTGCATCATCAGACGCTGACCACTAATCCTCCTCTGCAGGCTGCTGCTGACATAAAAAATAAAAAAAGGGAGAAAAATACCTCTTTTGAAAAATGTAAAAATCACTTTGACTCATGCTTTTGGGGGTATAATTACGCAGCACAAGACATGCATCAGCAAACTTTCCCTGTGTAGCACAGATGAGACTTTAGGGTTTCGTGTCTCGAGGCTTCATGGGGAGTTGAATTTGCGAGGGGGATTTCAAGACACTTGTGTGGCAGGTTGAAAGAAACAGAACGGAACAGCTTGAAGATTAAACAATCTTTCTACTCGACTTAAAAGTCATGTTCAACTCAAAAGCAAGGCACGTCAAGAGTCAGTTATGTGTTTGAGTTTACAACAGTACTATAAATTGTCTGGAATGGTGCGTAACTCATTTTTATGTCTCGTAATTAAAGGCGTCTTGCTTCAGACATCATTTCACCTTTGTTTTAGAGGCCGCTGGCAAAACTACCATTGTGGTTTTTTTGTATTTGTGTGATCTGATGTCATGCAGACAAATATGAGGTTTATGTATGTTTATGTGCTGAAGTCTTTCTACGTGTGGAGGTCTGGAGTCGGCTACATGCTTCAACAAGTCACAGCATGGAATGGGGGCTTTCCTTTCAATATGTCTGACTGAGCAGGCTTCAGTTACAATGTACTGCATACGAGCCAGTCTGATAGACACAAAATATGATTATTCTTGAATTGACTTATTTTTTTTGGTTCAATTTCCAGTTTGAAAAAAAAAAAAGTGTTTGTCCAGGATGGAGCCTAATCTGAGTCTGTTAACCGGTCCTGAGTGTCTGGCCAACTTGGATATTGGACTCCATTTTGGCTCTGAGAGCAATTTGCTCAGTCATTCCTAACGGGCGATTCAGTTCCTGTGGCTGTTCTCTCAGTTTAGGGGTTAGTGCGCGTTGCATCTTTTGAATTCCAGCACAGTTATTGGTCACTAATGAGCAACGTGAGAAAAAAATGGGCATACTCTTTTCCTCACAACTTATCAGATGTGATGTGAAACTTGGACGTTAATGGAATAGTCTAAGGACTTTATAGTAAGCGCAGCGGTTCAGTCACTTCAGCCCGGCAATTTAAATTTTTGTCTGGCTATTATTTGAGAGTTCTCTTTCTCATTCACCCCTGGATTAGCTGCCATATGGTTCGCCTTGTTCTTAGACAGCCTCTCTGCAGAAAGAGAAGGCCTTGGCACCCTCCAGTCCTGCAGCTCTCCCGGGAGTTTGAGAGAGAGGGAATTTTGTCTGAGAGAGATTTTTACCAGAGCTGTCTTGTTCTTTTCCTCTCCAGCAAAAACAACAGGCGGCTGCCAAGTGCAGTGTAAATGGGAGTATACATACAGTGGGAGAGAGGGAGGGAGAGAAAGAGGGAGTGAGGGAGGGGGCAGTCAGGATTTAAATAATAAAATGCCTCATTGGACACTGGCTCCACACACCAACTTGTCCTTGAAGCGAATAAATCATGCAGACTGGAGGTGGTAAGGAACAGATCAGAAGTAGTGTGAAATGTGACTGTAATACTTAATGTTTTAGGGTAATTAATAAAGGAATTTAAGATTCTACTTGCAATAATCTCCTCCAAAAAGTACTCATCAATTTGCGCCTACTGGTTGTTAAACTTACAAGTTATAATGTAGATGACACAGTAGCAAAAATTAAGTCCAAAGTCTAAATCTTTTTGCAGAGGACCAACGCTTTAGCGCTTCAGAACTGATTCCCTCTCACTAAAAGTGGACTGATTTGGTTTGCACGACAGTAAACTCCAGTCCAACTGTAAAAACACTTTGAGACCAGCCCATAAGCAGGGTGGAGTACATCAGAATAGAGTTACATAACCTTGTTTTTTTCATTACCTCCTCTATGACTTTTGTAATAGAGCGAGTCTTTCAGCCCAACAAAAAATAGAAAGAGAAAGAAAGAAAAACTTGGTTTAACTTACAATACAGTCGGCCTGTCAGTTAGTCACCCACCAGCAAAGTCAGCTGTTTCCGCAGCACCTCACAATACTCGTCTTTGTTGGTTCCATATGAGAGGGGCTTTGTTCGGGTTGTGCCCGACCTGTAGAGGTTCAGCTTTGGCCCAATACTCTGGAGGCAAATGGGAATTAAGCTGTTAATGTAGAAGTCACACTGATATCATCAATCTTTTTAAAACTCCTCGTAGCTTTGGGTCGAGCAGGTAATCCTAGCTGACATTTTGTCAGTGTGCCAAAGCTACTGAAGTATCAGTTGTATCAGCCATGCAGGGGTTTTGTCAAAAACAAAATCCGATCCACAGAAGTGATTCTGTTTCTATTCAGTGTAACATTTCATCAGAACAAAATGTGTAATGGGAGCTGAATGTTTGCCATTATCTTTTCCCTAATTACATTTTCAGTGTTTATTTTTCTACACAAATACTGAAAAGCAAAAGAAACAATTTTCTTGTCTAAAAATCTGCTGGTCTCGCTCTGCCTCTCCTCAGAGATTGCAGGGATGGGCAGGGTACAGCCGGCTCATGTTTCACTGTTCCCATCTGTAACATTTGTTTTTTATTTGGCCATCAGAAGTTTTCCAACTCTTGGTCTTACAGTAATTAGAGAGACGTCTTAATTCTCCAGCCACTTCCTTTAGGCCTGCACAAGTTCTCCTTTTTCTCCCCTCTGTCCTTCATTCCACACTGATTACATTAAAAAGTGCTGTGGTCAACCCCTCAAAACCACCCAAAATTGTTGTAAGAGGGTGGCAGTGGAATGCTCGGTTTTGACAGGAGTCCCTTTGATATCCTTTAAATCATCTTTACGAAAACCAAAAAAGAACGTTCAAGACAAAAACCACTCACGGCAAATTATTAGAAACATAACTCAAAGATAGCTCTCGATTTATGTGATCAAGCCCAAGTTTTACATGGCTTCCCCTTGCATGTGAAACTACAGAGATGAGTGTGTAGCTGCTGACAGTGTGAAGTTTGTTTTTTCACCAGCTGCTGACTAAGAAGATAACACAGCTGTCAAAGCTGTCAACGATTGAATGCATTCTTGGAAACAGCAACCCCGTATTTAGAAAGATGCTTGATGACAAGGACGGAAGACAGTGAATTAATCTTTTTGTGGATGGAATGTCATCACAATAAAGATACTGTCAAATGTCTGTAATATAACAATGGAAGAGTAAAATTGTATGGCTCATGTTTCCAACAGAGCGTGGAAGAATGCAAAGTAAACTAGATGTGTAACGATACTGTATGATCAACGATCCAATATCTCCGATGCAAAGTTAAAAAATCGATACAACAAATCATTATCTTTAAAGGATACCGTTGTTTTGAAATTCCCACTTCTTTTTATACAAAAATAATAGATTGCTTTTCATTTAATTGTCTGGAAGAGCAAGAAAAAATAGTATTTTAATTGCTTTTTTTGAACTGATAATAATGTAACTTAATGTATTGCTGTCCGAAGAATTGATATAATATTGTATATCTGGAAAAACGTATGTTGTACACTCTTTTATGGGCTTCACACACAAAAAAATGGAATATTTAAAATACAGTTTCCATTCCACTACATTGAATTTTCTATGTCAGCAAAGTTATTTTTAAGTTTCATTCTTCACCCTAATTGTTCCCCCTCTTCCTCTTTTCTCTCCCCCCACAGCGGCGGTGGTGGCCGGGGCGGACATGATGCCGGGACAGATACCTGACCCTTCGCTGGCGGCGGGCTCCCTGCCCTGCCTGGGCCCGCTGGCGGGCATCTCGGCCACCACGCTCACAGATCAGCTCAAACTGGCCGATTTCCGCCAGCTGGGCACCATGCTGTCCCCGCTGCATTTCCTGGGGAGGCTTGGGAAGAGAACGCTGGCCATCAAGACAGAGGTGAGGAGGGAGAGAAAAGAGGAAATAGTGTAGCTGTTGGGCGTGTGAAAGATGCACATCAAGCAAGTCAGAGAGTAGAAAGAAGAAGGAGGTATCAAAACCTTCGTTTGTTGACATTTCTCAATAAAGAAGCAAACTATTTTCAATTTTAATTTCAGTATCACATGCAGGCCATTCTGAGTGATGTTCATAATATGAGGTGATGGAAAGAATAGAAAGAGAGGCCTTTATAATGACTTATGGTGCACAATTTGGGAAAAAAAGCAAAAAACCTGATTGCAATTATTTTAGCTGATATACAATTAATGACACTGATGGCACGATTATTTTTGAATCATTATTCTAATTTTCATTGAAAACTATATTAACTATATTTTCTTCATGCAGCACCACAATATTTTATTCAGAATGCTATTTGAACACATATTTTGCCTTTTAAATATGCCATGCCTCCTGCGATTTAGTTATTTCACTTTAATGATTTTCGTACTCTGGTGCCAGTTGCTCAGAAACTGTCATGACAGAGAATTACATTTAAATGCCCTGACAGGCTTGGTATACAATATTATTATTATTATTTCTCTATTTTATAACATATTACTGTCAGTAGTTGTAGATGCATTGGCTGGGGGATCCTGTAATGTTGTATTTTAGGATTCAATTATTACATTATTTCCATGTAAATGTAAAAACTAGATTAAAGCAATAAGTATACATATAAACAGTATGTTGTCACGATAAACAGTTCATCTTAGTTGGTTCTATTTTACCCCCTCTAGTGCTTACAAAAAGAGTTACCGTAAAGGTTGCAAAACATTGTTTTTTCCCCTGTCTAGGTGATCCCCGCGTTTGGTTATTGGTTTATGTCATTCAGAAAGTATTTTTATATAAAAAAAGTCATGTAGTACCTGTTTCTCTTATTAACATTACGTTGTGTTTGCAGATGGACGAAGATGAGGAAAGGAGGAAACGCAGACGAGAGAAAAACAAGGTAGCAGCAGCACGATGCCGAAACAAAAAGAAGGAACGCACCGACTTCCTTCAAAGGGTGAGTTCATGACACAGCACTTCATACTGATGACCAGCAGCAGCTAAGGGTGGTAGCCAAGAAAAGTCTGACATAAGTTAACCTAAACAGCTGATTTAAGCCAACTCAGAGCTAACACAATGAGGCAAATACAAGCCCAAGATTACTGCACCTCTACAACTCAAAGGCAGACTTTTCAGAAGTAATAAAAACTACTCTAAACGATGTTCGGTAGTATCTTATTATTCTTCATCTCTGTTCAGGAATCGGAGCGTCTCGAGATGGTGAACTCCGACCTGAAGGCCCAGATCGAGGAGCTCCGCATGGAGAGGCAGCAGCTGATGGTGATGCTCAACCTCCACAGGCCAACCTGCATCGTGAGGACCGACAGCGTGAAAACACCGGAGAGTGAGGCCAACCCCCTGCTGGAGCAGCTGTCTACCGACGCCAAGTGAAACCAGGAAAAACAGAGACGAGGAGTTCCTGATGCCTAAACTAGCCCCACAGTGGCAGCCATTTAACTGAAAAATATAACTGGCAATACATTTCTAAACAAGCACTTGAGCTCCAGGCTGAAGACTTTTGGAGACTCTGCCCAAAGACCTGAGGTTGTAGGGCTTCCTTAGTACTGCTACATGAGCTGGCTCTGTCCATTGGAAGACTGGAAATACCCAGTTTCATCTCCGCATTAAGTGTTGTTGTTGACACCCGCTGTGCCTAGTTGTTACTTCAACCATCTCTACATAAAGGGACCAATGGAAACAGTAGAGTACGACTGGAAACAACGCTGAGGAAACACACTAATATCAATATGGTGCTCTGTTACAAAAGCCCTGAGTAGATTGTGTGGCATTGTTTCAATGCAGAGGCCGGCAAAGGCTAAGTGTTCTGCAGCTTTCCTTTGTATGCTAGCTGAATATACAGGTGTAGAGTTTTTAGGATACAATACTCAATACAAGTACACCAGACGGAGTAGAGTTATTTTGTTTTTGTAATGTTGATTTCTATACCCTGCCTCGACGATGGCAGTTACCGGTTGATCCGATTTGTGGTGACGCTGGCGTCATGAAAAGCACATATACACAAAATGTTTACACCCTTGTTTTTTGGACTTGTTGTCTGTCCATTATTGTACTTGTTTTATACTGCTTTGTATACATAAAAACATATATGAAAATGCTTGTTAATCACTTGATGTGATTTGTCTTTTCAATCTTTCCAGTCTGTGTCTGTCATGTTGCGCTGTCAAACAGCTGTGAAAACAAGCAGAAATCTTTTCAGCTGAGCAGTATTTCATCATCTGTTCTGGACCTGTATCTGCTATGTATGACTCTGTTACCCTGAATAGATTAAATTTTATTTTCTAACTACAAGAAAGAGCACATCTTTCTTTTTTTTAACTCCACAAGAAGTGCAATATCTCAAGTGCGTTTCACTGAAATGAGTCCTTGTGTTTGTTCCTTCTGGTCATGACACTACAACTATCAAGTGACATAAGTTGTGCAATCATGTTTTCTTCAGCCGAGGTACATTGCCAAAATCAGGGTTTTACTTTCATATGCAAAACTCAAAAAAAGGACATTCATACTTTTATTTCTTCCCAGCCTGATTATTACTAAATTTTAGAATGTATGCTCCGATTTTATTACTTAATCCCTAGTGGTTTTATCATTTCATTCTTTTTTTTTGTTTTACAGGGTTCCCCACATGCTCTTTAACATCGTATTCGAGGACTTTTCAAGGACTTTCCAGGCCCACTTTTCTCAAATTAAGGGACCAAAAACAGCATAGTTTGCAACACGGATCAAAGTTTAGTACTGTTTCAACACTGAGATTTTTATAATGAGTACTGGCAGGCTTGACAGAAGCTTACAAACAATTAAAAAGAGAAAGAGGCTTGAATGTGTGAAAAGTGGCACGGGGGTGAAACAATGACACGTTAAGAAAAAATATGCAAAATGATTTGCAAACTATGTTTTCATTCCACTTTTTTAACCTCCTTACATGCCTTAATCTTAGTTTTTTTAACTTAAGTAATAGAAAAACACGTAGCATTGTTTGTGGTTTTTTAATAAGAAAAATCGTAATCAAATTACAAGCATTGTTTGGTGAAGGAGGACAACAGAATCTCCCCTTCACTACACTGATTGATATTTTCTTTGGACAGCAGGAAAAGTCCTTATTATATCCTAAAATATTTTTGGCTTTTCACATTCACAATTTGAATGGAAAACTTTTGGAACATAAAGTAACCTGTGGCGGTATTGCCCTGAATTGTTTTTCAACTTGGATAGTATGTGTGCCTCAGGTCAGACTGTGGCGAACAGCTCCACCTAGTGGGGCGTTTTGTTAACTGCAGGACCCGATAAATCAATTCGACTTCACAATTACGCATTACCTATTGATATGCTGTGAGCTACTGTAAAAACAAACATAAAAGACAATATATCACATATATTTATTTTTCTGTGAACTTTTTAACCGTAGTTCCCTCCGAGAATTTGCTGCTCTCTCAACGGCAACAATAACCTTTGGTTCTCTGCTGTTCATCATTTTGAACAAGTTAAATTAACGGACACTAACGGATACGAAATTTGACAAAACTCGCTCAGGTAGTCTGCTCTCGTTTCTCTACGTTGTACATAAAGGGGAGTTTTACGTGCCTGTCAAACCAAACCGCTAATATTTTTCTACAAAATAGTTAATTTTATGTTTTATTTTGGTCCAATTTAAAGGTTTCCTCGCCTGCTCTAACCGTTGCCTGCTTGATGAACGTGTTACTTGCTACAAACAGCTGTTTCTTAACTTATTTCCACACAACTGACGCTTCAAAAAAGCCATTTTAACTACAGTGGACTTTTAAACTTGATATAAACTGTCTTTAATTCAAGCCATGCCGTATTTTTTCACTTTGTCGGCTCAAACTGCTACAGAAACCCCCAGTAAAAGCTAGCCGTACTTCTGTCCTCCTGAGTGCAGATACAGGTGAAGGTCTCAGGATGGATCAGTTTGAGGATGACGTCACTGAGGAAGAGCAGCAGTCACCTGGTCAGTCAGATCTGCCCACAGGAAGCCAGGATCAGGTGCAGGACCAGGAGACGCCAACCCAGAGTCAAGACAGTGGTGATGAGTGGGACACTGACCTGGAAACAGACAGTAGGTTGAAGTGACCATACAGAACATGTCACATTGAAGCCCACTACCGCAGGCCAACCCTGCACTATTGCTGTTACCACACCTACATATAGTCACCCTGTTAAAATAATCGCCTAACTCATTTTTTAAAAAGTTTTGCAGGAAACACATAAAACTTTGTAACAAAGGATGGCTATTGGCATAGTAATAACACTGTGTGTAAATTATGTAACTTAAGAGAAATAAATGACTTTTATTTTTGAACATGCCTTTGTGACTTAAGCAAGATATGGTAACACTTTATTTTGAAGGTGTCTACATAAGAGTCACACAAGCCTGTCAGAAACATGACATGACAAGCATCATGAGCATTAATGTTACTCAAAGTGTCATTAAGGTTCATGACACATCCCATGGCATTTTTATGACATGCTCATGTCACTCTTATGTAGACACCTTCAAAATAAAGTGTTATCATATCTTGCTTAAGTCACAAAGGCATGTTCAAAAAATCGCCTTAGTCACATTTTAATTCGACTTAGGCATAATAAATCCTCTTAAGTCACACACTTGACATAGGCCATTATCTTAAAGGGGTAAAATCACATGATCTGATCAACTGTTTGTAAATAAGAATTTGTTCTTAATGACCTGCCTGGTTAAATAAAGGTGAATGAATGAATGAATGAACTGAGGATGTAGGTGATTTTACCATAGGTGGCCGGCATCATGAGGAGATGATTTAGGCAAAAAAAAAAATGTTGACAAAAAATGACTGAGGCGATTATTTTAACAGTGTGATGATAATCTACTTGACCCAGTCAATGCTTTAAATAACTTTGCAGGCTTGCAGTCCAATATGTACCATACAACATTTACTGATGGTGAGCTGTGAAAATATGACTATGTGCAGATATGCATGCAATATTCTGAACACAGTGGAATTCACTATTTAATGCAAGTCAGGTTTATTTATATGGCACATTTCACACGACAGTTGCAGACTCTATGTGCTTCAAAAACAAAAAGATCCTACACGATGACAGTTATAAAGTAGGTTAAAACAAGGTCTTACATATATAAGAACATATAAGAAAGTACAATGGACATAATAATAAGACATATTAGTAGCATTATCATTTTATAAAACAGGAGTAATCATAACATGATTACTGATCAGGACTGATCTATATAAAAAATGTCATCCTTTACAATCTAAATGTATATATTGAAATATAAAATAAACATACATTAACATATTCAATTAAAATAAAAAGAACATTATCATCAATAGAATGATAGTCCTCCCTGACAAAACTGTATAATCTGAAAAGGGTCCTGACTCCTGGCTCTGTGTACAGTACATGGCACATATGATAATTTGTCCTATTTCATATTACAATTTGTAATAACATCATAACCAAAATATCAACATTATAATTCTATATTTCAGTTTTAAGCAATTCAGAGGCTCTCTGGGTGTTAACTCTTTGCCAAATACAACGAAAGAAAAAGAGACCGTTTTTTTATAACACTGTAAATAAAATATTATTTTTAATGATGATAGTTTAATACCCTCCCATCTCCTTTTCTGTTCTGTTCCTGTCAGATGGCTCAAATCAGAAACCGAGTTTGTCCCATGCAGAGCTCTACCTGCAGGCTTGTCATCAGTTGGGGTGCATTCCTGCATCCTCCTTCCTGCAACAATTGGATAAGGCCAATATCAACCTGAACCACTATGGCTTGGGACCTCGTGGGGCCAAAGCTCTGGCCATAGCTCTGCAAGTAGGGGGGCTTCAATCCCTTCACCTATATTTACTATAAGGACAGAATTAGTAGAGTACACCAAAATTGAATGAGCATTTAAAAAAATAAAATAAAGTATGGTTTGAGGTAAGGGATGGCTGATGTAGTTGCTGTGAAAATTTTCTTCCCATCCTTTTTCACTGGTCTATTAATGTATACAGACAAAAAAAAACATTTTAATTCTCTGCCATTCTGAAATGTATTTCTTTTTTTAGAATAACAATAGCATCACCAACCTTGAGCTTGAGGCCAACAGAATTGGGGCCAAGGGGACACAGTCTCTGATGGAGATGCTTCTAGCAAACAACACCATCAACAGTCTAGTAACAATTCCCAAACTATCACATCAAATACATCTGTTCTGAAAAATCTGCCAGATATGTATCAGCTTTAAACTGCAAAAGGCATGATATATATTTTTAAAATTTCAGAATCTTTCCATGAACAAGCTGGGCCTTGAAGGAGCGGACAGCATTTCTAAAATGCTGTCAGACAATTATTACGTCAAATACATCAAACTCTCAGGTGATCAAGTCCTTCTCCTCTCAAGCTATTTTTATTGTGTTACAGTGGTGCACAGATGTGCATATAAAAATAAGTTAGGTCTTTTTTGGACGAGTATTTATACCAAATTCCACTTCTCTACTTAGGAAATGATTTTGATGATACTGCTGCTAAACAATTGGCTGATGCTTTAGAGGTGAGTATAAAGTAATTGTATCCATGAGGGGAAAGGTACGCTTGAGCTTCTTTTTCATTTCACAAACATATCCCTTACTAACGAATCAAGACACTGTCTCATCTACATTAGCTTCAACAGTTTCTTTCTTCTTAGGCTGACCAGGTGGTCAAAGAGCTGGACCTCAGTAACAACAATTTCAGTGAAGCAGGAGGAGTACACCTGGGGCATATGCTAGGTACAGTTTATTTTTGTCTGTATGAGGGGGATATCACTACTAATGCCAAATCTTCTGATTTAATAAACATATTATTATCTCACAAAACTCACAAGGAAATATCACACTTTAAGAAAATGTTCTTTCAAAATGTGGGAACAGCAAAGCAAACTGAAAATTTAGAACACATTACCTGGTGACACACTCAGGCTCATCACACTAATTAAATGACAGAACCGACATTGTAAGCCTGGACTGAAAAGTTTGAACACATATTTAATAATTAACACTAAAGATTGAATATTTAGTGTACATGCTGATTTCATAGCCAAAAATTAATTTCCATTTCAGTTTGACTTTCAAGCTTTAAGTCACAAATTATTCATAAAGTCTGTAAACGTATTGTGACCTTTTAAATGACTTTCCCCTTTCTCAAAGCCACAAATGTAGGTATTGAAGACCTAAATTTGAGCTGGAACCGCCTTAACATGGGAGGTGCAGTGGCTTTGTGTGCTGGGCTGAAGGTGACAAACTAAACACACTGAAGCACAAACCTTGAGTGTATATTTAACAATCCGTGTCCTATCATAGCTGCTTGAAACTCACTTTTTTTCCTCAGGCGAACTCGACTCTGAAGCAGCTCCATTTATCGTGGAATGGTTTCGGCCACATCGAGGCAGAGTTCCTGGGTCAAGTACTGAAACAAAACAGCACACTGGTGCTGCTGGACCTCAGCTGGAACCGGATAGACGACGAGGCTGTGAAACTTCTCTGCCAGGGCCTGGCCACCAACAGCACCCTCAGGGTCCTCAAGGTGAGCACACAAAAAGCAAATCCTGAAGCACTGGTATCTTTTAGGGATGTTCCAAAAGAGTAATTTCTCAGATGCTTACATTCAAGTTTAAACTTAAGACTAGTAGACTAATCTCAAAGGAAGAAAATATAAAAAAACCCAAAAAAAACTGTGAAATTGAGCACAATGTAATTTATATATTTAAACAAAGTAACAACAAAGTAAAGTGAAATAGTTGATCACATTTTTCCCTAACCAAACCATATTTTAAATGCCGATACAAAGTGTTATACTTTGCACAATGCTTTATGAACATTTCACATAATCTACAAAAAACGTGACACTAACTCACTAAATAAAAGTTCAGGATTTCAGGAAGCGTAAATTATTATAACATCTGTAGTTAACGGATGCTTTTTTAAAAAATTTTTATAAAGCAACATTTAAACAGGAAGATGTTACATTTTGGTACAAATTATGTCAGTATGAAACTTAAATGTGTACATTAATAAAATAATAATTTAAATAATGCGTTTAACGGATTTCCAGTGGCAAATAGCAATGGAATTGTGCACATCCCTAGTATTTCTACATTGTGTTTGATCAACATCATGACACTCTAAAAAACTATCTCTTGATTTATATTAAATATAAGGTGTGGTGTGTCTTGTATTTTGTTCAGCTCTCCGACAACCCCATGACAAAAATCGGAGCCCTTATGTTGCTCAAAACAGTCAAAAACAACATGAAATCCGCCCTGGAGGAGATCGATATCTCTGTAAGTGCAGTAAAAACTATTTTCACCTCAGCAAATTAACCTAAGTATGGGCATTAATCTTGTCTGTATGTTCATATTTTATGATTAAAATCTACCTGCAGTAATGCTATGCTCTGAACATGCCTGTGTGTGTGTATTATGCAGACAGTGCTTGTGTGTGAGGCCTTTGTGGAGCTGTTGGAAGAAGCCCGTCAGAAGCGTCCTGCTCTGGATGTTCGGCACACCGCCTTGAGCTCTGTCACCAGGAACGTAGCGGCCCTCAAGATCTTTCTGGTCAGTGGTTAGGAAGGCACAGAAATCTGGAGGAAAAATTAAGAAAACAGGGAGGGATGAGAGATCATTTCTTTGTATGCGTACTCTTAAAACATGATCTGAATTCTTTCATAGAAATTCCTTGAAGAGCGAAATGAGAGCTTCATGGATTTCTTTAAAGCTTTAGATAAAGAAGGAAGCATGAAGATCTCCAACTCTCTCTTCAGGGAGGCTGTTAAGGTTAGGTTAGCAATTTCACACAGTACTGAAAGCTTCATGTCATCACCGAGTACAACAAATCTATTACAGTATTTTATTGTTCTGAAATGTTCACTATTGTATGGATGAGCATTGGAGAAAATGATGTCGTCATGCATGCAGGCAGCCAACGTTCCTCTGGATCGGCAGCAGGTTGAGTGGTTGATCAGGAAGTTTGACAAGGACCGCACAGCCTACATCACCTACAGGTCAGAGGGCTAACTGCTGTATGCAAGATCATTATAATAATTCTGTCATTCAGTATATAGCATGCAGACAAATACTATTTTTGCTAGTCAAGAAGAAGCAGTAACTTTTTCCCCCCATGAAGTAACTATAAAAGACAATAAACAGAGGTTTGTTGTGGATGAAAATTAATATTTTTAAAGGGCCAAATCACCCAAGTTAGATTTTCAGTGTAAATTGCCCTTTAAAGGCAGTTTTGGTGAAGTGATCTTTCACTGGTCTGTTTTCGTTGCAGTCAGTTTGCTGAGCTGTCATAGATATAGGGATGTACAGCACCACCGAGATGAGGAGGAAAACATCTTCATATAAAAGAAAGACATCTTCTTATTAAAGCAAATTATAATGTAGGTAGTTAATAAATCGAGTCTTTACTTTACAGTAGGTCCTTCATTTTTGCAATACAAATCATAAAATTTAACACCACTGACAGGTGTATCCTAAAACCTCCCCCTCCCCTCTTCCACTGTAGTCCTCATTTCACCCCAATTCTGTCCAGTGTGAATACTTGAACCTCTGACACCAACCAGCTGCACCCACCTGAGCGCTGCCAGCTGTGTCTGCGGCTGGGCCACAGGGTCCTCTGCCTCATTCTCTCCATCCAAAAATAATCTTCTGGTATGACAACAGAACAAGAGGAGGAAGAAAAAGAGAGCTGGCGTGTATATCAAAGGACCGAGAGGAGAGAAAGAATAGGGCCAGATGCAAGGTAGTTGTTTCACCACGTTGGTCAGCTTTGAATGAAATGGCTTGTAAAGGAAACAGCGAGCTTATGAATATGCATGTGCAGCATTACTTATGCAGGGTGGGTTTATTAAGGGCGAATTGTCTCAAGGTGTGATATCCAAAAGTGCAATCTGTTTCTGTCTGGTGGCTGCAGTGGTAACCACAGAGGAGACAATGACAGGACGCACCTCTTTATTGAGTCATTTGTAACAGCTTGACCCCTGTTAGCATCGGTCATGCGGACACAGTATAACCCTTTTAAAATAACAACTCAGTTCAGTTTTATAGGTATATACAGTAGTGTTCAAAACAATATCAGTACAATGTGACTAACCAGATGAATCCAGGTTTTTAGTATATTTTTTATTTCTACATGGCAAACAAGGTACCAGTAGGTGCAGTAGATTCTCACCAACAAGACCCAGCATTCATGCAGTGATATGCACGCTCTTAAGGCTGTGCAATTGGGCAATTAGTTGAAAGGGCTGTATTAAAAAAAATTTAAAAGAAACTTTTTTGTTTCTAGGATTTAGCAATCCTGTGAATCACTAAACTAATATTTAGTTGTATGACCACAGTTTTTTATAACTGCTTCACATCTGTGGCATGGAGTCAACCAACTTGTGGCTCTTTTCAGCTGTTATTCCACTCCAAGATTATTTAACAACATTCCACAATTTGTTTACATTTCTTGGTTTTGCGTCAGAAACAGCATTTTTGATGTCACCCCACAAGTTCTCAACTGGATTAAGGTCCGGGGATTGGGCTGGCCACTCCATAACATCAATGTTGTTGGTTTGGAACCAAGATTTTGCTGGTTTACTAGTGTGGTTGGGCTCATTGTCTTGTTGAAACACCCATTTCAAGGGCATGTCCTCTTCAGCATAAGGCAACAGGACCTCTTCAAGTATTTTGACATATGCAAACTGATCCATTATCCCTGGTATGTGATAAATAGGCCCAACACCATAGTAGGAGAAACATGTCCATATCATGATGCTGCACCAACATGCTTCACTGTCTTCACTGTGTACTGCGGCTTGAATTCAGAGTTTGGGGCTCGTCTCACAAACTGTCTGTGGCCCTTGGACCCAAAAAGAACAATTTTACTCTCATCAGTCCATAAAATGTTCCTCCATTTCTCTTTAGGCCAGTTGATGTGTTCTTTGGCAAATTGTAACCTCTTCTGCACATGCCTTTTTTTAACAGAGGGGGGATTTTTGTAAATAGATTAGCTTCACACAGACGTCTTCTAACTGTCACAGCACTTACAGGTAACTCCAGACTGTCTTGGATCATCCTGGAGCTGATCATTGGCTGAGCCTTTGCCATTCTGCTTATTCTTGTCTTCCGTTTTCTGCCATGTCTCTGGTTTTGCTCTCCATTTTAAAGCATTGGAGATCATTTTAGCTGAACAGCCTATAATTGTTTGCACCTCTTTATAAGTTTTCCCCTCTCCAACCAACTTTTTAATCAAAGTACGCTGTTCTTCTGAACAATGTCTTGAACAACCCATTTTCCTCAGGCTTTCAAAGACAAATGCTTGTTCAATAAGTGCTGGCTTCATCCTTAAATAGAGGCCACCTGATTCACACCTGTTTTTTCACAAAATTGATGACCTCACTGATTGAATTCCACACTGCTATTTTTTTGAACACACCCCTTTCCACTAATTGCCCAATTGCACAGCCTTAAGAGCTGCATATCACAAATGCTGGGTCTTGTTGGTTTTCTGAGAATCTACTGCACCTACTGGTACCTTGTTTGTCATGTAATAATAAAAAACATACTAAAAACCTGGATTAATCTGGTTAGTCACATTGGACTGCTATTATTACAGGATATAGTTTAGGGCTACATGCTGGTGTAGTCGTAGCACTGGTTCGACTCCGGCTTGCGGCTCTTCTGTGTGGAGTTTGCATGTTCTCCCTGTGTCTGTATGGGTCTGGCTTCCTCCCAGTTCAGAAACATGCAGCTTAGGCTTAATTGGTGACTCTAAATTGTCCATAGAAGTGAATGGTTGTGTGCCTTGTGAAAGTCTGGTGACCTGTCCAGGGTGTACCCCACCTCTCTCCCAATGTCAGCTGGGATCGGCTCCAGCCCCCTGCGACCCGAATTCGGATAAGCAGTTAAGGATAATGGACGTATATAGCTTGTTGCTTGTTTTACCTCCATGTCTTCCCCTCTGGATCCTTCAGCATCGTCTTCCTCCGCAGGGGGGTTAACTTCCAATGTGAGCTCCAGCGTCATTGGTATCGTCAAAGCCAATGCAGTCAATATCACTTTTTAAAAGGAGCTGTAGTAGCTGTCAGAGTTGTGAACTCTTTCAACTTTCTTCCTCGTTATCATCTTTCGCATCTTCTCCAGATTTTAATCATTCAAAATCTGCATGTTAGGAATGGCATCTCTGTGCCACAGAGGTCCCAAGATCCAGGCCTTAAAAGATGAATCGACACAATTGTCACTGTCACCATTCATAGAAGCCAACTGGAAATCTACACTTCCAGTTTTCATGGAAGAGCTTTTTTTAAATCACTGGGGAAGTTTTACTTTATTTCATTTTACTGGAACTAATGCTTCTCTGTCAATATTATCTGAGCCTCGATAATAATAGTCTAAAAAAACAATACATCTAATGCAGTCATGCTTCTAATTTGGTCCATTTGTTGCTGGAAAGCTTAAACTAACTAATTATTAAAATATACAGACTTATCTAATAACCTGTAAAACTTTAACAGGGTGTTAATTAGAATAAATTACATGCATAAAAAGGTTATTCATTTGACAAAATGTGTGAAGATGTTCCACTAAATGAAGAGTACTTGCAAGCCTTTTCATACTCCAAACTTTACAGGGTGTACTCGATAATTTAAAAGTATAAATATTTAAGAATAAAACTGTAAAAAGGGCAATTTAGCTTGTTAATGTTACTATCACTTTAAACTCAAAATGCACTTTTTAAAATTGACTAAAATACAATTCTTTATATAATGTCATTGACGTAATTAGCTATTTAAAAGGACAGAAAAAATAACAGAATAATTTAGGTAAATTATCTCTCTGATGTGGCTTAATGAAAACAAACAGCTAGCTGCCAATTCCTAATGGGCCATCTTTCATCTGAATGGACACAAAGACTTAAAACCCACGTCTTATTGAGCAGTCCAATTGGAAATTCACAGATTTGGCCAAATTTTGAAGACGAAACAAAAAACCTGCCAACAAACCCTTCAGATATCTATGCACCCACTGGCACACGCTGCCAATTAACATGATCTCGAAAGCGCTAATGGAATCTTGAGCGGTAATAAAAGTAAATAATTAAATTAAGGAACCCTTGTATCATTGTTTGCTGTATTCAGGCCCATTAGGGCCTCCGGTATTCTCATGGTAATCTAATGTTTGGGCTTTTTTGTATTCTCATAATGAATTCTGTGTTTTTCCTCCAAACAGTGTTGTTCAGACATTTGTGTAGGTGCTGGCAGAGAAACAAAGACGTACATTAGGACCCATTGTCCCCTGTGATTATTAAAGTAAACAGAAATACTGAAGGGGTATCATACACAGCTGCACACACTCGAGCCGGTGTTTGTGAAGTGGGAGAAAGGGCCAAGCAACCCTTAAGACTTTGTCAGAGATGATCCCATTATTTGGAGCTTCTCAAGAGCCGAGCGGTAGGCTGGCTAATGAGGCTTTGAAGATGGCTCTTGGGCACAGGATTCATCGGCAGCAGAGAATTTGGGAGCAAAATAGACTTGGCACGAGATAAAATGCTTCAGCCAAGATCGGCCGAGGAGACGTTCCCTGCCTCAGACCCATTTTGCCGTTGTCATGATTTTGAATCCTTTTCAAAAAGACAAAGTCCGCTCTTGGAAGATAAAACTTGAGATAAAATCAATGTCAACAGTTTGTCTTGTGCAGTCTACATATACAACCTCAGACATGTTTAAAGGTCGTGGTATGAGCGAACAATTCAAGGCCCACAGAGATTTAATTTAGAATCAAACTGTAAGACCAACTAGAGTAGGAAAACTTAACATTTGAAGGCTGGATCCTTAAAGTTTAAGCAATTGACCAATCGAACAAGCTCGACAAAAAGACGCAGATTATCTGGGTGACAGTGTGCATTAGTTTCCGGTCATCATGCAATAAAGCTTAAAGAAGCTGACAGTAAGGACTCCAGGCATTTCCTGTTGGGATGCTTAATGACATGTATATCCTGAAAAATATCAAGAAAAGTTAGTTTTGTTGCCTTGCTTAGCCTTATAGAGATAACAAACAGCAACCAACCTATCTGTCCTTTACCAAATCTGTAGTAGCAAACCTGGCTAACATTGGGGATCTGATATGAGGTTACCTCTAACTATATGTTAGCTAGTGTTTTGCAAATATTAGCTTACTTAAGATGCGACTATATACAATGTAATGTATCTGTTACGATTGTGTCACAATCAGTGGTGAGTGTCACTTTTGTAGGCCCCCAGCCATGTCTTTAACCATCTTCAAAAAGTGCTTTTCTTTTCAACATAAAGGAGCACATAGCATATAACAAACAAGGTGAAAGCTGACCAAGGTCTTGCCACTATCAAACTTGCTCAAATGTGATTGGTTCACAGAGCCAAAACGGGTGGGACTTAGATTTGGTCAGTTAACAGATAATCAAAATTGTTGCCAATTAATAGATTAGTATATTGAGCGAAAGTAATCTTTTTAATCGTTTCAACTCTAATAAATCATTGTTGGACTAATACAGCAAGTATGTACAGAGTTTTTAAAGTAAATGTGCAAGACAAATTTCAGTACATAAAAAACTCTTGAGATGTTTAATGTTTAAAATTGTTTCTTTAAATAGATACAAGTATTTTATATATATAGGCTAGCACAATGAAAATATTGTCCAACGTTGGAGCTCAACATAAAAACCTGCTGCCAAATTGTGCATTTTGAACATTACTCCCAACATATTGCCCATGAAGAAACAATATACAGATTAGAAAAAAACAAAACAAATAGTGTTTGGTTCATGTTTTGTACATTTTCTGCTAATGAACAGTGAATTAATGAATGTCCGTTTTACTAAAAGCTCCCAACAGTTTGATCAACATTTTTAGACTTTGACGGTCAAACAGTCTGCATTGCAGGTTTAAAACAAAACTAAAGTGATACATGACTGTGCAAAGCAGGAATATAACAGGAGTCACCTCCAAACATCATGGCACCGGTTTACACGCGTTCCATACAAAAACCTGGTTTCCTGTTCGGTGATCTCTTTTTCCAGACTGTTGCTAGTAAAAAAATGAGCAAACCAAACCAAATAATTCTCTCAATCCTGTGTTAACATTAAAAACATCTTGAAATAATTTGAGTGAGCTCTGCTTGGCCCCGCTGTGGAAAAAGTGGCTCAGGAGCACCAACTAACAATCAGGGGAGAAAGACATGCAGCCAGTTTTTGTCCAAGGACGTGTTATTAAATGTGACTCGTCTCTTTGCTTTGAAATTTTGAAGTGTAACTGATAGAAGATGGCAGGCAAGCTTTTAGCTTTGTTGATCTAGCCAAAGCTCGTTTTAAGCGTATTCTCTACAGATAATACCACCTATTTAAGCTCCATATGAGTGCTGGAACACGACCTCCAGATCCTCCCGCAGTCTGACTGAACAGTTAAGAGACAACAATAGTTGTGCAGGCGATTTTGTGCGTGTTTTGTGACTTGGAATTCATTTTATGCAGCTTTAAATAAGAGTAAGGTGGTGGCAGAAACATCACATGTCCAGAAGGAGCACTCGTGGATCTTCCACCACTGATTTGATCTTGCGTAAGAAAGTGACCGCTTCTCTACCGTCAACGAGTCGGTGGTCGTATGTCAGTGCCACGTACATCATGGGCCGGATCTCAACCTGCCAAAGAAGAGAGCAGGTTAATTTTTTATTTGATATTTGAGTGCATAATTTGTATTTGTAACTCCAGTAAACCCATATTCATGTGTATAATTATTGTCCCTCCAGGCTGTCTGTACTTGGAGCTCAGGTCTGACCTTGCTTTGTAGTTTTTCTAATGAAACATCTTTTTGTCTATATTGCCTTAAACATTTTATAATCTGGGTATTACAAACTCATCTGACTTTTTTATACCAGTAATACTCTTCAATGTGCTCTTTGTCATACGATTATAGCTCATTTAATAGTTTTATTTTAATGCAGAAACAACTCTGTGACCTATATCTATAGACTCTAAACTCTCACCTTGCCATTGATGGCGACCGGTCGGTCAAAGATGCCATGCATGCCCAGGATGGCAGACTGTGGGGGGTTGATGATGGGCGTGCCAAACATGGAGCCAAACACCCCGCCGTTACTGATGGTGAAGGTGCCTCCATCCATGTCTTCAACAGCAAGCTCATTGTTACGAGCCTAACGCACAAAACACAAATTATTTTGTCATTTTCGAGTAGATATAAATTAAAATACAGATGATTCAGAAGCCATATCTTTCATTTAAACTGATAAGTGTTGTGATTGGATGTTACCATTACAGAATTTCACAGATTAAAAATTAAATAGATTTTATAAAAAATTCCATTGCAGTTTAAATTGACACATTTCTGGGACATCTTTTTCAGAAATCTTTTTTACCTTTTCTCCTAGTGCGTTAATGGTTTTCTCGATGTCAGCAAAATTCATGGTCTCAACGTTACGGATCACCGGTACAACAAGTCCCTAAACAAACACATGTTATTCAGGTGTATTCAGAATTGAACAGCGTTAAGCAGTTCTTACACAAAAATATTAAGCAAGAAGTTGTACCTTTGGAGTTGCCACTGCGACGCTAATGTCTACATAATCCCTGTAGACAATCTCTTTGGTTGTATCATCAATAACTGTAGTTTTAGGGATAAAGTTTGATGAAAAATGAAAGAAAAACACATAAAAAGTACAATTATTATAATATTTACGAAAGCTCCTTTGGACATAAATATTAAGCAAATGAAAAAACAGTGGGAGTAAGTCAGCGCTGTCTTACCGCCATTGACAGCAGGTTGGTCAGTCAGAGCGTGAGCTGCAGCCTTCACAAACGCCGACATGAAACCCAGTTTGATGTTGTGCTTCTTTAAGAAAGCATCTTTGTGGAGATTCCTCATTTCCTGAATGTTACTGAAGCAAATTGAGGAAGTATTAGAGAATCTGCTTGAAAAAAGAGGTCCCTGAAATGTGAACCAGATTTTTTTGTACTCCTTTGTCATTGCTCACCCCATGTCCACTTCATTGAAGGTAGTCAACATGGCGCAGGTGTTCTGAGCCTCCTTTAGCCTCTGGGCAATCCTCAACCTCATGCGGTTCATCTTCACCTGGACAGAGAAGGAGAACAAACCTCATTATTTCCAACATGAATGTAATAAAAGAAACATATAAATGAAACATAACAAGTGCATCATAAAGCATGCGTGTTACCCGGTTTTCTCCTCTGCTTCCTGCTGCTGGAGGAGCTGGTGCTGGAGCTGCAGCTGTGGGCTTTATGGCAGAAACTTGATGAAGAAAGAAAGACAGAATGTGACATTAAGCCTGTGCTGGTGGTCTACTTGGATACATCCTGCGCAATTATACTAAGAAAAAAAATCTTTGTACAGCATGTAATTTATATGGTAAAGGTGAAACACACCAGGTTTGGCCTGGGCAGCCTGTTGTGGCACTGGGGGCACTGGAGGCATGGCAGTGGGTGCTGGAGGTGGTGGTGGAGGTGGAGGGGCTGCAGCCGGTGCCTCTGCAGCTGGGGAGGGAGCAGCTTTGGCAGCAACAGCTAAGGAAACATAAGTAAAGAAGGACAAATGTAGCACGAGAGCAATGATTCAGAAAATATACATTTTTGCTCAATTCATGTCAGACCAGAGATCGGTTGTTTGGTCCGCACCAGAGTTCGATTTCAGTGTACAAATGTTGAAAATTAAAATATAAATTTTAGGATGTTTATCATTTAAAACTAATTTTGACAATTTTATGTTGTATATTATTCGGAGAAAGCGAGGCAGTTTGTGTTGAGACTCAACAGTCTTTCTAATCAACAAATCAAAACTGTACTGTTTTGGCACTAAGGTATTACATTGGCACCAGCATTTTAAAAACATTCCTCCGATGTTCAACTCAGCTTACCTCCTTTTCGGAGTTTGAAGAGGGGCGTCCCTCCTTCCACCCTTCCCCCATCGGGCACCAGTAGTTCCTCAATTACACCAGCTGCTGGAGCGGGGACTTGTACTGAGGTCTGGAAGTACAAAAAAACAGACATTTATTACAGGTAATGTTCTTATCAAGCTGATATTAGGGTTAATGGTCTTTTTTTTTCATACCTTGTCAGTCTCAATTTCACACACCACTTCATCTTCTGTCACCGAGTCGCCCACAGCTTAAACATAAACAATGGAAAAAGCATGTATTTAATTTGCAGGATGTCCGTTTACTACTCACATATTATTAGCGAAACTGACACCTGTGAAATACTGATGGCATTTTACCAAACGTGTTAACTTATCCTACGAACCTTTCTCCCACCTTACATCTCCCTCTGAAACAGATTCTGCGAATGCAGGAGTTTTGACTGTGACAACCTCATCCCCTGTACAAAAACACAAAAACGAGAGTTGCTGTAAGTTCAAACACTGAACTAAACACAGTATTCAATACACAATGTTGAGAATTGTTGCAATACATACTGTGAATAGCAGATGTCTTGAAGTATCTGATGTGGAAGACGTTTCCTGATGATGGAAATTCACATCTAAAGGGGAAAAAAAGATAATGCATCTTTAGACAAATGTACTTATACAAACCAAGTTACTGGTTCAAAATCAATACCATTTACCACATTAAACCCATTTAGGTTAATGCAGCACAGCTGTACAGATCTTGTACAGACAATTCTGAAGAGTTTCTACACGTGAAGTGGTTATTAATGGTAATTCAAGAGAGCACTTACGGCTGAGAATTTCTGTAAACTAGCCGGTTGCAGAAAGAGAGGCCTTAATAGGGAAACAAAAAGAAAAGACAGAAAGAAGAAAGAAAATCAACAACAACTGCTTCCCCTCTTCCATGAGTTAGTTTTCTGAGGGTTGCAATTAACCACTTGTGGGCACCGAAGGCATCCAAGTCATTCAACAAGCATTACTCATTCTGCTTTGGATTATCCACTCAAAGAGCTTGTTTATTCATGAGAAGTAACATTAAGAGTTTTCGATGTTGCATTATTGATGAGGTTCTCAAATCTAGCTAAAGGTCTATTCTGTTTAGTCAGAAGTACACTTACCTGATACGCTTTGTCGGCCCAGCACATTATTGGCCTGAAAAGATAAAAGTAAACAGTAAAAATCTATTTCTTTACATATGTTGTTTGTACATGTATTCTGGTTTTGGCAGCCCTTTATATGCGCAACTTTAACTTAAATCTTACAAGGAGTTTGGACAGTTAATCTGTTAATCTCTTATTGTTACACTCTTTCTCAGAACATAAAAAAACAGGCTTGTATAAACTGTAAACTCTTCTAAATTAATCAGTTCACTCTGAACCTTTGTAGCTTGAACTTTTAGTAAAACAACTGGATTTTACAGTGCTGACTGTAAGGCTGGCTGTGCTGCATTGCTGTGTGTTATGAGTCATGTGAGTGGGTATTTTAAGGGCAGAGCCTTGGGGGAAGAAGCCTGCCATGTTCTGGCTGCTTTTACACAGATGTTTGTCTGGGGGAAATTATTTGATACTCAAATCTAAACCTACTGATGTGGGATGCCAGAGAAGGGTGGAGTTGTCGGAAATGGCTCTTTAAAGTAGAATGCATGTGGAGGCATGCAAAAGCAAGTTTTTTTAGTTTGCATTGCAGCGAATCATTAAAACAACTGGTGTTGATTATGTACCAAGAAGGGCTGAAAGTGCATCGGTAGACTGGCTGAAGTAACTTTTTAGTTTAATTCTGGCTTCAGTATTCCTACACTTACTTTATCAATCTGTTCTAATTTAGAGGTCACCTTAGTCGAAACTCTGGATAGATTCTGCCCTAGATTTCCACAACAGTCTTTTGTGCCATTACAGACCGGCATATGCAAGGTTAATAAAAGCAATGCAGTACAACAGAACCACTCTGCAATAAAATCCTTCCTTTGATAAATAATTCCCTCATTATCTAGAGCAGAAATAATTATTTGATCCATCACTCAAAAGTTCAAAAGTAGCTTTAAATATCCAAATGCAGAACATTCTCTGATTCCAGTTTCAAAAACTAAACAAAGCAATTATGACAAGTAATCATTATTCTCCTAGTAAAACACTCACATGACAGTTTATTATTAGGTATTATTATAACTAAAACTATTGCAGTCTAATGCAGCTGCCCTGCAATAAATCCTGCCTACATGAAGGTTAAAATCATTTTTTGTTTGAGAGAGGTGTTGAATGATGTATGATCTTTTGAAGGATGTAGTTTGTGGAACTACTGAATTATCTAGAAAGATGTTTTTTTGATTGAGCCCACCCTGACTTCACGAGATGGGGTGGACAAAGTAATAGAAAGACTTCTCAGGGTAAGGCAAAACCATTCAGCAGCACCACGATCTGTTTTATTATCTTAATCTGTTTTACCTGCATTTCCAGGTGACTGAATCAAAACCTCCCTGTTGTCTAAAACTCTTCCAACACAAACATGAACATTGCTACCTTAATGAATGCATGCTTTACTGCAGAAGTGTACCTAACAAACTAATAACTGACTATATTTCTAAAGACCTCTATCTAGTCCAAGTTCTGCACAAATGTCTCCTTGAAGTAGGTAGAAGTAACACTCAACCTTGACAAGACACACGTTATTACCGTCGTGATCATGTTTCAGCCTCATTACCTACTCAAAGCACCGAACAGACAGCTGAAGCATGTGAGGGCAAAGTTATCACCCCACAGTACATAATGTGACTGACTTGACAAGGGTTATTTCTGTCAGGTCAGCTGCACACACCTACAAACACACGGCAACATGACATGCTAACATTAGCCTGTGAAGACTGCTTCGTGAAGTGTCAAAGCAACTACTGGGAGAAAAGATATAACTTAGAGGGGACATGAAATAAAAGGTGATTTCTAGTTGTAGTTATTGCAATATTGTTCTCAGCTTCTTCTCCAACTTGCTGCCCCTGAAGTCTGTCCTTGGTAGGAGAGGCCCTGCTCCACAAGCTAGCGTCTGTTGAACGCTAATAATTAGCTAACAGCTAGCCGAGTGTTGTTTTAATCAGTCGAAGGCGTTTCACAATTAATTCACAGGCTCACTTTAGTGTTTTCCTTTCAACCTACCTGGCTCACCGCCGAAAGGGAGCGACCAAGCGTCTGGTAAGCACATCTGGACCGTGATAACATAGCGCTAGCTGGCGGCTGTATCACTTTTCTGACAGGAGGGAGAAGAAGCGGTGCGGAAGCTCGCTGCTCCCAGGCGAGAGGGCGGGAGGAACCACTTCAGCTGGCCGGGGAGGGGGGTCCGGGTACTGGGCGGCGGAGCGACAACACCCGGGACGAGAAACCAGAAAAATTCTCGCTGAACACCATGAACAAAAATTGTGAAAAAGTCGAAACAAATGTTAATTTTCCAGATTTGAAAAATAATACCATTAATGTAAAGGGAACCGGACTGTACCATTGTCTGCATTTGTAGTAACTCATTACATTCTTTCAGATTAAAAGGGGTGCACTAAATAATGAATTCCAATGTTGTTTTTATGGCCAAGGAAAGTTCAAGCATTTGTGAACATGAGCTACTCTCTCTCAAAGCCAGAAAACAAAACTTCTCCGATCTGAGTCCCTCTCAATCTTTAAAGAGAGACTAAAGACCCAGCTCTGATGGGAACATCTCCACACACAACAGACATTGATGATTGGGAATAAATATGTAATGGCAAAAAACAACAACAACCTTATTACGCTGCCTGATGGCTCCTACGTCCATAACATAACTCCATGGCACTTACTCGTTTTGTTTTCTAACTAGATCTTTGCTTGTGTTGTACTTTCAGATGTATCACGCTTTGGATAAAAAATAGAGCAGTACATTTCAAACATTTGGTGTCAAGTCTGGACCTGCTTCATGGACAATGACTCGGATACTGTATTAGATTTTTATTTTTTTTGTACCTATATGAGCCCTTTTCTATTGTAGTCTAGTATTCCTCCGACCATTCCCTTATCTTTCCTGATATATGGTCTATGGAGCACTTCCAGACTTTTTACTTGATGACATCACAAATTTGAAATTTAACACATTAGTTGTTGGATTTGGGAAAGAGTTGAATATTTCTGGACTGTCTAAGACCACAGGAATAATATGTATGATTTTTTTTTAAATCTGCATAGTTCCCCTTTAATTCCACCATATTCATAATTATATTGATGTGACAATAGAGAAAGGTTTATTCCTCATGTAATCCATTAACAGTGGGTTGCCTGATTTGATTAACATTTTAAATGTTATTATGTCCAGGTAAGGATGGGATAGGTTGACGTATTTGACCACACCTCCTGTTTTTGGAGGAGCTCTCAGCCAGCTGGACCACTACAAATACTTCAGTCTCTCCTTCTCGTGCAGGCTCCGGACCTGCAGCCTCCTCAGGTCCTTTTTAACAGGCAACAGGTGGGTTGTAGCACATCATATTAATATTATAGTATGTAGATGTGCTGCTCTTTTTTTCCAAAGTTATTTTAGTTTTTACTCAGTCATGTCAAACTAGAATGGGATACTGAAATTTTAACTTAGCCAACAACTAAAAAAGAAAATTTTAACTGAAAAAAAAAACCTTCTTTAATTGAAGAAAAATGCTTTTTGGTTTTTTGGTTTTCAAGGCAATTCAGGTCAATATTTGTGCAACATTTTATTTTTTACTGTGACATCTCCATGAATTCCAGTAAGCAATTTGATCTTCAATTCCTTACACCTAAATTTTTTTTCTCTCCACTGTTGTCTCTTTTTTAACCCAACCAGCATGAATACAAGTGTTTGGCGCAAAGGTATGTATTCTTCCAGCAGTATTTGCCTTGATGGCTGCACTGCTGCGCACCTCTCCTCTTTCCAACACGACCCTGTGCTGTCTAATTCAGATGTGTCAGATTTTTCTGTGCCTTTACACAAAGACGGTGAGGACATAAGAATGCTACCAGAGAGGACTTACTGCAGCAACAGTGATGGTTTGACCTGTGCTGGCCAGCTGGAGCCCAATCCATCTCGAGATTTACCCACAGGGAGGCACCCATCTTCTGCTTCCAGTTCTTGTGGTCACTATGAGTGGAACTTAAACATTGGCCATCAAGCAAAGCGTGCCAGAGTAGAAAATATCATCAAAGGCATGACCAGCTCTCCTGGTATGCACTGCATAGATGTGATGGCGGTCTCAGGAGCCGTGCAGGACAATGAAAGGATTCAAGATCAGGAACACATGGAGAGAAGTGGTTTAGGCAGTCAGACGGCATTGAAGCCACTTGAGAGTCAGCATCAGCACCTCAGAACAAGGTTCACCCATGTGGATGGCGTTACAGACACTTCAGAGAGCAGTAAAGATGAGAAATATCCCACCTGGGAGGATTCTTCTCAGGCATCTCCGAGGGATGCATTTCCAGATTCATACAGTAAATTGCAAAGCAGCTCAAGTAGAAAATATCAAGGATGGAAGAAGGTGAAGCTGATGAACTACTTCCAGTCCAGACCTGAGAGAATCTGGCTGATGGCAGATGTTTTGAAGTATGAACTGTCCAGAGCTGTTAATAGGAGTGTCGACTCTATTTTCAAAAGCATGCCGCTTCTACAGACATCGCTGAACGATGAGGGGAAAGCAGAGACTGACGTGCCTCTTCAGTCATCAGCTCGTAAAGATGAAAATTTCAGACTGTCCTGTTGTGGGAGTGCAGAGGTGCCAGATGTTCAAACAGAAGCGTTGTCTCTGGTTGTACGAAAGCCTCCCCTGGAGAACAAGTTTATCCTCCAGTCTAAGACAAGAGATCCCCATCGTCCCAAACCTCTCTATGGCTCGGCTCCTCATGATCATCAGCCATCGGAGAAGAGCCACAGCGCTGCCGATCAACACGCCCTCAAGTGCTTACAGGACGGATGCTCTGAAGTTGGCCGAGAAAAGACTTTTGACACACGCTGGAGTTCGGTCAAAGTGAGATCAAAGGTCAACTCCAGATCTGTCAGAAGCCCACAGACTCACACTGTGTCGGTGGATCCCCTGCTGCTGGAAAGCCTCTGTCTCCCTCATGTCAAGATCGAGTCTGATTGCCTGGTGAAGAACAACCTGTATGTGCTGAACGTATCCTTTAAGTTTCTATATTAATTAAGGCAGAAAATCTTTATTTTGTCATTATCAATAATAACTCACCTTTTGCTTATTTGAGATGCACATAACAAGACATCTCGTGCTAGAAACCTTATCCACGTATTGGCAACAACTTTGCACCTTAAATAATCCAATAAGCCCTCCTGTTGATCTTCCAAACATGCAGAAAATTTTAAATGATTTCTTCGAGAAAAAATACTTCTGTCCGACTCCTACACCTGTTTCACCCTTAACACTGGTGTATTTAGGAGGGTTTGACCACAAATCATCTGAAGAAAGCAAAGCTTATGTTCTTCTTCACTCGCTACCCGAGCTCACTGGTACTGAAGATGTGTTTCCATGATGTGCAGGTGAGGAAATACTGAGAACCACTGAAATACTTCTACAGTGTCATTTCAATAGGTTATATTTAAAAAAAACATGACTTAATTTTACAGTAAAAACAGATGTATAGCTTTCATCACAATCTTGGGAAAGCATTTTTGCATGTAAGTTGACATATTATACATATATATTCTTTCAAAATTAATCTCTGTCACCAGAGGAAAAAAAGAATCAGTTTCAGACAAATTAAACGTTTTTTTTTTTTATTTGCATATAAAAGCAATACAATCAAACAATCTGATCCTTTCTGTTAAATACAAAATGTACAAAACATGGCAACACAGAAATATAGTAGAAATAATGAATTTATTCACATTTTATAGTTTTGTTTTTTTTTTACAATAAAACATGTTTAGCAGATTCTTTCTCACATAAAGACTAATTAATTACAAGAATAGAGGCTGACCGATTTACCAGCTAGCCGATATTAGCCGATCATAGTATCATGCAGCAGTGTGTGTTTTTCGATATGCTCAGATATGAAACCTTTCTTACAGAACACATAATGCAGAATATAATGTTTGGGGTCATTTCAAAATGGTGTTGGCAGTTTATTTTTTATGTATATGTTATTAAAATGGTCAGCAATTCATTGATACTGAACAAACATTACTTATTAAGGTATTTATTTTTTTATAAAAATAAATATTTTATCTTTCTTTTATCAGAATTAATTTCTAGAATTGTTTAACAATGAATATTCTTTAATAAAGTTATTTGTTTAAGAAAGGAGTAACTTTTCATTGCCGTATCTATGCACAATGACAAAAAAAAATATATTTTCATCCCAGCTCAAAACTGCATTTTCATTTATCAGCCTCTATGTCGGTAATCTGTGAATTTTGTCTGCTCTAAAATCGGCATCGGCCTAAAAAATCCCATCAGTCAGGCTCTAATACAGTATCATAATACACACCTTGATCATCTCACTCACCTGTCTCTGTGTTTCGTCCTCAGTTCACGCGCTGCATCACCTCTCAGCTCATCAAGTGGTTCAGTAACTTCAGGGAGTTTTACTACATCCAGATGGAGAAGTTCGCCCGGCACGCTCTCATCGAAGGAGTGTCGGACGTCAGGGGTCTGACTGTGGGGAGAGAATCAGAACTATTCAGAGCTCTCAACATGCACTACAACAAAGCCAACGACTTCCAGGTAAACTGATGCTACACCATCATTCTTAATGCTCTGAATGGATAAAATACTGGTGATTTATTAGTATTTTTCTGCTTTGGGGGCTTTCAATGATGTCTTTTTATTGTCTCATGTACTGTTTTATTACATGTGTGCGTGTTGCACTTTATATTTCTCAAAGTTTCATTTTTTAATCAATCCACTCCGCTGCTTCTATTTATCTCTAATTAATATAGATTATATTGGCTTTACTGAATTCATTCAATACAAATGTTCCTAATATTTTATTGTTTATATTATACCTACACATACAGTATATGGATTGCAGACTATTGCTTTATGTAGTGGATCAAATAAACAGTGTTTGGCATGAATAGATTTTATCCATATTGGATTTGTGTCTTTTGCTTAGACGCCCGTTTGTGTGTTAATCTGTGACACAATTATGTTTGGATGGGTTTTTTTTATGTCTTTTTATGTATGATTGACATTTATGTTTTGTGCTTTTAGATGATGGTGGGTTAATATGCCTGAATATTTGGTTTGTTGTTAGTTAATATTTCTGAATAAATCTGTGAGGGATGGTTCATGTAAACGATCAGACATGAAAATTCAGTCATTCGTTCATAAGTAAATAGGAACAGTTATGTTTTATATTACTATTTAAGTAGAGGTAAAAAACAAAATAAGAAAAATATAAATTAGTGCTTCATTATAGCCAGAACTCATAAAAGTGTCACCCCATGTCTAATATTACCTATATTAGATGTATTGATGTACACAGATAATTTGTGCTCGGTGGGTAATAAATCTAAACTTTTTTTTAATTTAAAGATAATTATAGACAATAATATACCAAATACAGATGCTCAAAAAAACAACACAAAAAAGTAAAAAACCAGCACTGAATGATTAGATATCATTTTTTTTCATTTACGATAAGTAAAAATGCTTCTAGAGTTAAAAAACAACAACCCTGGTTTAGCCATGTGTGAATAATTTTACTCTTGTAATACATTTTAACTTCATAAAGCCAGTAATAAAAAATTGTTATGGTATATTTATATGCATGCATACATGCTGTAATTAAAGGATTGTGAGTCTTTTTTATTAGCATAATTACCTTAATCTGGGAATTTATAATATAGTTAAAGAGTGTTGATCTGTTTATAGGACCACACCCGGTCAGCGCACATATTAACCATCCTACATGTGAACTCCTCCAAACAGATTACCATACACACATATACATATAGTTCCACAGCTTTGAGACTCATTATACTCACTAGTACAACTTTAACATAATAATACAACAATGAGAAGTATTAAAGGACAGTGTGAATGAAGACTGGCTTCAGATGAAGTAAAGAAAATGTAACAATGTGATCTCTAAGGACCTTAAAGGAATTGTTGCGAAAATGCACAGCTATTTAAAATTATGTATTTTATAGCTTAATATTTATTTAAAAAAAATACTAATTTTAGCACTTTTTTAGCTTGTTAAATCTGTCAGCAGCAGATATGCTATGATAATGAAAACTCAGATTTAAAAAAAAGTATATATCAATACCCAGAAATTACAATTCATGCACATTCTAATTAGTGATGACCAGATTTTAAAAGTTGTTTAAAATGTTAATTCAATTATATTAAATTCCCCCCAATTTTGCTTAAAACATCAAGACAAAACATTCCTCCACATTCAGGAATAACTTACTTATTATGTATGAATACTTATACACAGTTTAAACTGAGTTTCTTTAAGTTTAATTTAACACAGAATGAAATTTGATACCCGTTTCACAATAGTAAAGTAAAGTAAAGCCAAAGTGTAATGGAAAACGATACCGGCACGATGTGGCTTAGAATTATTACCAGCTATAAAAGCGTTTGGCTGCTATGGTTTGAAGTTAACTGTCCATCATTTGGCTGCATGCCTTTGTTTCCTGATGAGTGGCAGAGACACTGAACTTTCAGCTCTGTGTGTATAACAAAGTCAATAGTTCAGTCTCATGTCCAACAGATTACAAACATGAACACACCCAGCAGTGATGTTGGGTGTGGGAGCTGAAATCAACCAGCCATAAAGATGGAATGAAAACATAGATCGTCCTCTTTGTCTCAAACCGGTTTACATTGCACAACTTAAACAGTAAGTTTTCATCTGAGGGATTGGAACTGGAATCTTTGTTTTTAAAAGTATGACATACTGGCATCTACTGTAATTGTAAGCCATAGCTGATCTAAAAACGAGCAAAAACATGCTGACAGAAAGCATATAAAGACTAAATAGTGATATCTTCACATAGCCTAAAAGCAATGCCATCCGAGGTGATGAAATGTCATATTGAGGTTATGATCAACTGTAAGTGGAATAAATAATATCATGTATAATATAGTCTGGGTGCAGCACACTTTGTATTGCTGCTGTGTGAAGGGATGATAATGTAATTTTAACACTGAGACTTTAACAGCCTGTGGACTGATGTTTTGACTGTATTGGTTTTGGCAGGAAGAATGTAACGTTCATGCGCGTTTCCGAGAACATTGCTAGCAAAATACTACCTGGGTGTATACGATAGTTGGCTAGCTTGTCAAATTACTTCACCAGCTAGCATGATCGATGACAATAACTATGTATTATGTCAAACAGTGTTGCTTTTAGAGTTAGACAGGCAGGGCCGGCCAATTAGCTAATTGCCACCTAAACTAAGGTTAGCCAACCAGCCGTATCTTCTTGGCATGGTTCTGGCATTTGTTGCTTCATCACATTAGCTTATACATTTGTAAACGGTAAGCTAGTCAGAATCATGGATCATGAACATGCTAACAACATTATGCCCGTCAGTCACGTTTGGTCATATGTATGTCACAGCCAAACGGAAACCTGCAAAATTAAACCAACGTGAAAGTGCCAAAAACTGCAGTCCCTCAAACGGCCACTTGAGGCTGGCTCCATTAGAGAATCAACCTAGACCCCCATGTTAAAATGCAGAAATACACATGCTTATAGCCTGAAAATGGTTTAGGCCACCCAGATTGAGCTATGGGTCAATTTACAGAGATTACATCCATATTTTATATGATCTTTGGTTATGTCATTTTTAACCTGGCAGCATAGTATTGCTCACAAGCTCCTGTATTGTTGGAATTCTACAATATTACAAAATGTACGTTTGCACAGGTGTGTAATGAAGGCAAAGTCAAGTTATATATCCTTTCAACTTGTTCACTATTTTTCTCAATGAACTGTAGTCCCTTTTGCCATGTTCTGACTTGTTACTTACCTTGATCATCCAGCCCTAATTCTGATTATGTAAAACAGAAACAGTATGTGTGTAAAAGGTCTTAAAGTTTTTAATCTTTTCCTGTTAATACACAGGTCCCTGACAGATTCCTGGAGGTTGCAGAGATTACACTGAGGGAGTTTTACATTTCCATTTCAATGGGCAAAGATTGCGATCCATCATGGAAGAAAGCGATCTACAAGGTGATTTGTAAACTGGACAGTGACGTACCAGTTGAATTCAAAAGTCATCGCTCTGGATGAGAACAAACCAGAAGACTTTGTGTGCCACAATGGTTACTATCAAAATGTGGACTTACTTGTGCTTTGAATACCAAACTATACATATATATATTTAAAGCAACTACAAAAGAGCTTTTTGTGTTGGCGCCCCCTGTGGACATTAGCAGTATGAGCAGTGTTTCCACGAGCACCAGCGATGTGTAGTGAAGATCTTGATCTGGCTTAGGGCGTCTATTAGTTTTTGGAAACAAACGAAGGCCAGAGCCAAACAAAAGTTATGTTGAGTTCACGTGATAGTTTGATCTTACCAGGCTAGCTGTTTGTAGGATGCATAGTGATGAGATAGTATATTTATTTGTGGCTATGGAAGATTAATAATTAACATTAAGAAGTATATTGAAATAACTAATCATCTTGGCAATTGTCTTGTTTGCTTATATAAGTCTAATAGAGGCATCAGCATTGAATTGAGACCATTTCATAATCAAGTATGCATAAACTCATTCCAGTTCCTTTAATGGAGAGCATGCTATATTGTAAAATAGGTGAGTGACGTACATTTCTGCACATTTACAATCTCAACAAATATGGCAGACTTATGTCTGAGTTCATCAAAGGCTTTTCTTGCTGGCTGTTATGATTGCATCATGAGGTCAATAAAATAACACATTTTATATTGTATCGCTTGTCAAACAGTTTTATTGTTGAAATATCTTCAAACGCAAGACAGAACACATTTTCTGTTTTTTGAGCAGCATTCTTTTTAATAAGCACAACAAAAAGTCCACATCACAAAGGGAAAAGAAATGATATGCAGTAGCACTCATTCTGGTCATTCTGTATAGTGAACAGAATATATATAAAGGCAATTACATGTCTTTTTAAATGACTTAAATAAATAAATACATTGTGTCTATTATGTCTCATAATACAAACTATGTTGTTAAAGGCAGAATGAGTAGGATTTTTTAAAATGAGACTTGAGCGCCTGGAGTGTGTGCCCACAAACTTCCTGGGTTTACTTGCACAGTATACAGCCTGTTGAATATGCTAAGTAATGCTTATCTCGCTGGCCCTGCCCACAAATTACTACTAGGCCCATAGACTTCACATTGATTTCACAGATTTTTTAAAAAACTTATTTTCTAGACTTGAAAGTTTTACAAATATAAAACGTCAATGAATTGAAAAATAATAAAAAAGAATTAGAACTGACAATGTCTTGTTTTACAGATGGAAGTCTTTGGGAAATATGCTTTTTTGGGTCCAAGGTAAAAAAATTTTTTTTGTTACAATACCATGAATGGCCCCTTGAAATCATCATCCGGTTCTATAATACGTCCATGGTCTAGACTGGACCACAGCCAGAAACGTTCTAAATATAACATCATTAAAAAAAAGAAAAGAGAATAAAAAATACAGAGCACAGTTTCAGAGAGACTCAGTCACGCAATTCTAGTGGGTCATAAATGATGCTTTAACGATCTGTTTTAGTAAAAGTCCTACTCATTGTGCCTTTAAAATAGCAGCTGTTTCTCTTGCATACTTACCAAGATGACCCATCCGTCCACTTTCCAAATGATACACTGGCTGGATGTCCATTGGCAAATCAAGCATGGTCTTCGTCAGTGGGGCTAGGTCACAACTGATGATCCTTCTTTTGTCTTCAGTCAGTCCGGTAACAGCAATATTGATAATATTGATGAAAATTTCGCACAAGTGAAAATTCTGGACATTTATTCTTCACAAGTTTGTAAATGTAAAATGTATTTTAAAAAACTGAACAGACCTGCTTAAATATCACTCAGTGAGAGTGAATTTGGTTCCTTTAAATACTGAGCGTGGACATAGGCATTTGAAAACTGCACAGCAATGCAACATAACTGCACATCTATGTGACCATTTCTTGCAAAATATATATACATTATATCTAGTTATCACAGAGTTATTTGGAGTCAAACAGACGCCCCAGGCAGACTGAACTAAGCAGTCAGAGATATTGCTTAAAAAATGTTTTTAATTGTAGATTGATGACATATGTTTGCAGTCAGTTCTCAGCTCGCTTCAAAGTTTTCCTGACTTGTGAGACAGATAAACAAAAATAAAAGCAATTCATTTGCATTGTTCTTTTTCACGTAAATAAATATTATGGGCTTTGATAATGTGCATTAGTGGTCTTATATGGTAAAAATCAGCTGAATGCAGTACTGGCAAATTAAAAAAAATACTTTTCTTGTAATAATAGGCCACTGTGATTTGTCTTTGAAGAAACCCCAGTGTTCCCACTATTCCTGATTTTACTTCATTGTATGTAATCACAAATTTTTGAACACTGAAAGTGTTGAAATTACTGTCATTATTACAGGTTAAAAAAACAGTGTGGTGGTCCTTTTCAGTCCTACAATCATGCATGAACATTATACAGCATTGTCTGCAAACCCATTCAAGGCACAAGTTGAGAAAATGCTATAACAAGCAAAAATTTGTCAGCCCAAAACAAAAAATAGTGTTATTTAAAACCCTTGATGATTTGCACCTTTTCAGCAATTACCTCATAGTATTTCTTCTTAAAAAATAACAAAAACAAACAAAGACAAATTGGCAAATGCACCACTATTAAGGGATAGGGAGGCAACCCACAGGGGTGAAAAACTGCCCAGGGATGTGATACATTTGCATACGTTTTCCACTAAAATTTGCCAAGGGGGAGGGAATCATTGTGGACATTTAGCATGTACATAAAACACATCACTAAAGCTCATGTGACCATTTACTCTCTTACTATCATTCTCCTCACTTCAAGCTGGGATAGGCAGGTTTTTAATTTTTTTATGAAGAAATGTCAATATTGTTGTAAGTATTTCAGAGAGATTCAGGCTAATGGCTGCGGCTAATTCAAGTTCAGGTTTATGTAGCTCACTAGAACCATAGATCACAAGCCCCTGTCGGACTGCCGTTTAAAGCTGCGATATTAAGGCCTCTGTGATGTCCGAGAGGTGTAATGGGGGGACCAAGTGATCCTGGCTCTGTAATGCCTTCAGAGATAGTAATAGACCCAGTTTTCCATTTAGCATCAACATGTGATCTGAGTGATCCGAACACAAGTGGACAGCTCTAAACACAGGTGAAAACATTAGGGGCCGCTTACTCAACTGCCACCCCCGTGCTCGAGAGGAAGTACGTGCAAGACAAAAATGTGCGCCTAACACCTTCGGTGATGTGGTTTGCCTGGAACACGGCAACTAATGTATTGTTTTGATTTCTTCTATTACTAGTGCTACTACTTATTTTATTTCCGGCCAACAAGGCACGGGATGGGCACTGCTGCCCCCGCCAGGTAAAGACAGCAATGCATTCGGTGTTTCGCAAACGTAATTGATGAACGTGTTAATTTACATACAGAGCGGGGAAGTGGAATCGGATCACAAGTTGTCACTGAAGACACATGTGGAGACTCATGCTACTACCAGGTGAGAACACACAGACAGAGCTGTCCACTTGTGTTCGGATCACTCAGACCACATTACTGCTAAATGGAAAAAGGGTCACAGAGGTGTTAAATGAATAATAAATAAATAAAGTGTACCGTGTCATCAGAAACACGCCTCTCACTTGAGTCCAACAGTCAAATCATGTTCAGCAAAATGCAGAACAGCTTTGCTTGAGTCTCTAGAATCTCTCCTGTGATGAACAGCATGGCGGGCCGTTCTTCCGCTATAATTGTTTTGAATGCACTCGCCACGTACACGTACTGCCGCTGCTTTGTTACACGGCACTGCATCTCCTTCCATGTGAATGGACACAGTTGTGGAATCAGTATGAATGTCGTCAGGCAAAATGACAGCAAATCTCGTAACGGCACTTTTGCAGAAATGCAGTCTGAAAGAGGCTTCAGTAGGTCACCTCAGGGCTTTACAGGGCCACAAGCTTGTAAAGAAAAAAGGTTGGTTATTCTCATAGAACTGCCACTTTATAACAGTATCAAGGTCGACAACTGATGACAAGTGCTCATACAGGTTACTGTATGAAGAACATGCATGCTTGTGTTGCTGGGAGGGGCTTAGCACAGAGAGGTACGAGCTGTTGTTTTTTCTTTCTTTTTCAGAAAACTGCCTACCCCAGCTTTACCATATACAGCAATACACCTGACAACAGTCCGTAAGAAATATTTCAAGGGCTAAACATGTGAAGTAAGATGTATAATTATTCTTCAGCCTCATGGATAATTTTCTAGCACATTCTGCTTCACTGTTTTAGTGAGCAAGAAAAGACTTCCCAGGTTGGTAATTTTGTGAATGTTTTATTGTGTTTTTTTTTTTTTTAAGTATGCATTGACCAAGAAACAGTTCTACAGTCAAACAGTACAGAAAGCATGAAGAGTAAAAAACAGCAAGAAACATAACTGAGTACAGAATATTTGACCAGAGGAAGCACATAGTTATAAACTACAAATTGATTTGTGAATAACCAGTGCTTAGTTTAAAATAAGAGAAATAAACCTATACATTATCCTTATCAGTTAAATAACTAAGGACTTCTAACTACTGGTGATATCAACATCTTGATCCATTACTTGTCTTTGTCTTCACCACAAGTTAGCTTCGGTGTTTTCACATTCTGGAAACCTGCAGAAACAAAAACAAATTATTAATAATTTAGCAAAAGTTAAAAAAAAAACATGTCATTACAAAGATAATTCTTTCCTAATAAATTGTTAAGTGGGTTGTGAATAGAGATACATTCAGACTAAAAGCAACACCTTTATTGGGAATAAAATTAAATTTTGTGTTTAAATGTTGTATTTGTATCATTACAGAAGTCATTATAGTCAATCAGTAAAAACAAATGGCTGCAATCAAACTATTACTACACTATTCATAGCATTTTCTTCAGTATTTACTCCGCTTAAGCTTGAAAACTTGAGACAAGCCTTTTTGAAGATGGCTTGATGAACAATGGTGAGCTTTTATTTAGAAAACTGAAAGAAGGATTTTCCACAGAGGGCATCTTTCAAGAGAAGGCCTCCAACATGTCCTTATCAAATGTGTACTTATATAAATCATTCAAAATGTTAGAAGATTAATCATATCAATATTTCAAAAATACAAATGGTGATTAGAATCAGATTTCTAACTTAACAACCGCCAGCAACATGTAGAGCCAACGTAATACAAAAGTGTAACACACATACCTTTCAATGAAGGGAACAAAAGGGGGGCATTATTATCTTCTTAGAAATACTTGGTACGGTTGAGAGCTCTTTGTGCCAGCGCTCCGCTCTCATCCGTTATCCTCTCCCAGTCCGTTTGACCCACCACGAAGCCGATAGCACGCTTTCGATCTGCTTCCTTCTGCTCTTCCAGATCAGCCCATCGAACCTTGACAAAACAAACAGGACGTCGTATTATGACCAGAAAACGGATAGAAGAGCATCATTAAAGATAAATCTGTTACATTAGTTAACAATTAATGGTATAGAAAATGGTATCTTTCCAAACTGAAACTGGGGTTTTATATTCAATATGATACGCGATATGACCTATAAATAATACTATGTATAAATATAAATATATAATTGTGTGTGAATAAGAGGGGAGAGAGGACCCCAGACCAAAGCTAAGTCCTCATTAGCTATCTCAACCCAGCATTTTCCTCACCAGTGTTGGTCTTTGGTGGAAAAAAATTGATCAATGATAAAGGATTATGGACTGCAAGATCATTATTTTCATGGAAAAACTGCTTGACAGTGACGTTCCTAACAGCACCATCGACTCAATGGGACGCTACGTCCTCTGGGTGCGCAGAACGTAACATTACATGACAATTCATACTCACAATAGCTACACCCTACGTAGAACCAGTTGCAATACACTTAGTGTAATTGACATATCACCCACCCCCCTACGTTCAGTAACAAACAAAAACAACTTGAGGTTGAGCAAAGCCACAGCTCTGTAGCGCAAGCGTGGCAATTTACCCTTTTCTTCCCAGGTTCAGACATGCGTGTGGCATAGTCGTCTGGCAGCTGAAGGTAGTCCTCCAGGTCTGACATGTCTTCACGTTTCCTCTTCCCGCCGCTCCCCAGACCGTCCAACTTGTCTGTGTGAATAGATGATAGCTTTTCTGGTCAATTCTCCTAAACGTCATGAATGCTTATACCTAATCAATCTAGCATCAATTTTAAGTCCATCAGAATTATCCATTTTAGTTTTGTCCTGCTTCACATCCACACAGTTGTACAGAATAACATCTGGCACAGTGTAGTTACATCAACCCAACTAGAATGTTTCTTATTCACTTCTTCCATCAATTTGTCTGGCCTGGGATCTGTAGAACTTTTGACCAAGTTTATGAGAACAATTTGTCTAAAGAGCTATATATATGCAGAACCTCATCTTTTCATACACTCAGTGCATTCACCAATATATAAAAGGCATGTTTTCTACAGATGAAAACAAAAGTGGGATTAATTTAACCACTTAAAACCCACCTGTCCACCATCAGCGAGCTTAAACTGTATACTATATAGTTAGTTACTCATTACCTCTACACCAGTGAACTAAAATCCCCCTAGGTCCCATAAGGTTAGACCTAGAGGTCTTGAATTTTATACGGGTGTGGTTGACTAGATGGAGAGGCATGTGGTGACTTTTATAGTTATCGTATTTGGAGCCATGTTTGAACTGATGAAGTTTAGAAAAAAAGAAAAGAAAAGGGTGGGTGTTAAAAGGTTAAGCATGTTCAATTTGAAGCATCTGTCAATAACATCATGAACAGTTTAGGTTGTCATGCTGTGTGCACAGATACACAGATACACACAGAGCCACAGCTATGAGACATTATAAACATCTTGAATCCAACTAATATCATCAGCCGTACAGAGATACAAAGCTATGGTCGCATTTCCTCAAATAAAGTGTAACAAATAGGAATACCTACCAAGTTTTGCTTCAGACGTGTCCATCTCCCATTTGCTTTTTGGAATGTAGCCCTATATTATATAAAGAAACACTGCAATGGTTAAACATCTGGGTGAAAGAGGGGGAGGGAGAGAGAAAGCAGGGTGGTGGCTGAAAAGAGAGCACACTGGTTTATCAGAAGACAACAAAGACAAGTGAAGGATGAGGACTTGTCTAATTAAGACATAAATGCAACAGTGGCATGCAAATCTTTGAGAGAGACTTATGTGTTCAGACTAAGTATTTGTTTCTGGCAACATGCAAAATGAAAGTTAGAATGAACAAAAGCTGCATTGTGTTCTGCTTTGGAGAACACAAATCCCGTGCCAAAGTGTCAAACCTCAATCTGTAATTTACATTTAAAAGAACAATGCCCATATGTCTGAGTCTGCAGTGCTGCTGCTCAAACTTTTACACCAATATTGGTGTTAATTAAACATGTAAATGTTTCTGGTCAAAAACAGTGTGCTTTTCTGACATAGCATCACTGTTCCCTGACTGATGCACAACTGTCAAATGTGCTGCTGGTAGCCAGCTAAGACACACGACTGTATTCCTGTGACACTCTTACCACCTAATTAGAGTCAAATGTAAGATTTAAGATATCAACCACACCAAATTGTGGCTTAATTTTAAAATATGGGCAATTAAACTTTGCAGGAATTTTTTTCTCTTTATAACTCTTTAATTGTAAAGGCTTTGTGGTAAAGACCTGTGTCTTTCTAACACCTTTTTATTTCTTGCAACATTAGACTACAGTCTCTCTAAAACAAAGAAATAAAATCTAAGGCAAGTTGTTTTAGTCCACATGAAAATATTTTAAACTATAATCATATTTATGCACTTTTGTTTTTGCACTTTTGTCATTTATTTGTTGTTGTGCAAGATTTAATTTAATATTTGGCAACTTTTTTTGTTGTTGTTTTTTTCACATTTTAGGAAATCCACAGCAGTCAAAATACACATTTAACACAGGTGTTTTCTATCATTTTTCTGATTAAACCTCTGCTCAGGTTTAACATGGGCCCAGCACAAAGTCCTGACAGAAGTCTAATCAGGTACGTTAAGTGAAAACACCTGTGAAGGTGGATGTTCAGTGTTTTCATTTGATAGATTTAAGGTGCACATTGTGCATTTTTTGCTAGATTATGCCTAATATATCACTCTTTCTCAGTTTGTTTACGAGTATGCACATGCAGTAGTGTTCAATATAATAGCAGTCCAATGTGACTAACCAGATTAATACAGGTTTTAGTATATTTTTTATTGCTACATGGCAAACAAGCTACCAGTAGGTGCAGTAGATTCTCAGAAGACCAACAAGACCCATTCGTGATATGCAGCTCTTAAGGCTGTGCAATTGGGCAATTAGTGGAAAGGGATGTGTTCAAAAAAATAGCAGTGTGGCATTCAATCAGTGATTTCATCATTTTTGTAAAAAAAACAGGTGTGAATCAGGTTGGCCTCTATTTAAGGATGAAGACAGCACTTGTTGAACATGCATTTCTCTTTGAAAGCCTGAGGAAAATGGGTTGTTCAAGAAGAACAGCGTACTTTGATTAAAAAGTTGGTTGGAGAGGGGAAAACTTATAAAGAGGTGCAAACAATTATAGGCTGTTCAGCTAAAATGATCTCCAATGCTTTAAAATGGAGAGCAAAACCAGAGACACATGGCAGAAAACGGAAGACAACCATCAAAATGGATGGAAGAATAACCAGAATGGCAAAGGCTCAGCCAATGATCAGCTCCAGGATGATCAAAGACAGTCTGGAGTTACCTGTAAGTGCTGTGACAGTTAGAAGACGTCTGTGTGAAGCTAATCTATTTACAAGAATCCCCCGCAAAGTTCCTCTGTTCTCCCGCAAAAAGGCATGTGCAGAAGAGGTCACAGTTTGCCAAAGAACACATCAACTTGCCTAAAGAGAAATGGAGGAACATTTTATGGACTAATGAGTGTAAAATTGTTCTTTTTGGGTCCAAGGGCCGCAGACAGTTTGTGAGACGAGCCCCAAACTCTGAATTCAAGCCGCAGTACACAGTGAAGACATTGAAGCATTTTGGTGGTGCAGCATCATGATATGGGCATATTTCTCCTACTATGGTGTTGGGCCTATTTATCACATACCAGGGATCATGGATCAGTTTGCATATGTCAGAATACTTGAAGAGGTCATGTTGCCTTATGCTGAAGAGGACATGCCCTTGAAATGGGTGTTTCAACAAGACAATGAGCCCAAACACACTAGTAAACGAGTAAAATCTTGGTTCCAAACCAACAACATTGATGTTATGGAGTGGCCGGCCCAATCCCCGGACCTTAATCCAATTGAGAACTTGTGGGGTGACATCAAAAATGCTGTTTCTGAAGCAAAACCAAGAAATGTAAATGAATTGTAGAATGTTGTTAAATAATCTTGGAGTGGAATAACAGCTGAAAGGAGCCACAAGTTGGTTGACTCCATGCCACACAGATGTGAAGCAGTTATAAGAAACTGTGGTCATACAACTAAATATTAGTTTAGTGATTCACAGGATTGCTAAATCCTAGAAACAAAAAAGTTTGTACAAAATAGTTTTGAGTTTGTAAAGTCAACAGCAGACACTGTTATATTTTTTAACACACCCCTTTCAACTTATTGCTCAATTGCACAGCCTTAAGAGCTGCATATCACGAATGGTGGGTCTTGTTGGTTTTCTGAGAATCTACTGCATCTACTGGTACCTTGTTTGCCATGTAGCAATAAAAAATATACTAAAAACCTGTATTAATCTGGTTAGTCACATTGGACTGCTATTATATTGAACACTACTGTATTGTAAAGTAGATCAAAACATGAATGATAAAAATACACTGCTGAAAATTCACTTCCAGCAGTGCATGCTCAGGTTTAATCCAAGTTCAGGTGCTCTGGATTTTCAGAGTTTAACATGCAAACTGAAGCTTGATTAAAGCTGAAGAAAGGACATCAGATTATTCATTAATATACTATAAGCATAAAAAACCCACTACTTCTCTTAACTATACTAATACTTTAACTGAAACATCCTTAAAAAAAGAAAAGAGGGATAACTACTTTCAGATTTGATATGCAGCTTGTACTCTCACACACACTGTGCAGTAAATCACCTCACAGTGCAACGCAACATCACTGCTGGGTGTGCCTGCAGGGCAAAAAACACTATCTGACCACATCCAACTGTGATGCCAAGTGTGCTAAATTAAAATAGCTAAAATATGTACTGTATATTAACAGTGGGATCGTGCAGAGGAATGTGTTTGGGATGACCAAAGTTTTTTCCTTTACTTTTGTAAGTACAGTATGTAACTATTGATTAACTAATGAAACTAAACCGAGCTCCAACAGGACGACAACAGAGAACATCTTCTTGTGTTGTCACTGTACTTATTACCACTTGGAGATCTAATTAGCTGAAAGAGGCTTCGTACGCTGTTGGCCAACAGCTAACTGAACTAACAGAGCTAATAAAGCCAATAACTAACGGAGCTGAGCACACAGCAGGAGTGAGTTTCTGTTCAGAGGAACATGAAGCATTTAACAGTGAACTGCAGTTTACTGAGACAACAAGTTTACAGTAAATAAATGTACTGAAGTTTGGAGGTAAAAGTACAGACACTTTAGTGTATACAGATGACTTTTGAATTTGAATGGAACAAAAGGAATACAGTTATTTATTTCCACAACACTAATTATATTTTTACTATGCCACTAACAACTTTATGTATATAATAAAGTAAAGAAACAACATTTTGATTATGGATGGGTGTACATTTTGCAGTTGAAACTCATTTGGGGACAGTGGGAAAAGGCGTAGACTGACAATTTTATAATTGTGTTTTTCCAATGTACCATAATCATCTTATTGGGGATTTAACAAATTTCTGTAGGTAATCATGTCAAATTATTATATTTAGTTCTGTGTCATGGTTTGAACAAAGCCATGTCCTTTCCTCTAAGGAAGATTAATGGAGATTTCTTTCTGTAAAAGTTGACACCAAACATTTTGCACACTTGGGATCAGTTGTGCTCAGGGGCACAGATGGCCCCATTAGATGAAATGTTTCATGCCACTGGATTTAGTTGTTCTGTAGATTTAAAATGAGCTTTTAAATGCAACTGATAATTTCTTGTTGTAACTGAAATGAGACATTTATAAAGATGTTATTTTGCCAATTTAAAGCATCACTACAAATGTTGTCTTTCTGAAAACAAGATAGATTGATTTTGTATCTACACCTTTTGTATAACTGTGGAGTAGTCCACTGAGGAACCACAAAAAGTTTCCCAAACTGGGAAACTGATCCTGATGTCTGTAGCCCCTTTCATAGTGCCGTTTCATGCCGGCCCGGGACATTTACGGCTCTGTAACGTCTCGCCTCCACCATAAATGCGCCAGAAGCGGGATGCCGGGGTCAAATGATCCCACCAATTTTCCGCCTTCAGAGGTAGTCACAGAGGCAGAAAATTGGTGGGACTGTTGGAAGCAGGACCACCATGAACAAGACATCGGAGCGAAGCGGGATATTTGACGTCACGTGTGTCGTCTAACACACACCTCCCACTTGGTCCAACAGTCATCGAATTAGCAGCATGCACAACAACTGTGGCCGCCGTTGCCAACTGTGTTTGTAAAACCTTGTAAACAAACCGGCATCGCTAACTGTGCACAGATCTTCCGGTGATTGTTATAAACAAACGGAGGTCGCAATATAACATTTGCTGACCGCACTTTGAAAGGGGCTTGTGACTTTCTTTTGTTTAAAAAGGTTTCTCGATTTCATCCACAATAGTTTATTTATGATGCCAAGAAAGATTTACAACCACATTTTTAATAGAATCTAAAAGAAAAACATTTAACTATATTTTTGACCATTTTGAATTTTGTACAAAGCATATTTTCATCCTTTGGTCTGATCAATGAAAGACCATTCACACACACGCCCAATGTCAGCTGGGACTGGCTGCAGATAAACAACTAAGAATAATGAATAAATAAATAAATAAATTAGTTAGTTGCGTTGTGATTGCAGTACCATTATATCATCATGTTTTAAAGAATAGCGTGACAGATATAATTAGTAAACTTTCTGTATTGAGGCTACATCCAAACAAATGTGTTTCTGTTTTAAAATGCAGTTTTTCTACCTTTACAAACAGTGTCAGCACTACTCCAGCACTTTCAAACTCAAATTTTAAAAGCTGCTAACTCCATTTTAGTTCGAAATTTGCAAGATTGCGTTTAGGTCTGGACAAGGGGAAAAGGTGACTTTTGGAACCCACATTCACTTCTAGATTGGGTCTCATTAGTCACATCTTGTCCCTCCCTGATCTGTCAGACCCCTTTCACATGACCCTCTTCCAGAGAAGAACTAATGATACCAGCCTTGATTTCCAGTGGTTACAATATTTATAACAAATTCCAGGTATTGCTGACCTTGTTGTCTATGCTCGGAGATGTTGTGCAGTTAAATTCTGCTTTTTTTAAAAGCTACTACTGCCATGCATGCACCAGAGGCAAGCTATTATTGGAGCAATTTGTGACAATTCTGCAAATTAAAAAATATTCAAAATTCGATGTGGACATTTATCAAGATTTTGTTTGCACAGTCACCACAGTCATGTCAAAGTCAACTTGACTGTAATTTGTTCAGGTTTAAAGAAAGCGGTTAATGGTTCATAAATACGAGGGTATATAATAAACATGACAGGCTTTAAGTTGCACTGTTAGTGCAGAGCTAGAGTTTATGACTTCAGAGCATTCTCTTATGTTACTAGAGCATTTTCATGTGCCGTTTGGATATTGTGCTAGTGCTGTACCATTCTCATGGATGGTGCCTCATCACACTGCTGCAACCCTACGAGACCTTGTTCTTGTTCTTTGTCTCCACCTCCTGAACAAAATATCCATCTCTTTAGCAGCTAAATGCTTCACTTTGTTCACCAGCTCGCCGCCCACCGTGTCTGAAGTTTGCTGATGAGCAGGTAGTGTACGGTGAGTTATGTGAGCAGTGAGTGTAAGTTAAAACATTAAAGCTGCCGGACGGAGAGCTAAACAAGGTGAGCCTCACTATAAAGCTCCTTAAAGCTGAGGGGAGCTATAGATTTGGCTGTTCACTATAAGCGACCCATTTCAGATTGTCACATTGTTTTCACATTGTCATTTGAAACTTTGTTATATAAATACTGATTGTAGCTGCTTTAAGATAAAGCAGATTTGAAGCAGATTTTTTGTTCCACGATTTATTACTGTGCAACGATGCATCCGAGACCGGTGGCTTTGTTTATTTCTGCTGCTTTTGTTCTTGCTTCTTATGAAAATGACTTTTTGATGATCACAAATTCATGAACTCTTGCCCCGCAGACCGGTTTGGTCCCGAACTTTGTATAAACCATATGAGGACAACCCGCCCCTCTCAAAGCTGGTACTAAAAGAAACATTAAAAATCCAAAACCTTAAAAATATGTTACAAAGCAGTAAGTGCTACAGATTTAAAGTATATTTAATTGAAAATAATGGATATTAGAAAGTTCATAATTTTCATTTTATAACTACCAACTAATTCCTAATTTTTACTTTTTTTGTTGTTAAATTTCACCAGAATAATTACAGCTGTATAAATAATTATCTGAGCACAAACACACTCAATTATTGATTATAAAAAGCTTCTAACAACATTTTCCTTCATGTCAAAGGTAATATTTTACCTCATCTTTGCAACACTCATTTGGCAGAAAAATGAATGTGATCCCTTTATTTCATTTAAATCTCACAGTTTTGAATTTTGTGGTGATTACATCATACAAGTTAGGAAGAAATGTATTGCTTATATGAATGATAATTTTGAAACCAGTTGAATATTTGTGTTTTCTTTTTTTTCTTGTTTCTTGATTTTTTATTTTATTTATTTTTTGCAAAAATAAAAAAGTTTTTTTGTGAATGAAAATCTGAACGTTCCAGTATGGTTCAGTCTCATCCACTATGATGGAGGCTCAAGTTTGGGAAAACTTTCCCTGAGGGTGGAATTTTAGCAACAATATGAATTTAAAAACTCTTCGGTAACACTTTACTTGAAGGTATCGTCATAATAGTGACATGATACTATCATAACTGTGACATGACACAGTCATAAATGTGTCATAAACATTATGTCAATGTCATAAACGTTTATGACTGCTGTCATTAAGTGTCATTCGGTTTTTGTCATGACAAGTTGACATATTTTGTTTATGTCAAGTTGCCATGACAAAGACATTTTGTTGTAATGTCACTTTGATTAAAGTCAAGTTCTCATAATAAGGACATCCCAAACAAATTTAATGTCAAGTTGTCATGACAAAGATATTTTCTGGTAATATCACTTTGATTAAAGTCAAGTTGTCATAATCAAGACAACCCAAGGAATGTCAACTTGTCATGACAAAAACCGAATGACACTTAATGACAGCAGTCATAAACGTTTATGACATTGACATAATGTTTATGACACGTTTATGACTGTGACATGTCACAGTTATGACAGTATCATGTCACTATTATGACGATACCTTCAAGTAAAGTGTTACCAACTCTTCTAATCACCCTTCGGTGTGAAGATGAAAGCTATTTCAAAGGTAACTATCTAACAATGAAATTTGACAATATGCTTAAAAAAACTAAAAAGGAAGCTTTCCAACTGCCCCTTTAGTTACTGGACTGAACTTTAGTTTCTATGTCACTCTTTTATATTTTCTGTGTTCTGCTCTGTTTCTCCTTGGAAACTTGAGATTCACAATAAATTAAATAACTGGATAAGCCCTATGTGGTAGATGGGAATACAAATAAGTGGAAATGATTCTGAAAACTATGTGGCTATAAATTTAAGCTTGTTCATGTCCTACCAGATCACCCTCTTCTTCCTCCTCTCTCTTCGGCTCATTGGGCTCGTCATCAGGATTGAAGTCTTCCATTTCAACCTAATGACACAAGCATGTTTGTTTAATTCTGTTTCTAAAAAGGTCCATAATATTATCTAACAGTCACATCTTGGAGACCTCACCTCCTCTATAGCAGCGTCCTGAAGCAGGGACCGGACATCCAGGCGCACCATATGACGCGGTGAAGGCTCCCAGTTGTTGGACATCTGTGTGCAGAATACTCCATTAACAGGTCTATTCTACATGTATGAGCTGAAGTGGTGTAACTGAGACAGTTATTTCGATTTTACCAACCTTCATTATATCCTTAAGCGATCGCCCATGGACATTTCTCTTTGCACAAGTCTGAGTGTCTCCAGTGATTTCAGCGAGATACACCTTAAAATAACAACAAAAAAACCTCCTTAGCACAGGGTTGACTGGAACAAAAACATTTTTTTTCTAACTCATTCATGGACACAACTCACCTCAAAGCCTTTTGTTTTGGCCGCACTCCAGAACTGTTCAAAGTGTTTAACCCGGTCGTTAATAGTGTCCAAAATGATGAAGGGGAAAAATCCGTCATCCAGTGTTTTCTTAAACGTTTTAAGCATGCTGTTCCTGTAGGTATCCTCCATCTCCGGTTCATATTCATACTCAAGAACCTGCAGGACACATTTTTTTTGTATGACATTGTTTGTGACGTTTACACTAACAATTCCGCTATGCGCCAGCTGACACTGGTCACTGACACCAACTTTGATTTCAAACTGCACGCTTTAACACTTTATTATGTTTCAATGTCAGACTCACCTTGGTTTTGACCCTCCTCCCAGTGTCTGGGTCTTTCTGTACTTTTTCAACCTCGGTCATGTAATAGTCGTCCAAAACAAGAACTCTTGGAGGTGCACCGCCGCAGTCAACTTCCTTATCCTAAATAAAGTCAACAAGATTGAGAAATTAAGTTTTTATATTTTATTTGCTTTGTTAAAAAATATTGGTCAAAAAAACATATTTTAACTAAAATAAATATAAACAGGCTCTGTAGATATTTTGTTGCTGTATGTTGTACTTTAAGTTTTGGATAGATAATATTATAATTAAATTATTACACTATAAATTGCTGGTATGACTTCACTTACCCGTATGAGCTTTGCAACATGGCTTTTTCCGCTTCCTGGAAGCCCTCTCATTATGATGACAATCTGTTGAAATATTTGACAAAAATTATCACTTAATATCATACAATGTGATTATTTCAATGTGATATTGTTACATTGAGAAAGATGCAGCAGTAATTCGTACCCTTTCAGGGCGAGACGATCTGCCAGGTGGTTTGAGGATATCGTCAATATTTCTGATTTCGGGCTTCCTCTCGACTCGTGGAGGTGGCTGAGGCGGAGGTGGAAGTGGTGGTGCAGAGGGAGGTCCTCGGTCCTCTGGATAACTTCTTCTGTCTATTGTAAGATAATCATTGCAATTCAGGTATTTCTCTAAATGGCATAATTTTTTCACATACGGCGAGTAATTGCAGGACTGTTTTGGGATCTTGCACAAATTATTTTTTTTTTTTTTTGGTCCATATTGAATATTTGGCAGTGCAAACAACACAGCAACCCTGATCTTATGTTTTTTGATCTTAGCCATTTAATTATTTAATTTAATTATTTTTATATTATTTTATATTATTTCAACTATCTAAATATTAGAGATGTTCTGATACCATTTTTTTCCTCCCGATACCGATTCCGATACTTGTGCTGTGGGTATCGGCCAATACCGAGTACCGATCCGATACCAGTATGTTATTAAAAAAAAATATCAGCCTACACCTGCATGACTGCGATATGATTATCAATGTGGTAAGGCCTGGCTCAAGTTAAACCCTTTCTATGTTCTTCTATGTTTTATTTAAGGCATCTTATTTTGACAGTCTTCTTGTAAATTATGTGGTGGACTCTGCTAACACATCCATGTGCTCTTATTTTGAAAGCTACATGTGTTTGCTTTTATTTTGAAGGCGGGTCTAACACTCAAAGTCAGAACTTAAAAGTCGAGACTTGGAGCTTGGAACAGCGTTGAAAATTCTGACAGTTGTGTAGACCTTGAACGCACCATCAGCCGCCTGACTTTCTATGTGCGCTGCAATGTAAATAGTCTAACTAACGGAACATTACTCCTCTGTTTTACCGACGATGTTTGTTGCTGAAAATGGGGGGGACGGATCGGGATCACTTTGAATCTGTGGGGGACATATCCCCCCCGTCCCTAGTGCCACCTGCGCGCATGCTGGTGGGAGATTCCAGTGTGAAATATTGCCACACCGCCAACACGATAGTGCTACTTAGCTTAGCTCCAAGCCTCGCGTCAACCTGCTTTGACACACGTGTGTCTGTGTCTGTTGTGTCTGTGTTACGTAATCAATTCCTCCTCGTCCCTCTAAAACAGCAGGCTGCATGTTGCAGCACAGCGCCACTGTTTTAAGAGCTCATTTCATAAATTACGTGGTATCGGATCGGTGCCTGGACTCCAGTGCTCGCGGATTCTGATGCCAGCATTTTCGGCAGTATCGGAGCAATTTCTGATACTGGTATCAGAATCGGAACAACTCTACTAAATATGAAATATTTATTAATGTAATGTTTGTATTTCAGTTGATTTTTTTATAGTTTAAAACAAAAAATTTGAAAGAAAGAAAAATGATGTCAAAATTGATCAGATTTTTGACATAAGCAAAGTGTGTGTTAACTCATCCAGCAACAGACAAACTGAAGGTTTAAGGAAATCTTCAAGACTATTATTTATTTAGTAATTCAGGATGTAGCTCATGATTGAAGCGTGAAGTCAAATTACTACCAAACGCAGCTGAAGGAAGTCTGTTACCGTGTGTGATTGAACATACCGTAAGGTGATGAGCTATGGCTGTAACGGTCAGGCCCACTGCGGTCGAGTCCACTGCGATCATATGGAAGTCTATCATAGCCAGGCCTTCCGTAATGTTCATCTCGATCTCGACTGTCACTTCGCTCCCTTTCTCGAAGATCCCGTTCTCTCTCCCTGTATCCTGAACGTGAAGGGGGTGCCAGTGGAGATCTACACAGAGAAGGAGCATTGTTAAGTTTTGTTTCATCAACAAAATATCTTGATTCAAACTGGCACGCACTGACAACTAATCACAATGTATTGACACAATGTGATATAGTACCTTTCTTCAATCATGGGCTGTGTGCTTGAATCAAAACAGACAAATAGAAAAGAATATTACATATGTACGGAAACAGCACACTTTCCCACAGTTTGGAAAAAGTGTCTAAGAGCCACTGAGGGAATGCGTTACCTTTCATCTCTTTCCCGTGGGGGATAGCGCTCCCTCTCATATCGTTCTCTTTCATATTCAGGCTTTTCTCTGTACAATTCCCTCTCTCTGCTGTACTCCCGCCGGTCCATGTAAGGGTCCAATCGTCTTTCATAATATGGGTCTCTGCCATAAGGATCTCTGGGACCAAGAGGTTCTAGGAGAATCAAATAGTTCATTGTTGAACAATAGTTAGAAAATTGCAAAATTAGGCTCTGTAAGAGAAATATAAATTTTGCATGACTGAGACTCACCTTTTTCATAGCCCCTGTCTGATGGCACTGGGTCAGGCCTTAACACAATTCTCTCACCATAAGAGATACGCTCAACGGTGGCTCCAGGCTCTGAAACATTGAGTGTTAATGTTACCATTTTATGTCTTGAAACCTGTTTGTTTCAATAAAATGGTCAAATGTGTTTATCTTTGCTGCTCATACCGTGTCCATGCCCATAATCCAAAGTCTTTGGAATCACTGAAGGTGTGGGTGGCTGGTAATCTGTGACAGCAGGCTTAGCATCCCATGGGGAAGGTTCGGGTACAGCTGTTTTTGCAGCTGCGGTCATGCCCTAAGGATAAAGTAAAATATTATATTAATTTAAAATAATACAAAATAGCAAAGTAAAAATATAATTTTATAAAATGAATCTGTCAAAATGTTGTACAAACTTGCATAACCAAAAATTCAATTTCAATTGTTAGTAAAAAATAAATTACCTTCAGAACATTCCTGATGTCCGCTGGGATTTCCAACCCAAGAAGACCAGCAGGAAGCTCAGGCAGCATGTCAGTTGGTGTAGGCTTCGATTCAGGACCTGGTGCTTTACCCTCCTGCAATTCCCTGTAAAACCAAAAGAATAAAAGTCAAGTTCAAGTTCCCCAAAAATCACCTGAACTAAAATGAGTGAAGCTAGCACATAATGTTTAATAAATGGTGAAAGTCTATGAGTCACCTTATAAGCTTAAGCTCTTGAGCAGCTTTCAAGATGATCTCATGCTGACGTTGGGAGAGAGCAAGTACATTTGCTCCAACTCCTTGTGATTCCGGATCAACTGAGCCCTCTGGCAAGTTTGTGACAGGTGCAGCAGGAGGTAAAGGTTGACGTACATCCAAAGGAGCCTCTTCTCTGCGGTCTTCATAGCGAGCTCTACGGTCCTCATAGTCAGCAGGATACCCTCTCTCTGGTGGTGGAGGAAGTCTTGAAGGCCTATCCCATTCTGAAGATGGAGCTGGTGGTGGGTATGGTGGTTCTTCTTTCCGGTATGGTGGCTCATCCCCATACTCACGAATTCTAAGTTCCCCTCTTCCCCTTTCATGTTCATCATAAGGATATGGCCGACTCCTTTCTCTATCTCTGTCCTCTGGCCAATGATCATCTCTGTAGGGCTCAGGCCGGGGCATGCGGGGAGGATAATCCCTCTCAGGAGGAGCACGATCTCTGTCCCATTCAGACTCATAGTACTTGGCCTCGTGCCGATAGTCATCAGGTGGATAGTCAGGTGGTTGCCGCCAGCGATAGCCTTCTTCTCCATGACCATAATCCTCCACAAAACCCTCACGTCTCTCTTCATATTCCTCATGTCCTGGACCTGGCCGCCACATGCCTCTTGCCACCCCTCGACCCATAGGCCTCCTCCTCATTCCTCCCCTATCTATCATCTCATGTGGGGGCGGCGGAGGACCTCTGCCATGTGGCGGTTGCCACCCTAATTCTCTTTCTATGTCTTCATCGTACAATGGCTCCTCCATAGTATCAATAATTTCGTGAGGTGGTGGTGGTGGTGGCCCGCGGCGCATGCCTCTTCCGACATCAGGATGCATCGGATGACTATGAGGGTCATGTCCGTGGTACATTGGGTCCTCTGCTGGATCTATTTCAGCATCATTCATATCCATGCCATGACCTAATGACTCATGATCCAATGGCCCATGTGCAGGGTGAGGGGGACGCCCTCGTCCTGGATGCATGAATCCAGCATGACCAGGTGGTGGACGACCCCGGCCAGGTGGAAAGGGGGGTCTCATACCTCTCATTGGAGGTCTCCTTTCTCCCCAGTAAGGATCAGCTTCCTCTGAGTACTCCTCCGACTCAGGTTCTTCCCAGTGCCTTTCCATCGGCTCTCCTCTTTGTCCTCCCCTTCCCATCGAAGGCCCTCCTCTCCCCATTGGTGGTCCACCTCTTCCTATAGGAGGCAATCCTCTCCCCATCGGTGGTCCTCCTCTTCCAATAGGAAGTCCGCCTCTTCCCATTGGTGGTCCTCCTCTTCCCATAGGATGTCCGCCTCTTGCCATCGGAGGGCCCCCACGAGCCATAGGTGGCCCTCCTCTCCCCAATGGATGACCACCTCGGCCCATAGGAGGACCACCTCGGCCCATAGGAGGACCACCTCGGCCCATATGTGGGCCTCCCCTTCCCATATGGGGCCCACCTCTCATCATTGGGGGCCCTCCTCTCCGCATATGGGGTCCCCCCATGGGTTCTTCATAATACTCTTCCTCTGGGAAGTGATGATCGTCTGGCATCCACATTTCTTCAGGGGGCACCTCCGATTCCTCATCACCACACTGCTCATATGAAGGATCTTGCCAGTGATATTCTTCCTGTTCTTCTGACATCTCGCAGTTTTCTTCAGCTGGCATGTAGTCATAAGACATTTCTCCAATCTCTTCCCCAAGTGGTACAGTGTTTGGTCCCCTGAACTCTCCACGGCCCCTTTGCCCACGTCCTCGTCCATGTAGTTGGACAGGTACTGGGGGCTGGCCCCGTCCCCTCCCAGGGGGAAGCCCTGGAAGATCTGTTCTTGACTGCATATGGCCAGAAGCTTTGGGCTCCTGTTGGATTCCAGGGGGCTTTGAAACCACTGGGGCTTTGTTGTTTGTCAATGGTACCTCTGTTTTGAGGGGAGCAGTATTTTTTGATGCCACAGTAGAAGGTGCAGTGACAGAAGGCTTGCTGTTACCAGGATTTGGTTTTTCCCTATTATTGGGAGCATTTTTGCCATCTGATTCCTCAGGCTTTGTGTTTGTTTTTAATGTCTGAGGAATTGGGTCATTTTGGACAAAAAAGCCCTCATTTCCAAGCAAGTTATCATCCGTCAAGTCTTCAGTATTGGCCTTTTTATCTGGTTCTGATTCACCTTTTCCTTTTTCAGACTGTGGCTGGCTGCCTGACTTGACCAGAATCTTGGAATCCATGTTGGCAGGTTGTTTAGTGGCTGACTGAGCGATAGGTTGGGGACCTTGCTGTTGTTTTTGCTGGGGCACAGGTGGGCGTTCAAAAATAGGCGGCGTTCCAGGAAGTCTTGGGGACTGTTCAAACCTAGGCTGCATCCCAAATCGAGGTTGGTCAAATCGGGGGGGCCCATCAAATCGCTGCCGTGGTTGGTCAAGTCTGGGGGGACCATCAAAGCGATGCCTTGGTTGGTCAAATCGAGGGGGGCCATCAAAGCGCTGCTGCGGTTGGTTGAACCTTGGGGGGCCATCAAAACGCTGCTGTGGTTGGTTGAACCTTGGGGGACCATCAAAACGCTGCTGTGGTTGGTTGAACCTTGGGGGACCATCAAAACGCTGTTGTGGTTGGTCGAACCTTGGGGGCCCATCGAAGTGTTGCTTTGGCTGGTCAAATCTTGGGTTGTTTCCACTGGGCCCAGGAGGACTACAGACATAAATATTAATATTAATAAAGCTTTTCTTTAGCAATACTAGAATTACTCTATAAAAAAATGCATTTTCATTGTTAACATTAGTTACTGAATTCAGATACTCTCAACTGATTTTATGAAACATTTTTCTTCTGAAATCTATTCTAAACAAATTAAATAAAAAATGTCAATCGAAGTAGAATGAAACAATCCCTACTGACCGTGGACCACTGACGCTGTTGATGCTTGGTGGCTGAATGGTAGGGGGACCTGGGGTTCTGACTCCTAGGCCAGCAGGTAATTCTGAATGGGGCCCAAAACCAGCAGGTGGTGGACCTTGAGAGTTAGGACCAACACCAACTGGGGAATGCTGCATACCCAGGTTTGCAGATTGCTGCTGCATTTGCATGTCTTGTCCTGGGAACTGGCCAAACTGTCCCATCATCCCACTACTATACTGGCCTGAGGCATATGGCACCACGGCAGTGATAGTGGCAACCCTTTCTTGAAGGTGGGCATTGGTGGCATTCATCTGCTCCTGCCACTGCTTCCATTGGCGCTCATAGTCCTGCAGTTGGTCTTTGTGAGGATAGGTCTGGAACTGCTCATACCACAAGGTGAAGGAGCATTCCCAGTCTTTGAATAAAGGTGTGAACTGCTGCTGTTGCATTTCATAGTGCCTCAGCTGCATTTCAGCAGACATTGACTGCAAAAGACAACAAAAGGTTTGAATATAAATATATTGATACATGCAGAACAAAGAAATTACTGAGACATGATGTGTAAAAATGAAAACTCATGAGTCTCCAAGATCCTAATAGGGTTGCAGATCAGAGTTTGCAGCTTCTTTTGGTCCACTAAACATAACACTCAACTTGCTTTTCACCTTTCATTTCATGTACAGGCTGTCTTCAGATCAGGGATAATAAACAGCTAGATAGTAGCTGTCAACAAAATTACCATTTACCTACCTGTAGGTTTGTAGGTTGCTGAATTAGTTGTTGGTACTTTTCCAGGATCTGCTGAAGCTTTTCATGTTGTTGCATCAGAGCCTGGTATTGCAAGCTTGCTTTCTGCTGCTGCACCTTTTGCCATTGCGCTGCTGCAGCCTGTAACTGCTGGAGCCGGGCAGCTTCCTCTGGGTCTTTTGGGATCTCAGGCTTGAAACATAAACAAGACAAGATTGGAGAAAAGCATATTTTTGTAACTCACAAAGAATCTAATGGTAAATGTCATTTTTATCTAAAGTTATAAAAGGTTTTTAATGCTCATTGAACAATTCATGCACACACTCAACACAGCAATGGCAGCGGACCATCACGCAGGGTTGGGGATCGAGAAGCTAATCCAATGATCAGTAGCCAACTATTTCCAGACCTAAAGACAAGCAATAGGAGGGTAAAAATATGTATACCAGTGCATTACTTTACTTGTGTACCGTACACGGAGCAGGTGGGACGATTACAATCAATGGAAGATTCGTTAATCACAATTACAATTTTTCACAAGAAACAATACTCGTCTGATGAAACCCAATATATGGCTGGTCTTGCTTGGATCTTTAATGTTTGATCTTAAGATCTTCCCCAAAACAGAACAGGCACAGTGGATTTGGCCGTGGAAGTGCACACTTTTCTTTTTAATAAACTTGCTTTTTCTTATGGGCTGCAGCTCCTCAGGGGACCTTGCGGAGCGGTCATCCTCAACGAGCAAAGATCACATCTTGTCACAGGTGTGCTCTCTCTCTCAGCATGCCCACTTTGTCCATCATCCTCCTAATCACCTGGTTGAGTAGTAACCTTGGTAGTACAGGTACCCATGTATGTTGCCTTGCGGATAGTACCTAGTCCACACAACCCAACTTTAGTCCTGATTTTCAATCCCAACCGTGTTTAAGCTCCTGGACAAAGCCCCAGGGACAAATTGGCATTGGCTTGGCACTGTGTGTGTGTGTGTGTTTGTAAAGCTCCACCATTGGTGAAACACAAAGATCAGGCAGTGGGTTGCCCCCCACAGACAATGATAGGGGAAAAACTGGTATTGCTACCAGAGGGATAGTGCAGTGAAGTGTTGACTATATCTTAGCAATGATTACCTTTGCTTCTTCAGGCGGTGGAGGTGGTGCGGGGGGCTCATCTCTTGGAGGGGGTGGAGGAGGTGCACCTTTTTGTGGTTCTGATGGAGGAGGGGGAGCAACCCCTTGGCCAGGGGGTAGTGGTGGCAGAGGACCATCACCCTCTTTCTGATTCTGTTTGGCTTTCTCTTGCTTTAACTTCTGTAGATTTTGAAGATGTTTTTTGTACCAAAGTTGCTGCTGCTCCTGTGTGAAACAATAACAAGATTATCTGTCAGACAAAACACACAAGAATCCTCGTTCTTACTATCACACTGTAAGTAATAAAGACTCCCTGATTTTACACTGGATCATCCAGTTTTTTGCATGACTAACTATCCGTCAGGACAAGGCTCTCAAAATGTGTTTTGTTGAGTCCAAGAATATCTACATTATTTTTTTTATAAATCAATGACTACATTCAATTACTTTAACAGATTATTATCTGCTCTTTGATTTTAAAATCATCTGCTGGTAGTCTTTGATCAGTAAGAACAAAACATGTTCATTCAACATTATATATATTTAACAGCTGGCAAACCCTATGGACACCCATATCCTGATGCACTCCCTGTGGATACAGGTGATACATCCCAAGTTCACACTGCCAGAGATTGTGTGTTTATTTGTTAATGTAAGTGTTATAATAGTTCGGAAAACAAAATATTGAACTAGCTGCAATAGTACAGTCTGCATGTAATTTACACAGCCTTTGATGCCTTCATCAGTTGCATGATATTTACCCCTTTTAATATGTTATTTCAATTTCCTTTCTATTTTTATATTATATTTTTTACGTTGATTAATTAAATGATTTAAAAAAATGTCCCCCCACTTGCATGCAATATTAAAAGCCAAATGCTAAAACAATTCAATGAAATACTTGCAGCCTTCAAATGTTAGTAACTTCCAGTGACATTAAATAAAAACAATAATAAGCTTTAAATGGGGACTCAGGTGTGTCCCATATAACTGTACAGAGCAGGCCAAAGATAAATTAATAAATAATTAACATCAAATATCCATTCCAGTGTTTCCCCTTCATTCATTCTGCAGCGGCGCACTGCTGTAAGTTCATGAATGAGGCCTGTGTCTGTTACTGAAACTGCTAAAGCCAGTTAAACAGGTGATTCTCGACACATTTCCCAAAACCACCAATCAGATGGACTGAGCTCTTTCCACTTTGCTTGCCTACTGAAGAAACACTAATTAGACTCTTTTCTCTTGCTTAGTAAGATGCAACACTGTAATGAAGCATGCAGTTACAATCATCCTACCAACTGATGATGTTCTTTTCTTAACTTCTTAAGTGTCCTTGTTCTTGTTCTGTTCCGTGTTTTTTTCTATTGTTGTTTTTATTTATGCTACCTCAGTATTTTATTCTATTGTATTTTATTGTACTTGAATACCGGACTGATGTGACAACCAAATTTCCCTTCGGGGATGAATGAAGTAATCTATCTATCTATCTATCTATCTATCTATCTATCTATCTATCTATCTATCAGTTCACACATTCCCTGGGGTAAAGTTAATCATCAATGAAGTGAAGAGTGAAGTTATAAAACTTGCGATCAGCAACTGGTCATATCCTTTCTAAGTAAGTGCTGTAGTGATTCACTTAGATTTAAAAAAGTAACAAATATTTGGAAAAGTAATTGATCAAGTTAAATATTCAAAGACACATTTCAAAGAACCAAAAGTTCACACTTAATGTCAACAGTATAATCTTTATAACTCGTATAATAGCCATATACAAAGAGTGGGGTCCAGATACAAGATATTACCTGCAAAGGTAAGGATTTGTCGTCCTCTGTCGTGGATGAATCTTTGCTGGTTGGATCTTTGGCTGTGGGAGCACTGTTGTTCTCAGGTGGGTTGGATGACGGGGGCTCTGGAGGTGGAGGTTGGGGTTCATTGGGGTGCGGTTGCTGTGGTGGAGGTGGAGGAGGTTGTGGGTGACCTGTCTGAGGAGCAGGGGGACCTCTGGCCGCCTGACCAGACGTCTCGTCTTGATTAAAATACTGAGCTCCAGCACCACCTTCGGGGTATCCTGCTCCTTCTGAATGCCACGATGACCCCGGGTATCCAGCAGAGTATCCACCACCGTACTGACCAGCGTTGTTGCCGTGATGTAACACAGACTGGAGCTGTTTCTGGTGCAGCATCTGCAGCTGCTGCATCTGCTGGAGGTGCTGCTCCTGGAGGCTGGAGAACATCGACCCACCGCCGGTTGAGGCCTCGAAGCCGCCGAACCCCGGTGCCGCGGCGGGTTGGCCGGGGCCGGGCTGCTTGCGGGGCACAGACCCTCCAAAGTTTTGCGACTGGGGTGGCCCATAGTTTCCCCAGGAGGGGTACATTGTTAAAAAGCGAGGCGGTGCACTCGGCCTTTGTGCTTACATAGAGCCGGGCCTGAGTGGCTAAAAAAGCTAACAGCTAATGTTAACCTACTTTGTATAAAACCGGTAGCTGATGTTACATTTCCATTTCCTGACTGGACACGGCCGCATTAAATGAAAGCTAACCACACCAGCTCTGTGGCGAGAAACAGTTTATGGTTGAAGAAACAATTGTGCAAGTCCAGCCTTGTGAAAAATAACTTACGAAAGCGTTAAGATACAGAAATGTCGAGCTACTGATGCTTCAGTGCAATGCGCCCACCGTTGGCGGAAACACGTCAGAAATCATCAGGTGACTACTTCTGGTAGCCCTCCAAAATAAAAGAATATTGTGAAAATATTTTATTCACAGATGCTGATTTTCTAAAAGATTACAAAAGTTTACTTATTTTCAAGGCGTCACTTATTTGATTAACCCTTGTGCATCCTTAGGGAAATTTTGGATTTTTACATTTATAAAAGTTTTGAATATTGCTGTGTGAACTCAATGCATGTAGCTTTCATTTTGGCAAATGTGTCAGTAATTCCTATAAGTCTTTAATAAACCAGATCAAATAAACCGGACCCACAATATACACTACCCATTTTAACTCATTATGGCATATCAGGCATTTAGTTTTCAGAAAATGTTTTGTGTTGATTTCATGAAAAAGTGTAAGCATTATGTAAACAAACTTGCATTTAAAGGGTCACAATTCTGATAATTTGGTAGTCATGCTCAAGACTAAAGTTGGTTAAACTAAACTTATGAACCTATGAAAGTAGAAAACAATATTATGTATTATATATATATATATATATATATATTGATATACATAGATATACATAGATATATATATATATATATATATATTGTATTTTATAGCAGTTTTTGTCCTCTGAGGTAAAAAGAGCTTGTTGTCTTTCTTGTTTGTTTGTTTTTAATCTGACACTGCACAAAAAATAAAAATGTATTAAACTCAATGTTGTTGCTAAACATTGACATGTCCCAGACTACGACAAAAATTTTAAACAAACGGGCATTGAAAGGGTTATAATTCTGAAAATGAATAAATAGTTGGTAGTTAAAAGATTTAGTGTAAAACTAAAATACAATGTGTTCAGGGGTGATTTCTGAGTACTCCGGCTGCTCTATTTACTGGCCACAGCACCTACATGATGCTTAACAGCTGATGCTGGATCTGTGCTTGTACCACAAGAGGGAGACATTCACAAAGACATTTCTTAGCAAGGACCCTTTGGCTGTTAAAAAAACAGTAATGGTCTATTCCTCACACATGACGACAACAACAACATTCAGAATAATATAAATAATAATAATAGCAATTCAAGTTATTCATTCATTCATATTCATATTCACGTTTTTTTGTCTTTAAAATATTTACTGAGCATGAAAATTTGTCAGGTTGCTGATTGAAGTCATGGTTTTAATTAACAACAATAATATATTGAACTAATCTTAACTAAACTCTGATGAAAATATATTCCATATAAAAAAAATAAATCAATATGGCCTGAAAAGTCTTTTGGGATAGCCCTACAGCATTCACGTCAGTACGATGTGCAGCAGTTTGTTGTCAGAGACCAACTGTGTGATTTCAGACTGTGTTTAGCAACAGAGAGGGTGGGGAGGGAGGGAGAGCAGTGGGAGGTAAAAGACCAGTGACTTTAGGCTGCCCTTGAGGTCTGATACACATAAGAGTATTTTTTTCTTAAGATCACCAGTAAATCTGTATTAATTTTGACCAGAACCACTTAAAAAGAATCGTTAAAGCGGATTAATCAAGCCCGTCCTGTTTAATGTCTCCCGTTAATTAGTTTGTCAGCAGTGTTTTAATATCGCCTAATGACTTCATATTTCACTGATGACATTAAAGGGGTGTTAAAAGAGGGGAAATGGCCCATTCAGGATTCAGTTCTTTCGCTTAAGACGCCCTCGATGAATAAGACAAGGTCACGGAGGCCTAGCCTTTAGGGAGAGATACATTATCAGGGGATGGGGCTGGGAGAAATCCCATAGAGGAAGCTCTCTCCCCTCTAAAACAGCATGACGGGCACAATGTGATACAGTTCTGTCTTAGAACAATACACTGCACAGGGAATTCATGATACAGCTTAGGGCAGCCACGCTGTATAGGATGGCAGGATAGCCCCACAGTGTACAATAATACTGATACTGGGGACTAATGCCTGGTGCTTTTTGGATGGAAAGGAACTGATTGTTACACTGCTCGTTTTTGTTGTGCATTAATGACAATACCATTTAAAGTGTTTCTTGTATGCATTAGAAGTTAGCCCCTTTTCAATCTTCATCAGCACTTTCTGAAGCTTTCTAAGCAAGAACAAAGAAATCAGAAATCGTAAAGTTGTAGCTCACAGTATTGAGGACACTGCATTTTCTCTGTGATGAAAATCCTATGTTAAACAAAATGCTCAATGGAAGCTAATGGATCCCGAACAAGTCCATGCACTGCTTCCAAAATGCTTTGTTTGACAAATCAATTTTCCCATAACCCGGTGAGGAGAAAAGTGATGCGGATTGATCGCCCCCCCTGACTTTGTTTCCAGAATATTGTTTGATGGCTGGATAGATTAATTGGTATGACATTTGAAAGCCTTCTCTTGACTGTCAGCATCCAAGCCTCTATACACCAATCGAACCTCGGTCTAATTGTCTCCTCTATAATACCTCACTTCACAAATTAGAGACGGTGCCTCTATAAACTATTCCCAATGTAAGACCCAAACAACATCACGCTGCTCAATCACACACTGGTTTGAATAGAGGCTGATGCTGGCTGATAAGATAGAGCGCATTAAAGGGCATCACCCCAAACTGCTGCGCCAGCACATCTTCCTCTCAGCACACTGGATCTGAAATATACAAATCAAATCCAAGCAGCTGCTCCGAGTAAATCTACACTCGTTAATATACAGCAGTTCACACCATTGAATCTTAGTTATGAGCCTAATATGAATTAGGGCAACTACAGCGAGGAACACAAAGAGAAAATCATCTAAATAAATGACCTTGAAATGGTATGTTATGTCAAACATGTGGTCCTCAAATTTTGTATTTAAATTTGCTTTTGTAATTTTATATTTTCTATACATGTAGCATTGTTGCTTACTGTAAACCATAATCAATAGTTTTTGCAAGACTGATATCTCTGTTTTAAATTATTTTCCTACATTTTTTTTGGGTGCAGTCCAAGGAATGTCAATGAAAATGTTATATTGTAGATCTTTCGATAAGATATCGCAAACTCTATTATTATTTTCTAAATCATGCATTTTTATTGTGCACCCAAGGGAAAATCAATCAAACAGGTGTTGTTTTATTCATGTTTATAATGGCATTTATCTGTTTTTGCTAATGAACTTGACTCACAATACAAAAAAGCACTGGTGTAAATAATTGCCATTTAGCTGTTTCACTTTCAGGGTCCTGGCTCACTGTCACACTGTCATGACTGAAGGGGACATTTACATAGATCGGAGCCATTTTTAATGCTATAAGCAACATCTTTTCAGGTTAAAATGTCTGCTGTGTACAAAAAGCGTAATACTGGGTTTTATGACATTATCCCAAGTGTGAGACACATGAATTTGTGCAACTGAGATTCTTCCTTAAACACAGTCGCCCATTAATTTGGAATAATTTTGCTTTCTGACACAATCCTCCGTTAATTGTGATTTCATTTTCATTGTGATATGTTTGGAAGAGATTGATTAATACAGTTTTAACAAGATAAACACTCTATCTGTCAAGGATAAATCACATTGTCACAATCATTACATGGAAAGAGGTAAAAGAATATGTTTTATTCCAACTTTATGGGCATCTACCCTTTTCCCTGGTTACATTTGAACATATTGAGAAATGTTGCAAACACTGAGCACAAACACTTGATACATGATAATGAATATTCATATGATTTTTGCATCAATGTGATGAAGTACAGTCATGGAGGACATTTTTAGACCACCCATGTTTTCTTCAATTTCTTGTTCATTTTAGTGCCTGGTACAACTAAAGGTACATTTGTTTGGACCAATCTAATGATAACAACAACAATAGCTCATAAGAGTTTAATTTAAGAGCTGATATCTAGACATTTTCATAGTTTTCTTGATAATGATTTTGGTTATTATCAAGAAAACCATGGAAAATGGCTAGATATCAGCTCTTAAATTAAACTCTTATGAACTGTCATTATATTTGTCCAAACAAATGTACCTTCAGTTGTACCAGGCATTAAAATTAACAAGAAATTGAAGAAAACAATGGTCTAATAATTATTTTCCATGACTGTATCTTATATGTGAGGTATTGTGTTGTTATTTTACCCCTTAATGTATTTATGATATCTATAGACTGTGTAAGTTGGGGCTGCACAACATCTGTAGTCTGATATGAAATGTTATATGATGATCATCATGCATGTAGATATGGCTTTACTCAGTTCTCATATATCAGTGATATAGACATTTGTCCGTCTCAATGCATATGTTTCTCAGTTGTAATCTGTGCATGTGTTGTGAATAGATTTAGACATTTCTGCATTGAAATCTCAATTCTTTTGCTCTGCCATGTTCCTAACACTGACTGCAGATCAGATTTGGGATAAAAGAAGATGGACACAGTCTGGTCTAAAATACAAAAAGAGACAATAATCTATAGTCTGGTATTTTTATACATAAAAAGGACCACATTTTACTGAATCAAATAAGACTGCAGTTATCCGCCCGCCACTATTCATCACCATTTATTTATCATTCACAATGACTAATTGCCTGACTTGACTTCAATTTTGTGGGCTGGGTTCCTCACAGAGCAAGCTGCTCGGCTGCCCACCTCCCTTCACTCGCCGCGCCTCCCTATCACCCCAACACACCCACTTGCCTTTGAAAAACTGTAATTGAATGAGTTTATGTCGTCAAATTGATTAATCATATTAATTTGTACTTATTAGTGGGATGGTTGAAAGCGATGACAATTAGATTAATGAAATTAGTTAATTCTTCCTACCCACACCATACTCCCAACTATAACGAACCACAAAAAAAAAGAAAAGAAAAAAAAAAGCATAGAAAGGGAGACTGTTATGACAAAATTGGCAATCAAGATTTGGCTGCTAATTGAATGTCTGCTTTTATTAATGATGAGGTTTATAAAAAGACCTTGAGAAAGGAATATTAATTGATTAATCAAAGTGCTTCAAATTAAAGGGGGGAGTGTACAAAGTGGAGGTCTGAAATTTTCTCACATTTGATTGTGAAGAATGTTGCAGCATCTTTCTGCAAACAGACCTGACTGTGGTCCTGTAACTAACTATAATTTAAATTATCAATTAATGTGCCGATTATTTTTCATTCTAAAAAATGGTGGAAAATGTGAATCCAAAGGTGATGTTTTTAAATGTCTTATTTTGTCAGTTCAAAACCCAAACATATTCACTTTAATATGATATAAAACAAGGAAAAGCTGGAAATCTTTGTTTTTAAGAGGCTGAAAACAGCATTTTCTGATCATCAATATCATCATAGTTCTAGATAATTTTTCTGTCGATCAATGAATTGATTAATCTCAAATTGTTGCATCTCTACCTGATAAACAATAAATGGTTTACTGACATTTGGCCATATTGCTGTAGTTTAAGTGTCCCATGGTGACTGAAATAGTTATGAAATATACTTTGGTTTGGTGTAATTATTACAATAAAAGATAATTTTATTATAGTTTTCTCTTAGTTTTGTGATTCAAACCAATGGCAAAATATTGCTGCAATACTGCCATCGTTACATTACTCAGAAGAAAAGCCTGAGTCTTTAATTGTCAGTACAACATGCTGACATGATGTAGAATCTCCACTGTAATAAAAGAGGTAGAGGCTCTCCACACTTTACAGTAAACCTGGAAGTTGCCTGACCAGAGATCAGTTCTGCAGGGAGCCACATGTCCCAGTGGAGCCATAGCCATACATTCATCATGCCTGTTTGCCTGTTGTTAAAAAACAAAATCCACATAAATATATGTAAATATAAGTAAACAGAGCGTGAGATCCCTCCAGCTGATAGACTGCTTTGAATTTCATTACGCAACAAGCTGTCCCCTGGTTATAAACGATGCTCATGAGAAAGAAGTGATCGTTCGATATGATAAAGATGAAATGTAATAGTTTATGCCACCATGAATCTGATTGTAACGTCCACACTATTAGAAAGGCAGATAAGAGCATTTATGACTATTTGCTGTGTGTCATAAAGGGAAGTGGGCTGTTTGATTAATACGTGCAGCTGGCTGGCTCCAGGTTCAACAGATTGTGTTGTTGCATATAACTTACAGTGGCGGTAATGGGCTGTTTTATATACTAAAATGTGAGCTGTCACACATGTGAGATAAGCAGAATTATGACTAACACATTCTGCATTTACAAAGTATAAGGTTTGATATGCATGCTGTGTAAATGTAGATGAGTAATGTTTTTGTTTTCACTGAAGAAATATTCAGTTAGATGGCGAGATGCTATCTGCTCCCGTGGTCTATACAAAAGTGTAAAATAGGTTGGTTTCCACATTCAAAAAACATATAAATCTTATGCTGCAGGAATGGATTACACCAGAACTTCACCCATTCAATCAATGTATTGGGTCAGAATTTTTTTTACACAAGTATGTAGCTTTTATTATATTCAGCCTGTTTCTTCTTTTTTTTTTTTTTTTTTTTTGGGCGGGGGGTTCTCGCCAGTGAAACAAAAGGGGAACTCCATTGTTTTAAACATCAAAGTCTGTTCAAAATTTGTTGAATTTCTCAAATGACGTCGCTTGAGTCAGCGTCAGCGACTATAGGTTTGAAAATGACAAAAATCGAGCGATGTGGAGTTAAAAAGAAGTGAGCTTAACAGACCTCTGTGTATGAAAAACATTGTAATCAGAAAAAGGATTGGAAAGAGGTCCTTACAATAAACTGATAGTCATTTATACAACTTTTAAAACCCATTATTTTCATCTAAACTGGAATGGACAATTTGCTTTCTATGTGTAAAACCACAAGCAAAACACATGCTACTATGCTGACCTTAGATATAAAAAGACCAATTATACTTCTTACAAATCCTCACAATTGAGAAACTGAAGCTGAGGAATATTTGGTATTTTTGCGCGATAAATGACTTGAACGATTAATCTATGATAAAAGTAGTTGCAATTTATCATTGGATCAACTGATCGATAAATCCACCAATGTTATGTCACAATTTCTTAATATTAAGAAGCATATTTACAGGATGCATGTGTGCTTTAGCTAATCTGAACTGGACAAGGTGAATCTGCACACTGGACACCCACAGGATGCTGTTATTGGATGCCCATTTTCCAATACCTGCTTGCAACTCCAGATCCCTAATGGCCCCGGTTCATCCTCGACTGACCACTCATCTCTGGACCTAACCCCTATACATTTCACACTCCCGATGTCCCGCTGACAGGGTCCAAACCTCTCTGTTGCCAGATGTATTGACAGCCATCAATGTTAGACTTGATCAAATGCTACCGCACCAGTCAGAGGCCATCAGTGGTCAAGGCATCCTCATCGGCAGGATCTATTGTCTCTGTTTACACAGTCCATCCTCTTTAAACTGTGCTATTGATCTTGGCCTAGGTCATGGAGGTTTGGCATGGAGGTAGGGGAGAGGCGGAGGGGTGGTGGATGGGAGAGTGAGGACGGAGAAGGAGGAGAATAAGGACACAGAGGAGGAGGAGGTTTCCCCTGGGTGTCTCCAGTGCCAGTTTCTTCTTATTTAGCATTTGACCCTGCTCTTGGCTTTACTGCTCAATGTGGCTGCCTTATCTTCAGCATAAAGTCAATGGCTGCCAATATTTTGAATGAAGACTTGTCACTGCTCTTCAACAAAAGCTTAGAAATACTCTAAACAAACCAACTTGATCTATTTGAGGTCAAAGGTTTAATTTATTTCCCCTCCAAAATTCCTTTTTTTGATTTTTTTCCGGTCAATGTTTGAGCGAAAGACGATATCAAACTGTTTGAAAATCAGTTATCCTGCTTTTCACAGTGTGACAGGTGCTGTGTACCTCCACACTTGCTGTTCAATTATGGAGCATTTCTCGTGGTCGCCTGTTGCTGTCGTTATTTTACAGCTCCGCGCTCCAGTCCATTAGCAACACCGCTGCCAGAGCAGAGCCGATAAACCATCTGGCCAGGCTCCTGAAACAGATAGCAGCCTCTTAATGGAGTGAAAAAGTAAAAGCAATTAATGTCACATTAGCACATCACTAATAAGGCCTGCCCTCCAGTATGCTGTGGCGAGAATAATCGGTTGGTTCAGGCTGAGATGCATCCCAACAACCCGTCACTGTTCGTGCTGATACTGAGTCCTGAACAAGGCCGTGTGGGGAAAAGTAATTTCAACAAACACATAAAACATATTCAGGTGAACTGATCACTGACTTGGAATGTAACGTCAATTTCTTTTTACAAGTTAAACCTGCAATAATAGATTTTTTTGGCCTCTTGGGGGCAGAGCAGCAAGCTGTCATAACACTGACATACAGTATTATCGCCTCATAAAGCTGATACGGCGAAAGTGTTTGGAACATTGACAATCATTTGTGCTTTCTGGCCACCTGGCAAATGCAATATATATCTCACTTTTAGCTCTGTTTTTAGTTGCAACCAACTGCTGAGGAGGATAACTGTCTCTGTAGCTGCTAAATGCTCCACTAAGAAGCAACCTCCGGGACTGGAAAGTGAAGCCAATACTGAAGTGCCATAAACTTGCATTCTTTCAAATGACCAGCAGGGGGCGACTCTATTGGTTGCAAGAAGAAGTCTGATTGTGTTAAAGTCTATGAGAAATCAACCAGTAGTTGACTTCAGAAAACATTGTCCTGATGAGTTTATCTCAATTGCTAGTTTCAAGTCTTCTTTCATACAGCATAATGTTTTATAAACATTTGATAAATTATGGTCCAATATAGAGTAAATAGGCGATAAATCAGCATATTCTTAAGGGCAGGGCTACCTTGTGAAAGACAGGTCGCTACCATCTTAGAAGTTTGACCTTTTCTCATTTTGTTTTCAGTCAACTGTAACATTTGGTTGTCTAAAAGAGGATTGTTCAGTGTTCGTTTGGACTAAAAGACACTCTTAGGACTCGGCTGTTTATTTTACTAGCCATCTAGCTCTAATGTTAGCTGATATCTTAGCGTCCTCTTCTTCAGCTGCACCCTCTCATCCAAATATGGTCACTCTGGCTCCAAAAACTAAAGATACCGATGGCCATAATGACAAACTAAAGGTCCACTCGTCCACTGGCTCCACTGTCTTCAAGAGCTAACTGCTAATGTCTGCTGTTTGGTGCTGAGCACATACAGTGGTTTCACCATGTTTACCATTTTCATGCTAACATTACAGTTCTTAACAAAAAGTACAGCTGCGGCTGATGGATTTATTTGCTCATAAACCAAATGAACTAACATGATATTGTTCTCCTCATCAACAACATGCCAACATATCTTTACCTCCACCAAGAAGGTTATGGTTTTGGTTTTGTTCGTTAGTTGTTTTGTTTGCTTGCTTATCAGCAGGATTAGATAAAAACTACTGTCCAGATTGTCATGAAACTTGATTAAAGGGTGTAGCATGGGCCAAGAAAATACCCATTAAATTGTGGAGTGGATCTGAATCATGGGGCAGATACGCAATTTTTTTCACTTTTGTTAACATTGCATAATTGGGTATTTAGCCTCAGCAAATATCTGTGATCTCTAAGTGGCCTTTTAGTTTATTTAAGAACATTTTTCTTTTGTGTTAAACAAGAATAGATGCAGTTTTTATGCTTGCTTTTTTGTCACCGTGGCAGCAACAAGCTGCCATATGGAACACTAATCTGCGCTGAAAATTTGTTCCAACTAAAATCACAAGATCCAAACCCTCATGTTTTCTCCTGAGCACCAAAGGCAGAAATACTGTTGTGAAATTTACAACAGATGTCACTCAGTTCTCCATAACAAACATGGCTCCGAGTGCACAGTCGCTGTGTGTGAGTCTTCTGGCCTCCATGAATCTGTCACATTGTTGTCGTGACCTCCCTCACTTTCAGCTCTTGTCTTTGAACTGTAATTCAAACTTCACACAACAGCAGCTTCGTCTCAAGAGCCTTACCAAAAACAATGCATGTCCTCTCCGGCTTGAATGAGACTGGGGGTTTTAAGATCTGGCTTAATTGTTGTCTTTTCTCCGTGTTTAATTATAAAAAGACCAAAGCACTGTCATTGCTGCTGTCTAATTCCACCATGTTCCGCTAATTATGTTGTGTTAATAGAGGTTTTTCTGTTACGGCGTCACACTCATTAACTCAGCGGTGACACTGCCCTTAATTGGATAAGAGGCCATTAAGTCACTTTTCTTTGATTAAAATTATTGCTTCCTTATAAACATCAAAGCTGACACTAACTGGTTCAAAGCACATGGAACAACACAAGACATGGCTTTCACCATGGTGTGTATTTAAAGAGAGATGTTGCAAAATATAAGTCACATTTCTAAATGTAATATCAAATATTTAAATCCACATTAGAAAATCTTCTCATCACAGCTCCACAAACCAACACAAAGAAAATTGAGCATGGAAAAAGTGTCAACTGCTGCTGCATACTCTGGTTGCAGCTCTATAGGTTTAATAAGGGTCAGTCTGGAAAGAGAAGCTCTACAAACCTCCAAAATGTCAGACACTGCAGTATCATCACTCACCGTAAATGGGCTTCTTTTTCCAGCGTCTCCCTTTTGTCTTTTTTTGTTGTGATCCTCCTGGGCCCGGTGCACGACGGGGATGCTGTGAACTGATATGCAATTATTTAAAGCAGCTTGCAAAATGCAAGATTTCAGGTCAGCTGATGGAGCAACACACTGGTGTATCAGAGATTAAATATAATTCATGCAGAATTCAAGTTATCATATTTAAAGGCATAGTATGCAGGAATCGTCACTTTTGCTGTTTGTAAACACAACATTTAAACTTGACCCCTCCTCTCTGGCTTAAAGCTGAAAGCAAACTCCAGATTCACTCTTGTTTTGGAACGAGGTTTGTCCACTCGGCATTTCACCTTGCTACATTTGCTATTTTCGTAGCTTCGTGGCCAAAGGGTGGTGCCCAGAAACATCCCGAACACAGCAAATTTAAAAGAAAAGAGAAAATAAGGGCAGACAACACTCTCTCTCTGCAGATACAGACACTATGGCATATAAACCACGATTAAGAGAGATTGTTTTCGTAAGAGTCCATATATTTTTATATATTTTTGTATGTGCTTTATTTGTGGAAAATCCTGCATATTATATCTTTAAGGCAAAAAGCAAAATCCACAACAGTTAACCATGTTGTCAGATCAATAGTACTGCCTACCAACATGTTTAAACATCTCAAAGTTAATATCAAGCAGACCTCCATTTAACATAAGGCCCGTTATAGACAGAAAACAGACTGACACCACTACTGCTTTCCAATCCCCAGTACCCCTGTTCCCATACCCACACATGCCCTCAATTACCCTATGAGCACCACATGTGCAACATCATTAATAAGATCCACTAATAATGGTGGCGAGCTCCATTGGCCGTGAGTGAGATTTGACTAATTACTGTAATTGTATTGGAGTCATGCTCATTAAATATGAAAATTGTGTTCTGTGAAATGAATGGGTTTTCATGATCACTCTTGTATGGACAGGCGAGAAATAAATTAGAGAACAGTTTCTCGTTGCGCAATTAACTACAGCACACACAGCTACCTGCCACACCCCGCGGTCTGGTAATATAATGTGTGTGTGTGTGTGTGTGTGTGTGTGTGTGTGTGTATTTTTGTGGATGTTTGCCAATTTGCCATTACTTGTTGCTTATGATTCTCTTTACACATACTGTATGCATGACCTGCTTGCCTATGAAACGTGGAAATGTTAATGTTGCACAGAGCATATAATTGCAATTGTAATGATGTTTTTCTTTATCTTTTATAGAGAAGTTTTTCAGCTACATTTAATTCTTTTTTTCCATTTGATTTGATATTACTTGTAGCTTATATCAAGTGTCTCTTTTTTTCTGGTATTGTTGTACTGTATGAATGAACATCGGATATGGCAAATATTCACATAGACTAAAATGCCATTAAAGGCATAGTTTGGATTTTTTCAAGTGGTGTTGTATGAGGCACTTATGCAAGGACAGTGTTTTTCCTACAGAAGATGGTGTTCAGCACACACCCAGATTGGAGAAGTAGGAAAGAAGCTTAAAAAATGCACTACTGTGGACGGGTGCAGCAGCAAAACGTATTTAGCCAGCTAATAAAATAATATAATAGTTATGTGTTAATAGTGTCAAGTGTATATCATATTTGGAATTTTTTAATCACTTTACGTTGCCGTCAGACAGCCTTGTTCAAGTTTATGCAAGGGATTTTGAAGCTTTTATCTATGCTCTCGTCAAAGCCACCAGACTCCATTGACAAAAACAGAAATTTTAACATTAACTATAAAATTACTGTTTTTGTCAATGGAGTCTGGTGGCTTAGACGAAAGCATAGATAACGGCTTAAAATGACTTTTTTTGTCTATGGTAAATTTACAGTTACTGATTATTTTTTAGGTGGCCAAAATACAGTATGTAACAGTAATACAGTCATGGAAAAAAAATATTAGACCACCCTTGTTTTCTTCAATATCTTGTTAATTTAAATGCCTGGTACAACTAGAGGTACATTTGTTTGGACAAATATAATGATAACAACAAAAATAGCTGATAAGAGTTTAATTTAAGAGCTGATATCTAGCAACTGGGTTTCTTGATAATGATTTTGGTTATTATCAAGAAAACCATGAAACATGTCTAGATATCAGCTCTTAAATTAAACTCTTATCAGCTATTTTTGTTGTTATCATTATATTTGTCCAAACAAATGTACCTTTGGTTGTAGGAGGCATTAAAAAGAATAGGATATTGAAGAAACCAAGGGTGGTCTAATATTTTTTTCATGACTGTATGTTATACACTGACTATGGATAAATACCTCATACAACCCCACTATCCCTTCAATTCAATTTTGAATCTGAAGTGCTGAATGTGTCTTTTTCAATGGCTCTCTAACCATAATGTGTGATCGCTGTCAAGGGTGAAGAAAACGCTGTTATATACGGCAGTCATGTCATTTCTAGCCATAAGCAATTAGTCGTGAAAAACTTCCTATGCAAACACAACAGGATGTGCCCGTGACTCCTTACTGTAACTTTTGTTCATACTTCTTTCGATCATCTCTGGGGACTTCAGCAGCTGTCAGGACTCCAGTGCCTAGACGACAGCGTCTGGGAGTGGCTACGTCCCCGAGGAGCAGAGCATCTTTTTTTCCCCTACTTGTTTCTGCATGCTCAAGTTGTTTGAGAAATCTTGCAATGCAAATGTGGTACTTACCTTTACCGCCCAGTAACAAAACTGTGTCACACTCGCAGCCTCCTGTGAAAGCCCTGATTTTGTCTGAGGAGATATAGAGGTGAGGAGAGGCAGGTAAACAAAGCATAATGTGGAGGTCAAATGCTAATGAGTGCTCCATTTGTTACGTCTGGCTCCCTGCAAAGGCAAAGTAACAACGTCAGAGGCGCCCAGACATAATAAATCATCCCAATAAATAATAAACTTTAAGATTCATAGAAGTATTCATTGTGCCACCTTGAATGAATTTACAACCCAGTCCTGATTTCTCTCATGTGGCTCTATTTAAATTGTCCCATTTTAAGCAGTGAGACAGCAAGATGATCGCAAGTCCATTTTCAGACCTAACACCCTACCATATAATTTCCATCTGCTCACTGGTTAATAGGCTAAGACCAGAGAGAACCCCACTATGAACTGTAATGTAACTTGCTTTAGTTGAGATACAGGCCATAATGCTGCAAGACTTGAACAGATGCAATGCCATGCGGGGTTTGCAGCTGTCGCGAGGCCTTAGAGAACCCACAGCTGTCCCCTCTTCGTCTGAGTCCCCAAGTAAAAGGAGACCGAAAGACAGACGTGACTGATGAGGTGATGAAAAACCCAAAGAGGCAGGTGGGTGAGGAGGATCACAGGTAGTAAAAGTGCACCAATTTATCTGTTTCTCTCCTGCCGTCATTCAGTCACGGCGGCTGCCTATAGATGGCGCTCAACTCATTTTGAAAAACACCGGCCTTTCTCAGGGCTGTCCATCACAAAGTGCCACACACTGCATGGTGGCGGTGGTGGGGATGAGCTGTGGAGAAAGGCACCCTTACCTGTCCTTGAGCCAGGCGACAGAGGGAGAAAAAAAAAAAAGAGTAGATTCAGCATGTATGTGCGCTGTAGCCGGGAGCCATAAATCATGACCTTCTTCAATTTACACAGGGAGCATATTGATGGTTTCCTATCTCCTTCACTCACTTTCACCTAGTTACATTGTCTAAGACAACACCACTCTGGGTAACCATGACTGACACTTTACAGCCTATTCTCAGCGGACTCTCACCTCAGCCGGTGAATAATCCTCACATGAGGCAAAAGAAAGAAAGGAGTGTGAGGTAGCGGTGACAGTACAAGGTTGCACTAACAGTGTGATCATAGATTTTCTAAAAAAGAGGGAAGGCAACAAGGTTTCCTGATTAACAGACCGCAGTGTGACAGTGTCAATGACCCTTCTTAAGCACAGGCAGACCCCACGACTGGTGACGATTTAAGGAGGATAAAAACATGGTTTACAAGACGGAAAGTCACTCTGAGGACAGTGGGCCATGCCCTAATTCCCTCCGACGAGACTGAAAACAGAGGAAAAAAATACTATGAGAGAAGAGCTGAAGTGATTGTATGTTTTTAGTCTTTTACTTTCCTGACAGTTTTACTTCTTTATCAATTCTCAGATGTTACTTAACTATGTAAAATACTAATACCACACTGTGAAACTAAGAGTATTACATACTTAAAAGTACATACGTAAAATTATTGAAGTTTAATCTGGAAACTGTATTCACTATGCAGTAAAATGTCCCTGAACAGTTTGTATTATTACTCATCCATTAATGAAAAAAGCAGGATTTTACTGCTGTGGTTGGTGGAGGTGGAGCTAATTTTGAACTATTAATTAATGTTTATCATCATTATGGATTAATCTTCATTAATTCTAGTTAATCTATAGATTGTTTGATTTGTAAAAATGGTGAAAATAGTGAGAAATGCCCAAACGTCCAGCCATCCGTCCAATCCTCAAAATCTTAAAATTATTTAAATTATTATAAGGAAAATCTGAAAACCTTGACAATTAAACCAGGACATTTTCTAACATAAGATAACTTCAACCATCAAAATAGTTTTCAATTAATTTGTCAATCAACTTGTGTCAATATTCATGCTTGGAGTACAAAAATTGTGAATGTGGTGTAGTAAAAAAGTACAATAGGTAGTGGAGCAGAAGTATATAGTGTCATTAAAAGACAAGACTCAAGCACAGTACTTGAGTAAATGTACTTAGTTACACACCAGCTCTAAATGGATGACACCTCTACATTGACTGCATTAATATACTGGTAAATGTGACGCACTGTGCAGAACGATCCACAAGTTAATACACAGCTGTTATTTCCAGCAATAATATGGAGTGGCGGGCGTAGCCGTGCCAAGAGAATAAATAAAAAATGAAAAAGTGACAAGCCCATTTATTTGTTTAATTCAATCTTCTGTTGAGGGATCTTTTTGCTGGACATCATAGTTGATTTTGTTTAAGGGAATGCTTTGTGGCAGGCTGATTAAACACAGACTTACTCCCCCAACCCCCATATTGGCTGAAGTTGAAAGCCCAGTAAATGAAATGACTTCCACAGGATTGCACCACAAAGGAAGGGAGTGTGTCAGATGTGCATTCAGCCAGTGTTGTAGCTAACGCAAGGTCAAACGGGACATTGTGTAGACAGCTAACCAACTGACAGTCGGGGCAGGAGGATGCTGTTACACCCCTAGGCACCGTCTTGCTAAACGTACAAGTGCACACAGACAGATGCGCACATACATGATTGGTCATGCTAGGCGGAGTTTTACTGTACATTTCATACGGCGAGATCAGGACAAGGCTGTACTGTAACACTGCACATAGCTGTGTCTGATAAAGCGTTACATTAGTAATTATTTTGTTGATATCCAGTGAATTAAGAACACGTACTAAGAGAAATGTTGGTGTGGAGAACAGAACATTAAAGCAAATAGTTTAAAAATTACTTTATATTACATAGAGGTGGTTGAGGAACTAACTAACTAACTGCTTACTACTAAATACTATTTTTTTATTTCATTTATTTGTGTCTCTTTCCCATAATAATAATAATAATAATAATTTTTTAGATTTGTCCTCCTTTTTTAAGGGATTGGGATATATAAAGGGAAGCTGCCTGATCAGGAGGATTTTTTTTGCATTTCTCTGTCACATTCTTCATTTTTTTAATGTATTCAAAATGTATTTTTTGCATATGTGCAAACAATTAAAAAGTAAAGGTGAGGTAATTGCCTATTCTGCTTTTGAGAGAATTATTTATTTTTTAAAGGGAAAGCTGAGAACTATTTTTAGAGCTGTGTGTATCTATTTAAAAACGTAATTTTTAATTTGTCTTCCATCTACTGCAGATTATGTAAAAGCTCTGCATGTTTTTAGAGGAAAATGCCAATAACGGATATATTTTGTTACATTGTATGGTATCATTTTGTGATAAAAACATTGTATCTTGCAATTGTATCTACCTTTTAAAAGCTAAAACCAGTTATTCTGGTGATGATCTGCACAAAATAAAAGTAAAAGCAAAATAAATAAGCATTTAAATCCAGTGAAATAGGCCAAAAAAGGTTTCAGTACCATAATTCAGCAGTTGCATGACATTATTACAGCATGTGCCATGAATATATTTATATTTAGATGTGCTTCTTATAGTTGTAGCCCAGAATAGTTGATTTGAGTGCCAATATCATAGTCTAAACGCTGTGGTGGTTGGAAAATGTGGTTATTAAACAAATATTTCTTTAATTTGGGGTATATTGGGGTATTGAACGTTTGATTTTACAACAAATATATTGGATTCTCACAGTTAATCATGATATATAGCCTATTTCCTCATAAAATCTAATAAAAATGAAAAGTAAGGGTACTCATGTGGACAAAAATCAGAAGTAATGTTGAGTACTGGCCTATTCCAGGCACTGTTGAGATCAAAAACTGTCATGTTCATGTAGAATAAACACAATAGGAGTGTGCGATATCCATAACAGACCTTGTAAACCCTCTTAGTAAATATGGTACAAACTGAATGTTTTTGTCTTCCCAAGTTTGTTAACTTGAAGATATTCAAAGAAATAATTTGCAGTGTTACATAAACCATGTGATTTTATTGTCACTGTACATTCAGTGCACTGTTAGATCTGACCCACTCCAAAAAAAGCATATATTTACACATGGGTACATTAGGCATGAACACAACAAACAAAACACAAGAAAATGCCACACAATAGTGTCCAGTGAAACCCAGCTGCGGTTGGCTTTTTGCTTCTTCATCCCAACATTTTCACATTGTTTTTCCCTTTGTCTCCCCAGGACTGTGTGTGCATAGTTACCCTGTCCCTTTCCAAGCATAGATAGGGTACGTTTATAATTAAAATGAACCAAAGCTCCCTTTTAACTTGATTCATATATCACAATTGCTAACATATTGCTTTTGAGGGGAGTAAACCTCTTGGGTAATCACATGTCTACGGTACATACACGTAGCCAGGGTCCTTTATACACCGCGGACCAGAACGGCCAGGGAGGTTCCTCCATGTTTTATGTAAATCTCGTCATCTCAGAGTGCACGGAGATAAGATAAGTCCGCAAATGGAACAGCGAATAAGCAGCTTTCTCCTCCGAGGAATGTGTTCCCCAATTGCAGCAGGTTCATCTACATTTTTTTTAATACCCAGTCAGTGATGTCACTTTATTTCTGTGCCACTGATTCCCAGGAGGATGCCATGGCCCGTTTCCAAATCCAGTGTAATTTTCAAAATATGAATTGAGGTATAGACTACTTCACTCGCTATACGTCCTGCTGTGCTGATAACCAAAAACGATGATAACACAGAGCGTGTTTCAGCACTGAAAGATACAAAGACACAAAAGAAAATCCCACCTTAGACCAAATATAACAATCCCACATGACTCAATACAGTGATTTATATTACACAGCTGTTCAGGTGGGCTCTAAATGTGTGCTGATACATCATGAGAAATCCATTAAATTAAACAAATGATCATAGTTATATCAATGCACAGCAGCTACAGTATAGTATGGTGAAATATGCACAATACATTTGCAGCGTACAGCACTGTACAGTAGTATGTTCACGTTGTAAACAAAGCACAACTAAATGTCTCTCTGATGCTCCACAACACAAGGAACATAGGTGGCCATATTTGCCTTGCATAGCCCAGTGATCGCTCTGTTATGAAACTATTACAGACACCCATGAAATCGCCTTTGTAAAGGTTTAGACAAACCCTCCCCGCCGTCAACCGAAATAAAACGTCTCTCGTCCCCAAGGTAGAGCCAAAGCAGAAATTTAATTGCTCCATTTCTATTGAGAATTTCAGCTTAGGAGACAATTAGAATTAATTGGATGTAAGTAGAACCGCTTTTAGAAGTCTGAAAATAAATTAAGCATTTTTCTTTTTATTTTCTTGTATTAATTTGAGAAGAAGGGAAAGTTGGGAAACAATTATCTGTCTTCAAAGTGCACAGAGGAGAGAAGGTCATCACTTTGCACGTTTTGGTCAAGTTTTTGGGCCAAAACGTTACTCATTAACACTCTCCTTTAACTATGGTAATGTGAGAAACATCACTTTTTTAATGGTAGTTTCATCTCTTAGTTACAGGGCGAGACTTCACACAGCGTCTCATATCAACAAAGATGTTTAATCAATACATATATATCGATTAAACACAACATAACAGTTATAGCAGTTATCACCATGGTAGGATGCTCAAAAAGAATGAGTGCACAGCTGGATGAAAATCAGAATGAAACCACTAATAATACACTGTAAATAACATCCATGTCCACTGGCTCAAAATGCAGTTTTATCACTTTTTTAATTTTAAAGTATTCGAAGACACTACGCTTTGGTTTGCTACTGTACAGCGGTGAACATCCCTCATTTCAATCAGGGATGGATTAGCTGGTTACACATTTGGGGAAGTGCATCATGGGAATTGTATTCTCTACTGTATTGGGTTATAATTATCTATGCATTACATTACAGTGAGTCAATAGCGTCTGTTCCTGTGGGGATCAAGTGTAGAAACTCTTCTTGTTTGGGCAGAAGCTAATGGCACTTTAAAGACACTTTAAAGTGTTCATAAAGGACAATTTCTGTCTCGCTAAAATCCTAACAGCAGCTTATTTTATTTTTTTGATCTTTTGATATATTTTTCGGATTGCTTTCTTTGAATAGTTTGGCAACTGGTTTACAATTTTATAGATATCACCTTATAAAAGTCTACTATCACTTCTGGAGTATACAGATTTATTCTCTTAGTTTGTGTCAGTGTTTGTAGAAATGAACATATAGTGCCTGTCTGAATTAATAGCACCTCGATTAAAACAAAAATAATTGTCAAAGACACAGTGAGCCTTAATCAGAAGGTCTGATATATTAGGTCATTATTATTGAGTTTTTTGAGTTTGGAATTCAAGTTATTCTCAGAAACAAGTGTCAGTATATTGTTGCACAAGAACATTCAAACCTCTTGTAATCTTTTCTAGTGTTCCTCCCAAATTGTTTTAATAGTGGGGTTGGGAATCTCTCATCACCTAACAATTTGAGTCCAGTTCAGAGGGCTGTTTTCAAGGTATGCTCGGCAAGATTTTGCCCTCTGCCTGTATATTTTGTTCCTGTGCGTCACCATGAAGGTATGAAAATAGCAGACACATTGCAGAAAAAATGCAAATATATCGAGTCAAAACGGCAAACGAGAAACGAGAGCCAATCTGGGGTTTGCTTTTGTTTCAATGTTGTGTTTACAAACAGTAAGCCACAATTCCTGCACAGTTTGCCTTTAAAATGAAAACTGAGGCATCAACATTTTTGATTTCTATAATGAATTTATTTTTTTTCACTGTGCAATTTTTGGCAATTGTCATAAAAGCGCAGAAGATAAGCTCAGTATTGCCAAAGCCATTCTTGAAGAGATGAGAACTTTATTTTGAAATCAAAACGTAATCTTATTCTGTTAGTCAAAATTTCAAAGTGTCCTCTCTCAGAATCACAATATCCAGGCTGTTTTCATTCACTGTTCGTACTTTTACCTACGAAAAGTGATGCACTATAAGAGCCGTAATGAAGGAGGAAGTCAGGTGATTTGGTATAAAGAGTGACAAAGTTCGCACAGGGAGGATGTTGGAGTGGACTGGTCGAACAAACAAGACTTTCACGGTTGTGTCTAGATGGTTATCCTAGATTTACGAAACACTCGCTAGATTTGCTGCCCGACGACAAGAAATAGGAGGATAGGTTGTAATATTTAATATTTAGTCCACACCAGGAAAAAAGCACAAGATAGTAAAAATTGTTCAGATGCATGAAGCTAGCGTGCAGACTTTGGTATCACACATGACTAAAATCAAACTAATGTTGTTGATCTAATGCTATCAATATAGTGACACTTGTTGTTTGAGCAGACAACCTCAACTAAGGGGTGTTGATACAAGGAAAAGCAAAACCTATACAATATATTGCAATCTAATACGGCACTCAAATGACTCATAAATGAGAGTTGAATCAGCACCTATGTGACACAAACAACATTATATACTTCACAAAGGTAGTATTTATTGCAGGGCTATCAGGTTGCATTACAGAGTGTTTTAGATTGCATTAAATTGCATAGATGTTGCCGTTATTGCACCTGTATTTAAGTAAAAAATATTTTAACAAGCCATACAGTTTTAAATTCTCAGCACAGAATATAGCTTATCATGTGTTTTTTTTTCACAGTATGTTTAGTTGCCAATATTTGTGTACGACACTGAACACAGAGAGAAGTGAAGAGTGAGGAGGGAGTTTAGTGTCTATAAGCAAAAACCACTGACCGAGACTCAGAAACTACCCGACAGAGCTCGCTAGTACAATACCCATTATTGCCACGTTATTCATAGATGCTTAGTGCAAACTTTTTGTGAACTATGATCACCAGCCAACCATTGTCCTTCTGTAAGCACCAAGTTAACCGCTGAGTCAATGAAACTACTACGAGGTAAATATATCACGAGGAAATCGAGAATCTTACAGACCCATGGCGGGCACACCGCTTTCTTTGATGACGAATATAAGAATATGTCTAACAATTCTCCCCTCCCCTCCCGCCCAGTGCAATTTCACACAATATACAGTACACATATTATATGTAGACCAGTTAGAGACTATTGCTTTAACAACTGAGATTAGAAAATATGAAAGAAAGAAACACGTAATGTGGCTACGTAGCCGAACAGTTCTTCAGGACATTTATATTAACACACTTCCAGTTTGAGATGAAAATAAGAAACAAATTCACAGAAGCTTCAGGTGATATAGAGCAATGGGCCTCTAGTTATAACAAGACCTCGGTTGCCTGATTTCTGTACACAACAACTTTATATACATCATCATGATCCCATGTGTTGATATTCACCCTTTTTAAAACCATTTCAAGTCCCCTTTTCTTTTATCTTTATTACCATTTAAAAGTGTTAAAATGACTCAGTAGTCCATCCTTTCACTGTCAATTGGCACACCACCTCTATTTTTTATGGGCTGTCCCTCGTCTCCCATTGGGTGATGCAGCTGTCTGTCAAACATCTGGCCCAGGTGTCAAGCCTTGGCCTCCAACATCTCGAGGAATAGTTTGTGCATGGGGACTTTGCCCTGCATTTTGATGCTGTAGAAGTGCTGAACGGCCTTGGTCGCGGTCTGACGGAGCAGAGGCAGGGTCATTAACAGCTTGCCTGCCCGTCGAGGGTCCTCTGGATGCTGGGAGCCCTCAAAGTCCTGCAGAGCCTCGTGGAGAGAATCCTGGAGCCTCTGGACCGCCTCAATATTCTCTATGTGCATGGAGTCTGGAGCGAGAAGGGTGGTGGGGAGGGATGGAAGGAAGAAAGAAAAGATTTTATTCATTCATACTTTAAGGCGACGTCTTGAGTGACAAATCTGAAAAGAAAAAAAAAATCTTTCTGTTGACTTACAGGGTTTTATATTGCCAGCCGCCAGAATAAATCAGTGAAGTTTTGACTCCCTACTGTTCAAAAAGGCCTCCCAGATACGCTTTATTAGGCCTACCAGGTTAAGGTCAAAGGGTGATGGGATGTTTGCTGTAGTGTCACCTCAGCTTTGTAAGTCTTCCAGCTGCCACTGTTCTGCACACTTTTTTTTAAATGTATTAATATTATTATTATTATTATTTTTTTTACAGTTTTTACAGATTCCCTGTCCAGTGTGTACCCTGCCTCTTGCCTAATGTCAACTGGGATTGGCTCCAGCCCCCCGTGACCCAAGTTCGGATAAGTAGTTGAGGATAATAAATGGATAGATGGGTATATGCCTACTGGGGCCCAGGGGCCCAAAATGTCCTTGTGTGCCCCTACAAAAGGTAACTTCAAGAGACAAATTCTGACCACGAAGAGACTAAAAATGACCACAAAGAAACAGAAAATGTCTACATAAAGATCAAAAGAACTACATAGAGACTCACACTCACTATGGAAAAGGGGAAAACAACCACAAAGAGCACAAAGTAACTACAACGAGACTGAAAAACGACCAAAAGAGAAAAAACAACAACAACTACAAGCCCAGGGATTCATTGTCTCATAATATGTCCATGGTTTATATAATACAGCTGTGTTGTGAAATCCACCTGATATTAAGTTTATTTCAATAGTTTAACAAATTTCTTCTATATGGTCTATTAACTGTGTGCTTTGATTTGCTCTTTTTGAGTTCTGTATTTGTTATTTTTATTTTGTCTATGAAAAGCCACTCTGTGCTCCAAGTTTGAAAAGAGCTAAACAAAAAAAATGTTAATATTAATATTAAAGAACAGAAACTTTCCATTGATCTCCAGTATGACAAACACAACAGCAACTTTGTGTTTTGCAGCAGCATCAGCCAGCTTTAAATTCTGCAGCCTGTCTTTGCAAACATGCAATTTTGGAGAGAGGTTTTCTCTTGGTAGTAGTTAATGACGCTCCTTAAATAAATGCCTATGCGTGGCCGGGACTCTAGGGAGAGAGAAAGGGAGAGGTACTGTAGGTCTGTATAAATATACGGTGGGACAGGAAAAAAGATTCATTTCTTTTGGTATCATGGACCACATACATCCCCCCTGCTAATGAATTCAGATGGCTGCATTACTAGGATATCGTTCAGCTGAATGATGGCGGCAGATGGCCTTCATTTCCATAAGAAAGAGCAGTTGGCCCCCTTATGTATAGGCTCTAAAATAAAACCAGTTGAGACTTATTAAAAACTGCTCTCTATGTATAAGTCTACAAGTCAGGGGGAAAAAAAACAGGCTTGTCCTCCAAAGGACAAGCTGACAGAGAGAGTTTTAATGGACAAGCAGTGGTTTGCTTTCAGACATACAGTGTTGGGTCTAATCTGTGTATGTATCACATCCACAATTCATTAACTGATAGATACAATTGTGCACGACAAAATGCGAATTCAATTCCGTATTATAATTGAATTGGAGCAATTCATCTTGGTTTATCTAACAGAATAAGAGCGACTCGTCTCATCCTAAACACACTGTATTACTGAGGCTAAACCCAACGTGGCCACTGATTGAAGTGTGTGAGTGAATTAGATCGGCTCTGCTATGTGTCATGAAAGTTGTGGAGTGAAGTAAGACCGTGTATAAACATGTAAATGAGGCAGAAAAAAGGAAAGTACAAGGCTAATTATGTTCCTAACTGACTGATTAAGTCTCTTTTACCAGTCGCCTTCTGTGTAAATTGCGTTTCTATCTTGGGAAATTAACTAGGCTATGTGGACCGCACATGTGTTCCAGCTCTCTTCATTTGAAACCTTCATGTTAATACTGATCTGATCCTCGTTTGGCTGTGCGAGCATATGTGTGTGTGCGAAGCAGAGAGAGAGAGAGAGAGAGAGAGAGAGAGAGAGAGAGAGAGAGAGAGGGGAGAGGGAAAGAAAGAATATGTTTTCAAATGTGTGTCAGTGTGTGTAAATGCACCGGGTGGGTTTTCGCATGTGTGTTGAAGGAGGTTAGGGGCGGAATGCAAAACTAACTTTGAAGAAACAATTTCCATGTAATCCGTCAGCAGCCTGGCGTCAATCCCGTCGATACTCCGCTAATTACAAAATCAATGGCCATGAATTTCCACAGCTGTCACACCCACAGGACCCTCGGAGCCGAAGCTCTCCGAGACTGTGTTCAAACGAGCCGAAGCTGCCCTTTCGCCCTCCCTGAGCCTCCCTCTCAACCCCTGCCTTCCTCTCTCACACTTCTCCCTTACCTTTACATCCCTGTCTTTCCATCACCCCCCCTCCCCCCTCCCCTCCCCGCTACCCTCCAGCTCTCCCCTCCCATTTATCCTCCCCTCTCTCCACTCTCCCATGGAGAGTTTGTCATCAGAAGACTAAAGCTCTGGGCTCAGCATTTTTCATTTTTCAGTCAGGCAGGAGAAAAGACTCCTAACAGGCATTGATTAGTGGGGGGACAGGCCCGGCCTCATGAAAAGCAAACTGTCGATACGGGCGCAGCATCTTCACATTGGAACAAACGAGGCCCGTCGCTCCCCAACGCTCATTCCACTCCACTTAACACATTTTATTGACAGCCCCTGTTTTCCTAATGAAATGCTAAATATATCTCCCTCGGCTGTGGCGCGCTGGCAGCCACTGTTATGGAGATGGAGAGAATGAGAGCGCAATGTGACAGTCTCTCACACACACACGCACGCATGTGCACACAAATTAAAATATAGATGCACACACAGTCTCACACACACATAGGGAGTGGTGAATTAAACAACCATGCTCCTGACCTTTTTGTCCCCTCTTATCAGGAATCCTTCAGCGCGGAAGTGATCGGCACACCAGATATAGACAATCACTTCACATTTTTTTGTTTTATTTCTTTGTTTGATTTAATTAAATGTCAACTATCTAGATTTATTTAAGATTTAACATAGAGATGTACCTTTCTGTTAAGCTTATGACATCAAAATACACAATATTTAGCTACTGAGTAAAATGTATGATAAAAACACAAGTTCTTGATTACAGCTTTAAATACATAATTTTATCATATGGTATTTTTAAATGTATTATTAAACATTTATTTTGTTTCAACTTTTCATTGATGCCATATAAAGTTTACATTGTCTCTATTAGGGCTGTATTGAAAAGTTTGAAGTATCATTCATAAAGTTGATATTTGAATTCTAAAGTAACATTTGAATGCTATGGTAGGGTTGGGTGAGTACATTGCAGATTATTTTTTTGAGGTGGTGAATATTTGGAGGATATATGTTATTTTAAAAAATAAAATAGAACAATGAACAGCAAGTTCTCAGAACAATTCGTCCACATAGGTTGTTTGTTCCTATCCGCAATTACGGCCCACAGGAGCATTTTCAAAATTAAACATGCTGTTAACATTGTGAAACTGTTTCAGTTTTGTTAGGGTTAGGCAACAAAACTACTTGCTTAAGGTTAAGAAAAAAAGTGCATGATAAGGTGTTACAAAAGATTAGTTAAAAAAAAAGGCCGTAACTCCTAGAAGTGAGGTAGTTTTATGTAGGTCACGGAATCCCACGGAAGTTTAGTCACGTATTTTCTTAAAACGTAAACTTTTGGTTTTACACAGAACACAATCACCAGTGTCCTTAAGTGGACTCTAAGTTGATTTTTTCATTTGTTTGGTATATTTGAAGGGTGAATTTGCAAAAACAGATATCTCCAATTTATTTATTTTGAGAAATTATGTTTTTTTGTGCAGGCCAGGAAATATATGTTAGATTAGTGTTGAGATATCTCTCTCGTTTTATTCTCATAAATCATATAATGTGGTTTAATTATTCTTAAATTTACGTTCTTCTTCCCTTCATTTGCGAACTCTGGTGTCTCCACAATAGTTTAAAATAAAGTTCTGTGGGTTTGAACAATGTTTGTCTGTTTGTGAGCAACAGTAGGATTGAGGAGATGAACTCTACCTGAGTTGGCGAGGGCGATGGCTTTGAGCGTGACAAACTCCTCCTTCTCCATGCGCAGCTTCTTGTAACGTCGGACCAGTGGCAGGATGGCGACGTGCAGGTCCAGCAGGCCTGAGATCCTCGCCTGCTCCTCGTCCACCACGTAGTCCTCCGCGTACACAATCTCGTCCTCGCAGGGCAGCGAGCGAAACACGATGCTCAGCACCAGGATCTCCATCCAGGCACTCTGCAGTAGACTCATCTGGTCTGCCAGTGAGAGAGTGGAAAAACCTGCAAAAATGAAAAGAATTGAAACATTTTTTTGGGGGGGGAGGAGATTTGCTTTGTGGGTTTTTGCTTCACTCACACTGTAAAACCACATGACAAATCATGAAACCAACCCATTAACCTCACCGTACTGTAATTGTCGGACTCAAGTCCTCAATATGTTTTATGGGCTGTGTATACAACCCTGTATAATCCCCGGAGAAGTCAACTTGAAACAGAGGCCGATGACTGTATGTGGAGGCTTAAGGGAAGAATATAAATCAGTCAAGTATGGAGGCCTTTGAAACATGAGCCAGGGCTGCTTCAACCATCAACTGTCGACAGTCAGCCCTCTGCAAACCACCACATAAGCACATGAGACAGCGCTTAGTGAGGACAAATCCACTCTTAAACCTAGCCACCTCTTATTCTTGTCATGGCACAGAAGAGAGAATACAAAATAATTCTTCTCTATAACAGAAACAATTCATTCTGGATGTAAAAACTGACCAAATTAATGGGCTGAAATGAAAGTGGCTTCAGTCATTTTATAATTATACCTGGTTTGTGTCACAATCCGTCATAATGTGAAGTTATCCATCAAATACGCTGTAAAACTCTGATGCTGGAGAACTTGTGGGAAATAAGGCATTTAAGCGTTGAATTAGGAAGTGTAGCGTTTGGTTTATAACTTATATCCGCATTGTTGTCCCCCAAGAACAACTTCATAGGTAATTTGTAAGCAGCTTATTACATCTGATTATTACATTTATGAGTCAGGTAGAGTTTTATAAAGAGCGACAAAGTCCACACAATCAAGCACTTCACTTACAGTACGTTACATATGATGTAGGTCTACTTAACTTGCAATATTATTTGTAATCGTACTTGTGATGTAACAGGTTAACTTTTGTACTTAAGTTAGTTAATTTACATAAACAACAAGCTTATTATAATCCAAACCATGATCTTTTCCTAAACCTAAGTAAATAGTTTTGGTGCTTAAACATAACCAAACTGCAACTGTTAATTAATTACATTTTAAACAATGATTGCTACTTTAAGGTATAAGAATGTGTTAATCTCTTGCCACTGGTTTATGTCAGTGAAAACCATTATTACTGAAACTGTAAAAGAGTTGCATTTGTTATTACCAATACAGAATAACCAAACTGTATGATGGGAAATTATTTTTCATCCCACAAAGGTGACATTAAATGAACATTTCACCTTCTTAATTCATGTTGTCTCCCGTGTTAAACCTTCTGAACTCAGGGGAACAATCCACTCAAGATCTTGAGGTCGACCCATCAACTCTCCTCTCCAACATTCACACAAACCACATCAAACAGACGGACATCTGAAAGGACCTCAAGTGCCACAATACCTTTCTCTACTCTATAGTGAATAGGAAGGTGATTGGGGGTATTGACCAGGGCCTTGAACCCACCACTCTGCTTACTTAAATCTGAGGTTGTATGGATGGGAATGGGGCAGGTTGACGTAAAAGAGGTACTCCCGATGGTTCTTATCAAGCAAATAGAGAAACGACGGGCAGAGAGAGAATGAGGGAGAGAGAAAAGAGCGCTGGGGGTGTCATTGATTAGTAGATTGTAATCAGTCCACCAAATGCGAAAGGGGGATCGATCCAAGCCTCAGATCTGACAAACAGACAGTTGATGGAGGACATCCGGTACACGTTTAGTGGGGGGGTGGAGGGACTACGGGATCACTGGATACTGTATGCTGCATCAGGAATCTATGAATTTACTCTGCATCCCCAAAAGACAAGAAAATTAATGGCTTAATCCCATGAGACAAAGTTTGTTAGAAAAACTGATGTAAAGGAGCGATCCAGACAAAAATAATGCATGTTTAATACATTAAACTTTGCATTTGGTTCACCAAAAATTCATTTCTAAGTCTGTTTTATGTTGCTATTTCCGCTAACATTTCCTTCCACATTTTGTAAAAGAAGCATCGGCGTCTTCAGCCGTCTCCTCCTTTACTTCATCATTCTTTTCTTTCTTCTAGCCTGTGTGTGTGTGTGTGTGTTTTTTTTTCTTCTTTCCACTCAATTTACTGAAGCGATGGAGTGACTTCCTGGCTCCCTGGGGGTCGCCCCGGAGCTTCAGGTGTGTCGCCCGGAGGTGGCTGAGTTAAGTGTCGCTGTGGAGGGTGATTCCCCCTGATGAAATATCAATATTTCACCCTACTGATTTACTGCCGTTTGACCAAACATGACACAATATTGAACAAACCGGGGAATGTCTTTGTCTCTGTCTCTGCAGTTTTCTTCCCTTGTGATGACAAAAAGCTTGAACAGAGACAAGGGTTTCCACTGCACTGTATCAAAAGGAATTATCTACTATTCTGCCCTTTAAAGGCAGAGCGCAGTAAAGGAGAAATTAAGAAAAGAGAGTTTTAAGATTACAGGCTGGAAGGCAAACTGCATGACACACAGAAAGGTTGTAATGTCTTCATTTTGTATATTTTAAAAAGGTTTATTTCACTGCAAAAAAAATGCACAGAATACCTAAAACATGTAGTTACAGCACTTTGCCTTTGGATGAAATCAAAATGAAAATCAATCTACAGTTCATAAATCTAAATGTGAATTAATTTGAGTCAAAAGTTTAGATGGTTGTTACTGACACTATCCTAAACTAAGCTACGTCCCTTTTAGCTAAACTAGCTTAACTTAGCAGTAACAAATGTCTTATTTTGCCTACTTAACAAACTGAATTACCAAATTAGTGATTCAATGTATCATTTTCAAAGAAAGACAAAGCAGGTTAAGTAAATGAAGCTTTAGCTAAAGCTAGCTGTGGCTGTTTCTGGGAGGAGAGCCCATTATTATCAAGCCTGTGGGTTGGATTTTAGCTCCATTTCGTTATTGTATACATGCTGTTTTAACATAAATTATGCATTTTAGTAAGATTGTGGGGTTTTTTTTGTATTAACAGTACACTTCATTGTTTCCCCTATAGAAATGTAATTCGAATTCACCTCGAATCCACGGAAGTCTTTGACAAGCACATGTTTTATTAATTTTTTTTTTTTTTCTGGCAGAAGCCTCCGGTCCCCCTCCTGCTCAGACAGATTTCCACCCTGCCCGGCCAATCACAACAGCTCATCTGATATGGGCCGGGTTTTATAAAATTACTAACATCCAGCACAACACATGAAATTCAGGTCAAACTGTCAAATGAGGCAGTGCTGATCAAATATGAGTTAATAATCTGTTACTGCGTTTCCTTTTTCTTGCCTCAAATGTTTTCAGAAACATATTTTTGTGACCATAATTTGAGAAGGTTTGTGGCCATGCCGCCGTTCTCTACCAAGCACCGCCCCAAGTTACATGTGTCACTCAGTGCTACATCATGTTTCAATACTCTGAGTGATTGTAGGTCGACTCAGAGGCATTTTTGTCCCCACCAGTTGATAACGCCCTTTAGAAACCAATAATTAACCTGACGGGCTAACATTCAATTACAAATTTGCAGCAAATACATTTCAAAAGAAATGTAGTGTCATTTGGATGACATTTTCTTGGTAAATGTTAATTAACATATTTGCCAAATTGCAAAAAAGTTGTCTGTTGAATGCAGCTAACACATGATTAAACTTTTATTATTGCGTTAAAGCACTCATAGCTCTTGGGTACAGTATAGGAAGGATCATTATCTTGGTTAAATATTGAAAAACAACCAAAACCTGATCAGTCATGATGTTTATTAAGATCTGACCAAAATCCAGATCTTCCCTCAACCTTATCCAAAGTATTTTTGTTCCCTAAACCTAACCACCATCATGAAGTCCATTTTGCTTTTGTAACACTAGATTAAGTGATAGTGACTCAAATTTGGGATTAATTCTTCTTCCTATGACTGCAAATCTGCATGTAACACCCTGCGATGATACAGATCATACTGAGCCACATAATTTAACAGCACACCATTTGTTTATGTCTATAAGGGACCAATCCTCAGCATATTGTGGGATGTTAGTGATTGTTCACAGAGAAGTAGAGTGCTCTGCCTATGCAACAGTACAGTACAGGTACAGATCAGATAAGTAATTGAATCCCTATTCAGTACAATGAAGAGACTGAGTGGTTGGCAGTGAAGCTTGAAGCTGTCATTGAGAGCTAGGTCTAAAACAGACAGCAGTTCACTCTCTATTCATTTAGTATCATTACAGGCCTCCTAAGAGCCCTAATGGGCCTAATAAAAAGACAGAGGTAATAATGAGACTAGAGGGCCCTATATGAGCCGCAGGAGTAGGAGGGGGGAGAGCCAGGGGAACAAGAGAACAAGGAAGCCAGAGAGTGTGTGTGAAAGATATGATGGCAGAGAGTTTGTGTGAGTGAGTGTCAGAGAAAAAGAGAAGGAAAGAGGAAGAAAGCGAAGCTGAGGTGAATGAACGCTAAATACCAGAGGGTGCTGAATGCTGTTGCATGGAATATAAATCTACGCATGTTGTACTGTTGCATGTCTGAGATGGTGTGTGTGTGTGTGTTAACAGCTGCACAAATTAGCGGCCACCTCTGACCTCCTGACAACCGTGCTGCGATTCTGTTTCCATTTCATGACAGCGTGCGTAACGTCCGATCAGTGGCGGCCTCGTGAAGTTACAGTCTTCTTCTCAAATGCACGAGAAACCACGTCTCCTAGCTGTTCTTTTTATAGGCAAAATGTGTTTAATTTTAAAGATTCTAATTTATATTGGCTACAAATATTTGCTTTCATATTTAAGCTATAAAAGCATACAAGTTGCCCACAAATATTTATATGACAACATGTAAGAGAAAACCTATCCAACGCTGTATGTTTCCTTGCAGGTTTCCACATCTGGATGTTGAAGGACTTTTACATTAATGGAGCGATCTGCAGTAATGACTCTTATTACCTCATCGTTAAGGCCATTTGCTCACTGGGCTATGAGTGTAATGGTGGGAGTGGACTGTTAAACTGTAGGGACCCCTTTTGTCTTAATCGTTACTTGGTGACACCCTGACCCGGTGGCCCCGGGTAAAATGTCCCCAGAGTGTCACATGGTCCTTTAATAACTCTGTCAGGTCTGGATTTAGATCTACATAGCATACAGGATCAATAGTTATGCATAGAAAATGTAACAGATTGAGGTCCAAGTGACCAAAGTATGACAGGGAATTTCTTCACCACTGTAGTGATGATTAAATTGAATTTGATTGTGGGTCCAATATACTTGAATTTAAAGCTGAATTTTTAAAAAAGCTAGTTATATTTTTCAGGAAAAAGTGGTGAGGGAAAAATACTTCTCTTTGTCCCTGTTGAAGCATCTTCCCACCCTTGCTTCGGACCCCAACGTCCCTCCAAAGCCAAACATCCCAATCAGACCAAACAGCTCCCCGTGTCTTTGTGAAGTCAATTGTCTGAGGTTCCCAGGGCAGGTTTGGTATCAACACACCTTTAACAACTCCAAATTACATTCATTAAGGTCTAAAACATAAATCTGATGACTAATCAGTGATTAGGGCTAACATGGACAGATCAGAGAGCTGAGCAGCTGGTTAGTGTCGTCCCAGCCCAGAAATAAGTGAAGAAATTAAAATTTGTATTTTTAGTTGTCTGGTTGTCTGTGTTGGGGAGTAACTAGTTACATGTAACAACATTACGTAATTCAATTACAAGATACATGTACAGCTACTGAGAAAAAAATATCTAATTAAATTACAGGTACTGAGTAAATTGTTGTTGGCCCCAAAGAGGTTACATCTAAACATATTTATATTTTTTTCAGTAATTATATGTAGAATCTAACACTTACTCTGTTGCTTTGCATCTATTTGCCATACAGTAATGTTTTCTTTAGGCATATTTCTCAGGCCAGTTACTTAATTTAAGTGAAGCACCATCAAGAGTAAGATGGCTCACGAAGAGTTGTCTCTACTAAAATAAGGCTCTAACATTACTGATCAGTGATAAACTTGTTTACCAACGATGAATATTGCTGTCAACAAATGGTCAAAAATCAAACCTCAGGAAACCGTTAATCTAACTGCAGTCACTTAAAAAAAATACCTCACACCCACCATGTTATTTAAATATGTTAAAGACATATTTTAGCTCTATATTTTGCCAAAAGTAATGAACTGTAGAACAAGTCACATTACTTTGATGAAGTAATTAAAATAGTTACATTTCTTAATACATTTTAATAGGTTAATTAGTAATCTGTATCCAATGACATTTAAAATGCAAACTCCCCAACACTTACATGATTTTGAAAACTGATTAATTGTTTCAATAGTTTTTCAAGCAAAAACAATGAGCACTCTTTGGCCCCACATTCTGAAACGTGAAGATTTCTCTTTGTTTGATATCATTTTAAATTAAATACATGTATCTTTTTTGTGCTGTTGTTGGGACAAATCCAGGCATTTAAAGATGTGTCTTTGTGCTCAGAGAGATTGTGTATTAGATAGATTTGTTGAGAAAATAATTGGTAGATAAAACAATTGTTTACTGCAGTGCTACACTGTGTCCTAAATGTTGAATTGGCCCCTTTGTACACACTACACTTGATTGGATCAATGAGATGAATCTACTTAGACAATGCTGTTTCTTACCTAGTCCAACCTGTGCTTCCTTTAAACACACTGTGTCTGTTTCAACTGATACAGATAAAAAGAAAAGAAGATTTTACAACATTTGCATAACAAGTCTTATTTAAGAATTCATCAACAAGGGCTGGGGAAATCCATCAGTACTTCCCAAAATAAATCAATTTTACTGTGTAGTCTCCTTAAGTAAGTAAGAGGATTGCTTTCTTTAAGTCTGGGATTGAAATGGAATACATTGACACAGGGCGGATCCCGCCTCCCCCCCAGACTCTCCCACCCTACACAGTCAAATCAAAGGTTTCAGCTGCTCTTTATTGATTAGATTTTAGAATATGGGACTAGCTTCTCCCTTAGGTGCAGATGAGTAGCAGATGTTAATTATCCTGTGTGTGTCTCTGCATGTGTGTGTGGGGTGGTGGTGGTGGTGGTTGGGGGTGGGTGTTTATGTGTGTGCAACAGTCAGTGAACTACTTCAGTAATCTCATACTGTATCGTTCCAGCAAATTAAAGTACAAATGTGGGTTTGCTGCCTTGTTCTACCAACAGCATATCACCTTTCCTAAATCCAGTCATTAAAAATAACCAATTACTACATTAGAAATATATATATTTTTTTAAGTTCATGAACCAAAACTATTCAGATTACACTAGATCTATTTCTTTCATGACAATTAAAAAAAAAAAAAAAAAGGACTATTGATTTTTTACCAAACCAAACCAGGACAAGAGGCTAAAAATAGTGCTTGAAATCATTGAAATGAGAAATGAATAGGATCCCTATACAACCCAGTCATTCTTCAGCAGTCACGACTCTGTACCTGGGATATGTTTTGCCCAGCCGATGATGACCACCAGTTCGCGGTCGGCCAAGTCGCACAGCGTGGTCAGGGCCTTGATGTCTCCGTCGGGCATGGTGGGGTCAGGCATGGCATAGATCTTCTCTGGCTCCACCACCAACAGATGGGAAACGGTCTTCGTCACTGAAAGAAGAGGAGAGAAACGGATGCAGGAATGGAGGGATGAGAGATGTGTTGTGACAGCATTTAGAGTAAAAAAAACACAACAAAAAACAGGCTGGATTACACTGGGGCCCAGAAAATTACAACAAATGAATAATTTATTTGGAAAGTGCTAATTAAAAAATAGTCTAACATGTGAGAATAAAAAAATGCGCAGGTGAGCTGAAGATGAATCTGGCAACAGCATAACTGAGTCCTATGACAGTGAAAATCTGCTAAAAAAACTAAGCATTAAAGTCGTGTTGTAAAATACTTAGGATTTTGAATATCATATTAATAATACACATATTACAACATTGTGTAAATAATCCAGTGTCTCTTAAATGTTAATTTATCAGCCTTCAATTTATCGGGTTGCTTTTTTTAAATATCCATAAAGTGTATTTGTCCCTTTTTATACACTTTTGTACAGTTATGGTTACAGAATCTCTCTTTACCTGCCTACACTGACATTTTAAGAGTAATTGATTTCACAAAAAAGAGACACAATAAAAAAAACACACAATAAACACAAAGTCAGTAAGTATTTAGGCTAGAAGTTAGAAGACAGTCATTCTAAAAAAGCACAAAAAGATTGCATATTGCATAGTTTCAAGACTAAGCAGAAATAGAAAACGGACAGAAATGCACCATTACATATAAGTTTATGTATTAGTTAAGATGCATTACAATAAAATATTGGAACTAAATATGTCTAAAGATAACGCAATATTGTCAGGAATTCTTTTGGCCAAAACAATGATGTAGTAAAATCTGATGGTGGATTTTGAATGAATACATTTCTAATTGCAATAACTTTTCTATAAATGTCCCAAATTGTGAAATTACTGCTTTGATATAAAATCAAAATGTAGCTGACCAAATCTGCAACATTCAACTGATTGCGATTGAAACACTAACAAGGAAATCAAACTGTGACTCACATGGCTTTTTGGCTGGAGGGGGGATGCTGAGGCCGAGGTAGGCGCTGTTCTCTGCGTCCAACCTCCGTTTGTACTTCTGTCTCCCCCCTCTCACCCGGTCCAGACGTACACCTGCAAAACACAACATACAGGAATTAAAAAGGCAGCTAAACAAAGAAACTTTGAAAGCCAATTTTACGCAATTACATCTACTACTACTAATGACAGTATCCTTGTATATTTTGCTGAGTCATACATCTCTTTCAAAGATTTCAGTGTTTTAACTTTTATTATGAAACTGAGGATGATTTCTGTATAGAGCTTTGCCCATAAATGTTCCCATTATAGTTTATTTCAAGCATTTTAAATTAGCCTATATAATAATTTAGTAACTTTAATTTGAACAATTTTATCGTTTGTTCCCTGTATTTTTGACCTTTTAACTGAGTTCAATACCACCTCTCTGCAGATGGTAAGAGTGTAAGTATCTAGTTAGTATACAAACTGACATATCAGGGATTATCTTGAAAGCCATCTCAGAGGACACAGGCTACATCAGATGCACCTTATGTGCTGGATTTACACCCTTGTATTAAAAGTTGTTTGAGCACTGAGGGAGAGCAAACAGATTTTACATGGTCAAGTGGAATTGAGTCGTGTGAGATTTTCACAGTGACTCGTATAAATTCCTTTGATTCCCCTGGAAACAAAAGAATCCGATTAGGATGGTCTTTCAATTTCCTGACACCGACTATCCACTAACCTAATTACCCACCGTGCCCAGAGGGAGCTCATTCTTCCCAGCAAACACAGTGAGATCATTTTATGCCTGGCAGATTGAAGCTAAATCGAGAGCCCCTCTCCTAACACAGCTTTCCATTTGTACGCCTTAAAGTAATCAATAAGGCTTGCAAATAGACTTCTTGTTCTTTGAACACATGTGGATGCGGTTTTAATTAGTCAGTTAGGCAGCAAGGAACTGGGTTTACGATAGATGGAGCTTTAGTAGTTGTTCCGACCATTACTCTTGGTTAAGGTAAATTTAAAATTATAAATTGTGCTTCAGGAAACTGTGCGGACGTACTCCAGATATTAAATCAATTCAATAGCTTCTCTCTATTTAATGACACACATAGGCCTAATAAAATGATCTGCAGTTAGTAAAGGCTTTCACAACAACAAGCTTGTGTACTGCAAAAACATATTAAAGGGATACTTTGGATTTATTGAAGTTGGGTTCCATGGGGTACAAATCCATAGTCAGTGTGTTACGTACAGTAGATGGCAGTTGGAGCGCCACCACTTTGGAGAAGCACACAGGAGTACCGACACCGAAGCTAAGTAATGTACTGCTGTGGACAGGGGCAGCAGCAAAATGTGTTTTAGACGCTTAAAAAAGGTCTCATCTACAAAAAAACAGTGTACGCTATATTAAGAATATTTTCATGGCTTTATCTTACCGTCAGACAGCCCTGTTTAAATTTCAGTGGTGGGAACTGAAGCTGTTCTGCGCTCTCGCCAAAGCCACCAGACTCCATTGACAAAACCAGTAATTTTACTTCATAGCAGTTATTGGGCTGCTGTTCCACTGCCTCGATTGGTAAGTTTTTTGTGTTGTGTGATTTCGGTGACTACTAACTAGCCCTTTAATACACCAAGGTTACACAATAATACAAACAAATTAACTCATTGAGGCAGGAGTAGACCCGCAACTCTCTTGTTCTGTGAGGTAAAATTACAGTTTTTGTCAATGGAGTCTGGTGGCTTTAGAACATAGCATAGCAGAACGCTACTAAACAAGGCTGTTTCTTGGTAAGGTAAATAGTTGAAAACATTCAAAAATATATCAAAGCTTTGAACTGATATTGATTTTTTTTAAGTGCTGCTCCCTTCAACAGCAGTACATCACTTAGCTTCTGTGTCGGTACTCCTGCCTGCTTCCAAACCAGTGACCACCATCTACTGTAGGTCATACACTGACTGTGGATAAGTGCCTCATACACTCCACCTCAAAAAACCCCAAAATGAATCTTTAAGCAGGTGTATACTCTAAATTCACGTGCTATGGACATGTCAGACTGACATCAAGTTGTTGTTGCTTTCGTCCCTCACATCTACCACCCTCACACGCACACGCACACGCACACACACACACACACACACACACACACACACACACACACACACACACACACACACACACACACAGCTTTCCCTGCTGCAGGCTGCAGGGTCATGTGGCTGTGACAAGCGACAAGTGACCAAACAGCCGGAGTTAGAATTCCAAGATCCGCGGGGGCTGTTTGAACTGGAACATCCAACTGGCCCATAATTAATAGACGCTGACAAGAATTAAGAGCTCAGCGCTAACCAGTTTCAGTTTACAGCTTAGCGACGTTGCAAACGGCAGAGACCCAAGGCAGGAGGGCAGAGAAAAAGAGTTAGATAATGTGGAAGAACGGGAGGGTTGGGGAATAAGACAGAACAAGCTGCTGTTTTTGGCTGAATGTATCAGTTTTCTGCCAGATCTCTGTTTTTCTTTCTCTCACTTTCCCTTCCGTCTGTCTCCTTTTCAGCATCGGGTGTACATCTCCCTCCCTGACAGCCCTGTCTGTCCCAGCCAGCGCCTGATCCGACCAGTGCGGGATTATCTCCTCCCCATGTGATACGGCACAGTACTGAGAATCTGACCACAACAAGACAGCTGGATGAGGCCCCTTGTAGAGGGCCGTTGAGGGAGGGGGGGTTTAGTGTCATCGTCAGCACCACATTCCACACCTCAGGCCCAAAACCACAGCAGCTCAGTGCTTCAAGACAATCGGGTCCAGAGGAGGGCTCGTGTCTCTGTAGTGAGAGAGCCTGTGACATGGGGGCCACAGATCATCTTAAAAGCATCCAGATCCATTTTTTACGGTTGCTGGCGCTTCATAAAGTGTGGCAGCCAAAGTATGGATGTGGGGGGTGAGGCTATGGGGAGCAGGGAGGTGGGAAATGTGTGTGTGCTGAACATTATGAGCTCGGTAAGATCATACAGTACAGTACAGTATGCTCATAACTTAGACAGCCTGAGACACAGAGATACTGGCTGACAGTTTGTGTGTGTACACATGCATGTGTGTGTGGAAAGACGATGAGGCATGTTTGCATAGGAGCAATCTTTACGGCCACCTGACCCCGGCTTCCCTTTCACATTCAATATCTTTATTGACTGGTGCAACCTTAAAGCACATTCCCCACTGAAGCGGCTGTGTTTCCTTTATGTGGCGGCCACTGTGTGCATGTATGTGTCATGTGGATTTATTTCATTCTTTTTTAGTGTTTATTATGTATTCTTTATTCGGATCCCTATTCACTTTCACAGAGTAGTTGCCAATGTTGCCACATAAAAAGAAAAATAAATAAGAATTAAAAATAATACAGCCAGGTTTGTAGCCAGGATTTTAGGTTTCATTTTTAATTTATTTAAAATGTATTTTCACATTAGGGACAATTAATTCAAACCAACACAAACACCAAAATAAATGTAAAAAAAACAAAACAAAAAAATGCTAAATTGTTATAATTGCTTGGACAAGTCATATTTTATTTATTCTGTTAATTGTAAGTACATTTTCTTTATATCATGATCTGAGTGGATCTTCTCTTTGCTGCCAGGAAAAAAAAAAGGTAGGGAAATTATAATCAATTAATTAACTTATCTTTAAGTTACTTGAATCACTCTATAAAATACCCACTAAGTGTAAGTTGTTAATTAAATTTCAGCATGTTACACACTGCTGTTGTTAAAACCCTCATATTCACAGACAAACTGCATGACTCCTGTGTCCTCAAATGCACACTGGATAGATATAATATAGAAATACATCATAAAATAATAAACAACCAAAATGTGGAAAGAACGGTAATAAATTAATGTAATAAAAGCAAAAAGTTAAAAAAGATAAGGAAAAAACTATATAACTAAATAAATAACTATATCCCTATTTTTAAAACCGATAAAGACATTTGAAAAGTCCCAAACATAAATTATTACGTTATTACATTCATAATATGCAGAAGAAGCTCCTGTACAGACTTCATCCCACAGATCTACATGCGGCTCACACAGTGTGTATCAAGCTCCTGTGTGACTATATGAACATGTGCGTGTGTGTATCTCACGCAACTATTTTCAGCCGCTCACCTGTCGGAGGCGCTTCTTTCTAGAGAATGTGTCAGAATTGGCTGGCTGGCTACCGCTGCCAAAGGGAGATTAGGAGCTCCCTATTTTAGCTGGGAAAAATCAGAGGGATGCAGCGTGCGCCCCCTCCTACGCAGCCGCTCACCCTTTACAAGGCACAGGGACCTTGCCCTTCCAGAGCTACTTCTGAGGACCGAGTCTGCAAGCAAAGAGCTAAAGACATCGAACAGCCTTTGTTTGATTGCGAGAGAGAGAGAGAGAAAGAGAGAGGGAGGGTAGAGGAAAATGAGTACGGGACAAGAGGAGGAGGGGGGTGTATCAGGATGGCGTCCCACCTGCTCTAACCCCCCAATGGGCTGACAAGACAAAGCAGGAGTTGTTCTCCCATAACTGCGCACGCTGGCAACGCTCTCTTTATCATGTTTTACACTTTTCATAAATCTGAGCCGGCGTGTCCGCAAGGGGTATTACTGTGTATTACAGAGCCGCGCTGACCACAAATGTGCCTGTAATCGAAAACATCTGCGCGGCTGGAGATGACCGGGTCGATTTAGGATCCCTGGTGTGTTTTGGCGTAGCAGGCGTTCGAGTTTGTGGTGTTCACACAAATTGTTGTGTGTCGGAGTGGGTGAAAGAGAAAAAAAGACACAGAGGAAGAAGAGTGCCAGCAGGAAACATGGACCTCAAGGTCCAGTCCCATGTCACTTGTCAGGCGTGATATACATTTGGCATGTGTGTACGTGAATGTGTGTGTGTGTGTGTGTGTGTGTGTGTGTGTGTGTGTATGTCAGAGGGTTGTAAAGTGGTCAGCACTTCGCTAAATCCCTCTTCTTCAGAGGAACACGTGTTAGCCTCCATGTCTGATCTATCACCTGCCAGACAGTGTGGACAGGCCAGCGCGGAGCCTCTGGGTGGGCGCTGACTCTCAGCTGCAGTCTGCCAGCTACTCTGACACCCTAAAAAGCAAACACGGCCCCATACATGTGCTGTTAGATAGACAAGTTTGCGGTACAAGAAAAAAATCGAGTGGCAAGGGGTCAAAGGGCATTCTGTCTTTACATGCCTTGAATACACCGTCGTAGAGGCAAAACTGAATCAGATCCACTATCGGCTAAGACTTTAAAGGCACCCATACAGTATAGACTTTTCATATATCTTTATTTTGATGATGTAATCTTAGTGTATAGATTGGTTTCTGATCTAAGCCTATTGATTGGAAAGGGACCTGACAGTCTGTGATATTGGATATGGCTTTACTAATCTTTTGTGTATGTGGCTGGAGGAAAATAAGGCTGTAACGTTACCCGGGTAGCCACGTTTGCTCAGGAAAGACTGCTGATCCCTATCTGTGGTCGGGGCGAGGGCGAGACAGCGGTGTAGGTTGCCAAAATAGTCTGGCAGCTTGTATTTATCCACCACATTACAGCGGTGTCAGAAAATCCCCACAAGCAAAGAATACACCACAGAAACACTGAGCGGACACTAAAACCAGCAACCAGCACTTCAGAAAAGCAAAGGATTGTTTTTTTGTGTGTGAAATTGCTAAAAATATAAATTTATGACAAATTCAGTCAGCCTGCAGAGGATGTACACTTATATTTCATTAGGACACACTTTTTAAACATGCTAACTTGCTAACATGATGATGTGATTACTTGATATAAAGCACATGCAGGATTAGTTGCAGCAGTAAAGCTACAGAAAACTAAAAATAAACCTTCCATATTTAGCAGAAAATACCAGTAGTGACTCAAATCCCAAAGTAAAAAAAAATGCAAATTCAGTGCTGAAAATTCTTGCATCATTTAGCACCATACAGTAATGCTATGTGGTTATTAACGCTGCTATTAGCTGCAGGCACTGACTCCTGGCAGAAGTGACTGACACCATACCTTCCGCGAGTTGTAATTACGTGAGAATTTTTCCATTGGACCTGTGACCTTTTATCAGCCTCAGCTGGACATTTAAGGGGTCACTGAGCGAGGCTGGCTTCCTCAAACAGACGCCTGTAAAGCCGGATCTGGAAAGAAGCCTGTCACTTATAATATTTATTCCAGGAGTCTCAAGGATTTTCCACGATTTGAATACACAAGATAAAAAGAATGGTCACTAACTTCCAAACTAAAGTGCCCCAACACAGAAAACAAGCATAAAGGCCTAATATATTCTTAAACCCTCATCACTTTGACTATTTTTTCTCTTCCTAAGTGTGTGAGCTGCTCCTTCAGAATAGAAGAGTTGTTGTTTTTGGACCGACACTGGACTCCAAACACACCTGAAGCCACTAAACCAGGCTCGAGGACTGAAGTGGGCTGATTAGCGGCAGGTGTTACAGGGAGGAGGGGCTTCCCCCGCCCACCAATGGCGCTGGTCTATAACTGCGGCAGCTGGCACTTTATAATTCAGGATGGCATGCTTAGAGCGGAGCTTAGAGGCTCCTGATGGAAATATTAGACACTTTTAGAATGACTGATCATAAGTTCTCTCAACATCTTTTGCAGTGAGAAACATTTCTTCAGAATCAGGTTGATTGCTGAGTGAGTTTTCATTTACAAGGAACTGGCTTTGGTGTTGCATACAATAAATATATAAAGAGTGAAAAATGACAATGACATAAATACAGAATAGAAAAAAATAAAAATACAATAAAAATGAAAAAGATATGAAATGTGTGCAACATAATAAAACTGGTTTTGAATTATGTACAGTTATGAGCAGAATTTTGATCAGTATTTTTTTCCGTATCTGTAATATAGAAGATTTTAAAGGGGGAACATATTATGCTTATTTTCAGGTTCATATTTTGTGTTTCTAAACACCCAAAAAGTTTGGACGTTGTGTAAAACGTAATCAAAACATGTAACAATGATTTGAAAATCCTTTTCGACCTACATTCAATTGAATACAGTACAAAGACAAGATATTTAATGTAAAACTTGTTCTTTGTAAAGTATATATTCTGAATATTTTGAATTTGATGCATTCTGTTTTTTTCTCTCCATGTTTTACACATCGTCCCATTTTAGCGCCTGTCTTTAAGCCCAGAGACTTAATAACCTAGTTTGCTCTGATTGATCGTTTTTTTCCCAAGGTTTACTTCAGTGTCATGTGGCCTTAAGAATATATACAGTAGTGTTTCTTCTTTTGGCCCCGCCCACAAGTTCTGGATCCGCTCGTAGACTTTAAATCACTTAACTATAAACTATAAAACCTCAATGGATCAAAAATATATTTTTTTAAAAACGCTTTTTGGCCCACAGAAGGATTTTGCACTGCAATATTGTAAGTGGCCACTGGGAAAAATGGCTGTAAAACAGAGCTACAGCACCTTTCCAGTTCTATAATACATTTATGATCTGCACTCTGTGTCTCTGCGCTGTCATTGCAGCCGGGGAATGACTGTAACAGTAGTTTTGTAGTATAGTTGTGACATCACAACCTTACAGAAATCCTGACGACTTATTTTAAGGCACAGTTTCTGAATACGGGCTGTGTACATAACTCTGTGGATTGAGCATTTTCATTTTTTTCACAACACTATATAGCACCAGAACCTGCTTTATATTAATAATTAAAAAAAGCCACACTCACTTTTTACAATATGGGTCCTTTAAAATAGAAAAAGAGCTTTACAGTCAACATGTGGTGGTAATGTGCAGATCTCTAGTTTGCTTATGACATCTGCATTCATATTACACTATGTGATTATTCCTTTTCCATGACCAGCCCTTGGCCACTTGTTACATAGTGATCTCATTACATGAAGTAGGGCAAGCCACTGTCCCCCCACTGGTTCCATGATCAAAGCCCCCCCACGTCTGCAAGAGGCCACGCCACGGCACTATGGCACGATTAAATGTCCTTTTTCCTTTTAATTGAATGCCATCACTTTCAGAGAATCACCTACTGTGCCACATGTCGCGGTGGCTGTGATGCCGCATCTCAGGAGCAGCAGGCGGTGGAGGCTACAGATTCCCCCTCTCACACACACAAACTGACCGTCCACATCAACGGCTTAGCTCGGCCCGCCACAGACAATACCCCGCCGTTTTTTCTCTAAGCAAGCGCTAATAGTTTCAGCTTTATTTCTGAAGCAACTTTGTTTTTTCTGGCTGAGAGTCAAAGCCTCGGCGTGAGATATTTGGGCCGGGATGAAGACATCAAGAGTGGGCGCATGTATAAATAGTGTTGTAATGGCAATACAATGGATGACCCTTCATTCTGAGATGAACAAACACAGCTACGTCAGTACATAGTGAAGCTGTATTAGTGGCAGAGAACCAAGAGCCCTGACATACAATCTTGTGTTACCAGCACAGATTGTAGTTAACTGCTGCTGGCTGCTATTATGAGTTGTGTTTGGTGCTGGCAGAACACGACAAAACTGTATGACCAGGGTTTATTTTAGGAAAATTATAACTGTGTGTCTCTGAAATGAGTCTAAGACCAACATTCCTTTGTTTGTTAGGAAATATATCACACAATCAGTATGGATGACAATGGGCTGAACTCCAGAACTAAATTTGGTTTAATCTGTCTTCAAACTGGGAAACATTGTTGTACTTTGTGGAGTCTTATATTGGTCCTACTATTGTGGAGGGATATTAGTGTCCTACTGAACATTTGTCAACTAAACTATATTTTGTTTGATGAAGGGTTTTAAAGGTACCTGCACCACTTACATGAGTTGTTTGTGCAGTAAAAGCTTCTGTACAGCATCATAACTTGAGTGAATTACAATATATGAAACCCTGATGGTCTAAATAAGTAAAAAAAATAATACTGCTAGTCGTTTTTTAGTGATAGGGTCACCAAGAGGCTCTGAAAAGTCGCTAATTCGAGCAAGAAAGTCGCCAAATTGGCCACACTGCCGCCACAGACCATGGTTGAGTGAGATTACTGGAGCTAATCCAGTAGCTCAGCTCAGGCTCACTTAGGGTGAATTAACCTTTCAACCGTTGGCTGCTGAGCCAACTGCCACAATAAAAAAAGCAGTCATCAAATAATTTAAGCAAAAACATGATATGCATTATATGTCAGTGTACACGTCTAAAAGGAGAAGTTGCCATGAGACAGTGATGTTACAGAGGACCAATCTAACACGGTGAATGGAAAGTATTCTATCTTTGATTTTAAAAGAATGGTGATCATTTCAACAGTTTAACCACCATTTGATTTTATAAATCTTTGGATACAGCCCACATTCTTGCTGTTCTCTGTGGTTTTACAAACTAAATTAAAAAATATATAAAAAAATAAAAAAATCTACATTTCAGATTCACGCAACCATTGTTGGCATTGTGCGGGGGACTTATTTTTTTTAAATATATTTGGTGTGTCAGACAAAAGTCAGTATATATTACGATATACTTTTATTTTACATGTCTAAATATAGATAGGTTGGTTTAGTTAAATTAGTGTATTACTTTATTTGTCAGGGGCAGCGCAAATTTATAACATTTCTGAAAATATTTTGGAGTTAGCCAGAAAGACTAATTTTAGTCTGGTGATTTAAGACTAGGTAATATAATACTGGAACAAAAACATAACTATGAGTGAGGCTCCATGCACCAGTGTGGAAAAGCTCTCCTAGCTAAAAACACAAATGCAAAAAAACAAACAGGAAAAAAAACCCCTCTTTCCTTTGTAAAAAAAAGAGAAAAAGAAAATCTATCGGTTAGATTTTCCCTCTGTACTCCCAAAGGTCTCTCTCTGGAGGAGAAACAACACATGCAGGAAGTGAGGTGGGATGTTCGGAAAGCATTTAGCGGATCAATACGCCAGGCAAGAGAGAGGGGAAGGGAGACAGACAGACAGAGAGGGTGAGGGAGAGAGACACCCAGAGCCCAGGGGAGAGGGAAGTCTTAGGGGAACAGCCTGTGCTTTTCAAGAGTACTGTTACACTTCTCAGTCAGTCTTGGTAGGAACATCCAACTCAGCAGCTTTTTCCACCCGTCTGAGTCAACCGCCGAGAAGCTCGACGGTGTGAGGAGAGGTAAGTAAGGCTGCTGGGTGATGTCACCGGTGTCTCCCGGAGGCCACGATAATATCTGATCACTGACCCTTCCTCTCGGCCGAGACTAGACTGAATTAGATTCACTGGCACAAGAGAATATTTTAATATTTACCTCTTAAACTCAAGATGGAGTTTACTTCAGGTCAGTCCACAGTTTAACCCCCTCAACAGTATGATTTTATTTTATTAGCTTTTAGGTTAAAAGCACTTTGGTCAATGCTGTTGTTTTTAAATGCGCTTTATAAATATATTTGTATTGTATTATATTGTATTAAACCTTTTACTAATCAACAACTTTTTTTCCTTAAAAAATAGAAATTAAATTGTGTGCCCTTAATAAAACACATTTGAATATTTTCTAAAAAAACAAAACAAAAACAAAACTGCAACAGGTTACTGTACCTTCTCTCACTCTAATATATCCCAAAATAAAAGAGAATAAAATCAGACTGAAAATGAATTACAGTATATCAAATTAATCTAAAGTTCCTCTACGGCTTATTTTGGGCTTGCAGGTGATGAAGGGAGGCAAATTGTGAGCTTTATGTCTGACTTACTCATGCTGAATAACCTCCACACTGACAACACAATGTGTGTGTGGCTGTCTGTGCTGTGTGTGTGACATTAAACCATCATGTGACATGTCACCTGCAAAGAGACTGATCAGTGTGTCACTGGCCATCAGCGATCAGTTGACAATTGGCTGTTTTTTGTCAGTGCAACACTACTTTACTCATTAAATTAGAATATAACACACAAATTTGAAGAATGGAATTAAGATTACATCCTGACAACATTTCTGCCTTTTTAATTCTACATTTTTTGTTATGTTCTTCAGTTGTTGAGACGTATAAGCCCTGTTTAAAATCTCACCAGGACTGCAGCATCACTTATTTAAATTGTTAATTAGTTTAAATTTAAGTGCTTTCCATGATACCCAAGATGAATTTGTCAAAGTGAAAGAAATAATATATACTATACATATTTATAGACAGTACATAGAGTTTATACAGTCCTCTGATTAATTAACTTCCATTTATTCAAAATCCAAGAACTTTCCAAAACACCATATCTAATTGTGGATGCTTCTGTTGAGGACAGGGTGCAGAAATAATGTTTTTTTTACTGGTCAAATATAATGTTTTTTTTTTACTGGTTTACTGGTCAAAACACCATATAAAGATTTAAATGTTTCCAAGGATTTCCAGCACTGACAGGAACAATGCTTAATTGATATTACATAATAAGAAAAAAACAAAAAACAAAACTCAGCACCCACCTTCTTTCAACATGCCAACTTTAAGACATTTCATGAAGCGGCAGGCCTGGCACGACTTGCGTCTCCTTTTGGTGATCTCACATTCATTGGTGGCCGGACAGCTGTACTCAATATTCCCTAAAAAAGATGAAAAAATCACGTTATTAATTCTGTGAGCACAAAAGATGCACATTAGGAGGAATTTATTTTAGAATTATTGCATAAAAAAGGAAAGGAATCAGAAACAGTAAACAACGGGCAGCGAAAGACAGGCAAAGACACACGTGTGTGCATATATATACACACACATACACACACACACACCTGTCCCAAGGTGACCCCGTGTGACACTCCTGAAGGAGAGGAGGGTTTAGTGGCATTTTGATGGGACATGTAAAAAGCACCTCCCCGCCCCAGAGTCCCACCCCCATTTTGATTCACAGATAAATTAGCTTCATTAATGCAGAGCGTCCTCTCTGCAACGTTCACCACGACCCCTTCCAGCCCATCCTTCTTCACCTAAAGGATGATGGGAAAGCTGCCCTCCCTCAACAACACAAGGGCTCAGAGCGCTCTGCATAATGCTCTCCGGTGAAGACCAAGAGCTGCTGTTAAGACTCGCCAATCTAAGGCTCCCATATCATGTAGCAAAGCTCGATGTATTATTCAAGTCCGTCTCGACGTTTGTTGACTCACTATGGAAATATTTCCTATGCAATTTAATCACTTGGCTCCAAAAAAAGCCAGAAATGCAGACATATTGAATCTGCTGCCATGTAACCGCGGCCTGTTTTTCTCACCAGGTTCCGGTTAACAATTTTTTCCTGGGATCATTACACGCTCACTTCAAAAGTTGACGTGACCCCAAGAATCCAATGACAAATCCTCTTTCCCAAGTACCCAAATCCCTTGATTGAGTGTTTAAACAATGTCCCCTAAGTCCAGAGATGTATTAATGGTACCTAAAAACAGCAAACCAGGTGTTATCTGTTGCAGTTCTGCCAGAGCTGCCCCCCACAACACACACTCACACACGCACACAATCCCCTGTTGGTCGAGGAGAAGGTGCCAACATTTGTCAGGATCTCTGGCATCGATGGTGCCAGCAGGGTCACATGCACAGTGAGGGGCCCGGGGCACCATGCCAGGATGTTGGCAGAGGCTGCTGCTGGTTTCAGGGTGGGTAAAGTCTTTTAAACTGCGAGGCGTTAGCAGAGAGGAATACAGTAGAGTGCAGGGCTCGTGTGCAGAGACACATGCTGCGTAGTCTATACTAACTGACAGTATACGGCATGTTCTTTATAACAATCTTCATATTTTTTTGTACTGTGTATAAACAGGAAACTAAAAAATTTTTTTTTAAGGGAGCTGTTGATGTTCATTACCCGTGATGCAATGCACACAAGTACTTCATATAAGATATAAGAGACACTAGGGAACCAAAAAAAAGTCTATTTATTATTTGAAAAAACATTTCCTTTCATAACGTTTTATTCACAATGGCAGTTTGACTGTTTTGATGTATTGCATTACTTCCTATGGGAAAAGATGCTAAAGTATTTCTTGTAGATTACTGTAAAAAACAGTACTATGACAATCTCTATTAATAACGCTGCTGTACAATATTTGATTTTCTTTAGTTCCTTCGTTCCGTTATTTTTGAATAACAGACTGTTGCTATGAATGCAGCACTGATTCTAATGGACAGGTTTGTTTCTGCAGAAGCAATACATTCGATTTCAAATCAATAGAAATATTTTCAAATCAATATTTTGTGTCAAAGTTTGGAAGTAGTGAAGTAGCTGTGTAATAAGCAGGATAATGTGCAGCGAGGAGTTCATTATTGCGACACTTTTGGGGTTTAATTTTCAATAATGACCTGCTTGCTGTACATTACTCCTTACATAGTACATACTATAATAAACATCAACATAAAGTTTCTGTCCTGTTGTAAATCATGCCCTATTTAATATATTTATATATCATTCTTTGTCTAATGTCCACCTTTTGTTTTAATTCTGAGAGCCCTCAAATGTTTTAATAATGGATGGGAAAAGTTGTGTCCTTAGCATCTACACTACTTTCTGCTAACAATCCCGCAATGCATCATGTTTTACTGTCGTTGTGAAACATTTCACTTGTCAATATTGAAGCAGAATGACGTCCAAAATCTCAATTTACGATGTTTATCACACAGGAAATAGAGTAACTTATTTTTATTTCCTTACTTTTTTTCCACCTTGGTTGCCCTTTTTATATCATATTTATTGTATTCATAACCATGTGAGTCAATAACTTAAAATAATAGAATACAGTGGTTTTAAAAAAAAAGGTTGCATTTATTTTATATTTCTAGATTATTAAACTGAAACATTTGGATTGGATCAAAAATAACCAGTGTGTGCGTGTGTGTGCGTGTGTGAGTGTATGTGGGTTGCATTAGGGGTCCACAATAGTCTTAAATTGCCTACCTCTAAAAGCTCACTGTCGGCATACCCTCTTAGTTAATCAGGTCTTGTGTCCACCTTTATTTCTCAAAGGACATTTCAGCCACTCTAATATCCTTCCTTAACCTCTCTTATTTTCCCTCTAAATTTTGATATATTATTATGCCATGCTATTATCCACGCACTCATCTCCACTCAAGCTGGACCTCTCCTTGTCCTCCTCCTTTACCGAGGCCGGGACCCCCCTTCCTGATTACCATTCCATTAAAGCTACTTCTCCTTTCAGTGGATGACCACGTCCCCTGTCCCTTGTCCCTCTGCCTTTTATTTGGAGGACTCCTCGGCGTCTCTCTCCTCTCTCCCCGTCCTCTGTTACTGCCCCGATAACACGTGCCTGAGCTTCTAATTGGCCCCCCATCTCCTCCCCCTTGGGTGTGGGCTGGAGGGGCCCGGGGGCAAAGCGCAAATCCACACCTCCCTCCCTCCTCTCTCGACTTTCTCCCAATGAAATGCCTGGTTCTTAATTACAGTCACCCAACACTGATTGTTATTGACTGAAACTCCCGCGGCTCAGGACGAATGACGGACAGATTAGGTTCATTATGGGCCTGTCCTCCACGAAGGAGAGCGAGGAGGAAGAAGCAGCAGAGGGGGGATCTCTGCGAGACAACACAAAGTCACGCACAAACACTATTTACAGTCCTTTACTGTGCTGCTGGTCACACTGGGACACATGCAGCCCTTAAAGGAATACTTCACCTGCAAAATGATCAGTAAGTCAGTAAAGTGTTACCTTTAATTGTTGAAGAAAACTTTATTTTCCATAGCAAACAGATCATCCAAAAAATGTATTGAAATCCTTGATGAATTGAAGTATATGAGGGCTGCGTTAAACAGCAGCAAAACTATATTAAAACATCTGTTCACAAACTTTCAGTAAAATCCTGGTCTCATTTATTCAGCGACACGCTCAGTACTTCCCAAACAAGCCCATTTTCACTTAAATCGCACTATTCAAAACACTTGCAGTGTCTTCCATGAGTATAAACTGAGCTGTAGCTCATCGTACAGATAGGTGAGCATGAGATTGTTTATGAGGAGGCGTTTTAAATGGTAACATAATAGTGAAAGTGGCTGGGGTTAGTAAATGCTGAACTATTTTACTCTAATTCATTAAGGAGTTTCTCAGTTTTTGGATTCTCCCCTCAGTGGAGACATGCAATAAAAATAAAGTTTCCTTCAAGAATTCAAGAAAACAATGGTTGAGTAATTGATGCACAAATGGACATTTTTGCAGGTGAAGTATTCCTATAAACGATCAGATAAAGCTAGAATGCCGAAATTGTCCTATTTAATCATTCTTAACTGGCATGTGGACCAGCAGTAATCACTAATCGGTTTAAAAAACGACGCTGTTGTATCTGTCTGTCAACCTTACAAAGATTCTAAGATTCTTTTTCGATACCACGTTTTTAAAATATACAACTGTAATTATATAATTTATATATATATTTTTTGTGTGTATATATATATATATATATATATATAAACAGATCTATAATCAGATTTTCAACCTCACAGATCAAACTCTGTGTTCATATGTGTTCAGTGACTTTTTTTTCTACCAGCACTGTGTGCAGTTTTGTGTACCCAGGATGTTTTTTTTTTGTTTTGCCATGGCATTGAAAGTGACATAAATATTGTTTTTTGTACTATATCTGATAAAGGTTTAAAATTCTGCCGTGGTATCAATGTTCCGTCCATCTAGCAGCGATGTTAATAGGACATCATGTTGTCTCTTTCACTTTTTCTTTGTGAAAAGTGCTTATTCTGTATGTCAGTACAGCCGGTCACACATCATGTGGCTCTCACTGATTTATTTCTGTTTTTGCAAAAGGCACAAACTAGTGAGTTTATCAGGAGTATCTGTGCATCAGTCTGAGTAATACTGTTGGTTAAAAGGAAACAGTATCACTGTCAGTGAAGTTTCCGTTTTAAACTATTGGTGTACAACAGCAGAAACAGGAAAATAAAACACCTGTAAAGAGTGTCGTGCTGCAGTGAAACACTAAAAGTGATTACAGACCAAGTAAACCATATTAACTTATATTGGGCAGTAATGCACTATTAAGTTTTTGCCAACTACCAATAAAATTTGAAAGGGGAGCAAAGAAGATGTTTAACGGTTTTATAATGCTTCAGTAATTCAGACAGGTTTGGACGGATCAAACTGACCTCCTCAGTGCGGCCAAGGCGTCAATAACCTAACCTGCAGTAGCTCCATGCCTACAGACAAATCCTGCAGATAAAAATTATATATTCTGCATCTCAGTTTGCAGCACATTATCTCTGTCCAAGTGATTATTCTGGAAGAGCTCCCACACATGGCACAGTCGATGCCAGAGGTACGATTCACATGCAAACGCATCAAAAAAATCACAACCCAGAGCAGATTTACAGTCTGGGCCTAATGCCTGCTGTAGACGCTCGTAATCACTACCTCGTATTAGTCCCATAAGAGCAGACGGTTGGAAAGCAGCGCTGAGGAACACATAACAATGGATTCAGGTCAATATGTTTTCCTGGCAATCACAACTGTCATGGTAAAGCTAATAAAAACTATTTAGAATCATGAAAAAATAACATGCAAGTGTTATAGTACACCTGGGTTAAAGGGGAACACTTTCTTAGCAGAACATTTAACCACCTGGGAAATTACAGAAAAATATAATTCTCAGGTTAAAGTGGGAGCGTACAGACGCTGGAGATGAGCTCAGGTGGAAGTTGTAAGAGGGAAATACCTTGTATCGTCCTTTTGAAGAAGGCTTTGCAGGCCTCACAGGAGGCCACCCCGTAGTGGTACCCCGAGGCAATGTCACCACACACCAGGCAAAGCCTCTTGGGAATGGCATTGAGCATGTACTCGCACTTGATCGGCGAGTCGTCCGCCACGACGCCGGAGCACTCCTCGTAGCGGCGTAGGCAGGCGGCGCCGCCTCCGAGCATGCCTGGGTTGAACATTGGCGGGGAGTCCAGGGCGTGCGAGTGTCTGCCGTTGATGTAGCCGCCGCTGGCGTCGGAGTTGCCGCTGGGACTGTGGTGGCTGCCGGTGTCTACTAGTGAGGAGGACGGACTGGAAGGCTCGGTTTTGACGTAAGAACCACAGCTGGAGGATAGGTGTCGGTCCTCAGAGGGCATTCTGGTTAGCAACCTGGGGAAACACACACAAGCGGAGAGCTAGAGTCAGTTTTGGTGACAGAATTTTCAGGAAATGTACGCAAAAATAACTCCCTAATTTTTTAAACTCATCGTGGAGCATGTAATATTTCAATTAAAGTAAAAGAAATTAATCAGCCCACACCAAACAGGGCTTTCAAACAACATCAGCAGCATGAAAATGGAGCCCTCACATGCAAATATGCTGATTTTCTCCAGACACAAAGAACCTTATATGAAAGTAAATTTACATGAGAAAACTGCAGTATCAGTGAAATTATCACCACTAACAAGTCTGACAAGACGCACTGAGCGGTGCTTTCTTCCATCATCTCCTGATCATTCTGCAAGAGATTCATCAGCTGTGATGGAGCACGCCGGTCCGTCTGAGTTTGATAGATTATGTTACCGACACAACCATTTATGTGTTGGAATGCCAAGTGATATACTACGGCAGCTTATTTCTCTCAGGCAAAATGGTAACTAACGACCATGTCAACAGATGCCCCATACATCCTGCAAACAATGCCCACAATTGGTCGGCTGCCAGAAGTAAATGAATGAATGAAACTTCAGAAGGCTGTTAATGGACAGAGAGGTGTTACACTCAGCATATGGAGGATCATGGGTAATACATGACCCAATCAATAGTCCCGGTTAGTTTGCCAAAGGATGGTGCCGGGTTACGGTGGACTTCAGTGAGAGGCTGGAGAAGCTGAGGAAGAGGAACGGACCTGGGATTAAGTTCCCTCATCCCAAATTTCATTAGAAAATTTGGGAAAAGCCAGTTAATAGAAAATGCTGCTCATGTATTTCTGTACAACAGACTTAGAGACAAAATATGACCAGATGCAAGGGCGTCAGATGGGGACTTAGATTAAAAAAATGTTTTTTAAGCGATCTTCAAATGATTACGGTGGGTCGGAAAAATTTTGCATAACAGCGCATCAAAGAGCATAGCGTAAAGAAGGCTATTACAGAGTCAACAACACGAAAATACTCAGCGTGAAAGGCAAAACAAGTAACAGAAGTAATTAATATGTAAATATCAAATATATATCACATTCAAAGCTGCAACTGATCAGCGCATGCACGTTTTGGGGTCATTTAGAATCAGTAGGTTAGGACGATTTCAGTTTTAGCTTACGTGACTTTTTATGTTTCTTCTATATTTATTGCATTATATGTTGTCTTATAATGCAAATAAACCTTTCTCTAAGTGTTCTTTTTGTTAGTTAACATCGTCTTGGGTCAAGCTTTTTTCACAGCATTTTCAACAAATTATGCTACAGACACACAATATGTTTATCCGTTTAGCCGACACAGATAACTGATAATTTCCCATTTTTGTATTTTAAAAAGAAGTTCATGAGCTGAAGTTTATACACAACTCAGGGTGAGAAGGTCACTGCTGGTAAAACAACAAAACAAGCATCAGTTCTGTTCATTTATTTTTTCAACTGAAGTTCATCAGAAAAAACTTCACAACATACTCATACTAATAAATCTATTATAGCTAATTTTGCGTAAGAATTCAAATGAAATACTTTGATATAATCGCTCAAATCACACATCAATGTAATAAATACTCGACAGCCACCGCCAACTGCTATATTGGAGTGTGTAGAAGCTGTACTTATGATAAGTTATCGACTATAATCTCATTATCGGTACAATAAACATTAATATATATTTTCCATTATCCTCGATATATATGCATCCCTTTTAACAAGTGACAGGGACATGTCCCCAATGTAAATGACACCTACGGTAAATGTGTGAAAAAAGAAAAGGTTTTGCATTGCTGCATGCATTGCTGAAAAGTTGAGTTGCATTATAACAAAAGGGTTTTTCCATGAATATTTTTATTTGTAGAGCTGAAAGAGTACACGCGGTTCTTTATTTGCCGCGTAAAGTTTTATATAACAAGCCATGTACTTTCTGAAAAATACTGTCTTATAAATCCATGTGGGCACTTTGTAAGAGCATGACACAATAACTAACAGCGGCTGCTATTGTAGGACAATAATTTCTCTCCAGGCCGCTGTGTGTTGTTGGACTTGCAGCAGCTTCAATAACATCCTCTCAAACAAAGCATGAAATGAGGCCTGGATGCGTTTTAGAACCGCTGGCTCTGTCCGTCAGAGTCGGTGCTGATCTTACACAACTTGAGCCCTGCATGCTTGTGAGTTGTAAATATTGGGTGAGAACAGTGCAAAGCCATGTTAAGAATGTCTGAAACGAACAGGAAGTTAATTCTGACCAGATTCCTCTGAACTTGTTGCCTTTTGCTGCCAGGGGCCGCCCCGTTTTCAAATTTGGTGTTGTGGTTAGCAGTGTATTTTCCCTCTGTTGCCTCGTGTGTTTATATAAAGCCATGAAGTCATCAGGCCCCGACAACATGAAACCTCTCTTTTAACTGCTAACGGGTAGCGGGGTGGAGGGAGGAGGAGGAGAAAGCCTCTACCCCTGGGCCCAGATCAGATCTATTGATCCTCTGCTTCCTTCCTGTTCCAGATGAGGCATGAAAAAATAAACCCTCCTCTTACGGGTCCCAGACATTCCTTATGCATTTTTAATCAGTCAGGACTGTTAACATAGTACGAGATGGAGCGATATAACATTATGTTAGCCTTCATTCTTGCGGTTTATAAAAGATTCACGTTGAATCTTGTCAGCAATCAGCCTGCACCTATAGTCAATTGGAAGGTATATTTTCTCCCATCTGAGGGAATTGGAGAGAGCGGCGTGGTAACAGTTAATACATCATCGCAGCCAGATAGGGGGATTCCCTATGGAATAGTACATTGTGGCATATGTAAAAAGTAGTTCATTCCCCACTTAGCACACAGTAACGCTGGGGAGATGTTTTTTGTTAGGTTTAATGGAAATTTCTAATGGGTCCTTTCAAATCTGTCGAAATGAAATAATGGCACGAACCACCAATCCGTGCAGACAGAAATAGCTTCATAGTTTCATAATTTGGTGTCTTCTTCTTATTATAAAGAGACATTGAGTTTTCTAAGCACAGCCTGACTCTCCTCAACCTGCCCCGCTCCCCTTGGCAACACACACACGCACACACACGCTCACTCAAACACGCATTGCACCTAATATCTAATGGGGTAGTGTTTGCTCCGCCGCGCAGAAAAATGGTACAAACCGAGCAGACAAGCAAGACTCATCAGACAGACGTGAAGGTCACCTGCCTTCTCTGCTCTGCTGTTCTTTGAGGCCCAGACGGCCCCACAATAGACGCCTCGGAGCAGCAGACACAGGTTTCAGTGTGTCCACCCGACTGAAAGAAAGACAGCGTCTGTACATGACTCCATATCAAAAAACTACAGAGAGATGTGCATTAGGGCTGAGCAATTAATGTGTATTTTATCAAAATTACAATTTAGACTAGTGCAATATGCATATTAATATTTGTTTAAGGTAAAATATAATTGATTATTTTCAATAAAAATTATGCAAATTATCATTCCCTTTAATATCATAAAACAATTCAATTCTTTCATACAATATCAGGCAAAAAAAATCAACAATTTTTCCATATCTTGCAGCCCTACTGTCTATCATGTTGAATATGACCGGGACACGTTTGGATCAGTGACCACTGGTTTTTTAAAATTATTTTGGATCCAAAGTGTGATGGGTGTGAAAATGTCCCAACAGAGCAGCTTAAAATTTCAAATGTGTGTGTGCATGAGTGTTTGTGTGTTTTGGCATGCCTCCTCATGCTGGCAGTGTTGCAGATCCCCTGCTTCCCTACATAAATCTTGAATCCATCCACCTCTTCTCTAAACCATAAAATATGTTTCCCAGCCTTCCAAATTTCTGCACGATAAATTTTTAGCAGCAGTCAAAAAAATAATTTAAAAAATCTAAAAAGCAAAACAATTCTCCACAATGACCTCATGCTATCCTTGGCCTGACGAGCGAAGGGTTAAAAATCCATATCCATCTCCATATTTTACTATGTATTTTCCCACTGAGGGGAAATATTATTGTTAAGCTTGGGGTTAAGCTTGTAGCAGGGAACACAGCGTAAATCATGGTGCTGAACACACAGTCGAACATGGAAGCGCAGAAGGACAGAGGCAAGGAGCCATGCATGAAATTAGTTCATTAATCTTTCTATGATAGGCTGTCCTTGTTTGGGGCAAACTCTATCAGCTTTAAACTGAGTGCCCCTTCCTGCCTGACACATAGATTACACTGTTAGTCCGCAGCCGGGGTGTCTGGGAAATGAATGGTCATGCGAGCGGGAAAATGGGGTAGCGTGTGTCGTCCAAGTGTTAAGTAGTAACAACAACATGCGCGTGACATAGCGTTGGCACAAATGAAGGTCATCAAAAAAAAAAGTGTGCATTCGGAAATTTAAATGCATTTATGCGCCGCTGAGAATAATGCAGTCGGTTTATGGAGAGAAGGACATTAGTCAAAATACATTCTTAAAGCACATTTTAAGGTTATTTGTCACAATAGAACCAGCACTGTTTATTACAATCTGCAGGCTGTGCAGCTTTCTGTTGTCTTTAGCTCAAAACCTGCAGCTTCACTGAACAATATTATATTTAAAATTGTACTTACTACCTATCAAGTGTAAATCATACAAATACTGTACATTGTATATGATGTATTTGCGGTTTTTGTCTCAAAATTGTGGAATAGTTTACCTAAGTCAATCGGCAGTCAAACAAAAATACTTCAGTTTGGTATTGAGGTAATTTCTCTTTCCTGGTTTAATTTAGATTCTGTTGTATTTCTTTGTGGCAGGTTGTGCCTACATTTTATATATAATACATATTTTATTAGACTTTATACACCTTATGTTCAAGTATGTGTGAATTCAATGTTTCAGCACACTATAATGCTCCCCTCAACACATATTTCCTATATATTTATGATGGAAATGATATGTTGATGGAAGCATCATCTTGTGTACAGACTGTATTTCTGTGTTTTATTCTGTTCACCACAGAGTATTTGTCGTCTTGATGTGTGTGCTTCTGTAAACTTTTTTGCATGTTTTGTGTGGCTGCAAGACAGGGAAAATAAAGTTTAGTATAACTGAGTATTTTCATTAGAAATTAATGTGCTGATTATTTTGACAGAAAATGGTCACAAAGACAAAGCTGACTTTTCATATGTCTTTTTGTTTCAAACCAACAGTCCATACAAATATACAATATACATTTCATTAATTGTTATAGAAGAGGAAGGAAAAACTGCAAATATTCAAAATTGGGATGCCGGAATGCCGGGAATGTTTGCCATTATTGCTTAAAAAATTCTTAAATGATGAACTGATTATCAAAATAAACATCCGACTATTATTTTTCTCAATATTTCTGCTGTAATAAAGTTGAAGTTTTGTGCTTAAACTGTCAATTTTCCGCAGCCATTTATCTAAAAGAGCTTCAACGGTTAGTTGAATTATCAATAAGTTGATGGAGAAAAAAATAATTTGCAACATTTTTGACAATCTATTAACTGTGTAATTTTTCATGCACATATTTGCACAAGATGCTTTTTTCAGCCTTGGAAATATGAAGATTTCCTGCTTTTCTGTGTTTTTATATAACGACTTGTCATTTTAACACATCACCTTGGACTTTACGAAACTGGGATGGACATCGATTCAAACAAAAATTAATTGAGAAATCAATCACTAGATTAATCGATAAGATAAATTGTTCTGAGTGTGCAACCTGATCAGGTTCCACAGCTGAAGAAGACCATGGAATATGGCTAAAATTTCTGAAAATAAGTAAGTGGGCTTATCTCTACGCTTTTCATACTATTTGTTTTGAAAATGGCTGTACAACATTTTTACTGAGTTCCTGCACTAGTTTGTACTGTGTTTGCAGTTTGTTCTGCTTCCCTGTCTCTCTAACACACACACACACACACACACACACACACACACACACACACACACACACACACACACACACACACACACACACACACACACACACACACACACACACACACACACACACACACACACACACACACACACACACACACACACACACACACACACACACACACACACACACACACACAGAACTTCCAGCATATGGCCTCTTCAATGTCACTGCCACGAGGAGAGATTGCATAGATTTCCCACATGGATGATGTCTCCTTACCTGGAGTATCAACCCCCATCTACATACACGTCCACCACCTCCAGGAAATTGCTCTCCCTGCAAAGTCAAACACACCCCTAACTGCCTTTTAAAAAGAGACAGAAGAAGAAGAAGGAGGTTATAGGGGGAGAAAGAATAAACGAGCAGAGACTTAAGCCGTCATTGGGAATCAGAGGGGGACTCATGAGGGACAGTTACGATATTGATTTCATAAATAAACAGAGATGGCCATCGATCCTAATGTTATTTTGCATTTCAATTACTGCCCAGAAACATAACCTTCAAACGTCTGCTTCTCCACAGTAATAACATCCACTGATAATCACAAGCGAGTCTTGTCCGGCGCAAATTGGCTTTTCTCTCTCTCTCTCTCTTTCTCTCTCCCTCTTTCTTTTTTTTCTTCTTCCAAATGTGTAAATGACACAACTTTGCATTTGCCTAATGGTATTAGGGCATGGGCTGAATTTCAAGTGCGACTCAAGCTGATACAGTAAGCGCTCCGGTCAATTGACACAATGCAAATTAACGTGGTGAAGAGGAATTAAGTTCACAATGTGAGACCTCGTGAAGCTACGATGAGGCCCATTAAATTAAACATGCTGGCTGACCCACACTCCATGATTAGACGCACTGCTTCATCTTCTTCTCTCCGACTGTGTGTTTGTGTGTGTGTGTGTGTGTGTGTGTGTGTGTGTGTTAATTTCACTTGATCAATAAAACAAACTCATTCTAAGAAGTCCCTCTCTGCTGCTTGCATGAAAGCCACATTCATGTTTTGATTGAGTAGCGGCTGCAAAAAAAAAAAAAAAGCGTCCATCTACATCCTGATGAATTCAGAGTCCTTGACAGGCTGCCTAAAGGATATATCTACATCAAGAGGGGGGTCATGACATGTAATGAAGTTATTTCTCCTCATGCCGTCACACAGAGCTGGGCTGTACTCTCGTGTGCAGCAGCTATCTCCATTAATAAACACGACAGTCTGAACACTTTATCTGCGGTCATTTTTCTTTAACTTCTTCGTGAAAACACAAAGCAGGCGGTAGAAGAAAAAGTTGGATGGAAGCAGCGTTTTTTCCAACCACAATGTGAACAACTACTGTCCCACCACCTGCTCCCTCCATCCGTCAGTGGAGCCCATTAGCTTCCCAGCTGATTTAACTGGTCCAATCAGCCAACTAGCAAACTCATTTTGGTACAAACATGAACTTTGACTGTGTCAAAGTGCAGTGATAGTAGTTTTTATTAAGGCAGTTAAAAGCATTAGTACATTATGATTTGATTTCCACATTTGTTAGCTTTGAAAGTACCGAAACTATAAATGAGATTTCCAACCAAAGGCTACACAGAGGAAATAACAGGGAAGAAAATCATCTGTATGTTGTATTTAGTAATTTTTCAGTAAAATGATTTAATTTTCTGACTTTTTATCTTTCAGTCGTATTGGAAAAGGTATAGAATAAAAAATGTTTTAAAACTAGTATTGTATCAAAGTTTAAAATGCAGATATTGTGACAACCTTAGTTTCCAGTGCAGAGAGTTTGAGTGGAATCAGCCACGTTTGTCTACTCACTACAGTGATTAAGCAGAATGTAAGACTCCGGTCCTCACCAGCACAAAAACATTTTCAACAATGTTACTAACATAAAATTAAATTTACTATTTCTGACGTTGCGTTAAATCCTTCCGAAGAATACGTTGAAGCAGCAATTAAACCCAAATTTATCAGTATCATATTAAATGTCATTTTTCTTTCTATATAACTCTTTCTGTGTTGGATCTTTTTCGGACATCGTGGCAGTTTCCAATTCAAAATCTCATACAACATAGTACACTACATGTCATAAATCAACTTCGAGAATGTTTCTGCTGTAATGTTCATTTTTATACATATTTAACATTTTTTCTCTTGATTTAATGTTTAGCATGCCACTCATTTGCGATACAATGAAAGATACAATAAAAGTTTTGTTATATACTAAATAAATAAGCGCTCTTTCTGAAGTGGAATCATGCCGCCATGTTAACACTTTTGACAAGACAAATTCATAAAAACTGTGGTGTTTTTAGGAATTTAATTTTTAAGAAATTAATGACACTGACTGATTGAAACATTACACTATAAACACATGTGCATAACTCGAGTAATAAATGCAGATTAAATGCATGATCATTTAATGTGTTTGTGTTAACAGACACAGTCAGGTGTTTCCATGATATGGCACCGCTAAAATTAGATCCCAGGTCAGTGTGCGATTCTTTGGTCTCATCCGTATGTGCGTGCACATATGTGTGTATGATTGTGTGTATGTGTGTGTGTGTGTGTGTGTGTGTGCGTACATTTGACCACTCGTGCTTATGCATTCCTGTTGGTCTGCTTGTGAAGGGCACCTATGGGACCAGCAGGTGGAACAAGAGAGAAGTGGATGTGATTTATTGGAGCAAACTGAACATAAACAACATTTAAACTTGAAGTGTAAATGATGCAGTGGCTGCTCATACTGAAGCCACGGCTACCCACAGGGACGTAACAAGGTTGACCATTTTAAAATCTACAATATCATATAATAATGCGTCTTTGTTTCATCATGAAGATACAAAATGATAAAGTATCTATAAGAAGGAGTTTATAAATGATCCTGTGAGCTTGAATGTGGTCTGAAATCATCTAGTCCGCCTTCACAGGTCCAGTTTTGTGACTAAAGTGAATAAGGCTTTTATTCCCAAACTCTGGAATGCACTTCCTGTAGGGAAGCATCTGAATCCACTTTACAGTTTAAAATATTTTTTTTAGAATGCTGTTTATACAAGGCAAATGTTATGTGTCTGTTTAGGTTTATAATTCATGTAGTGAAGTGTATGTATGGGAATATATGTTTGTATGCACCCTTTGTGTTTATATATGCATATATTTATACACATTTATGCATATTTTTTTATCACCTTGTTTTACCACTTTACGAATATACTTACTTACTTATTACTCATACTTATTTAGACATTCTGTTGTCTTACCTTTTAGTTTTTTTGTGTTTGATGACATTTTGCTTAATTTATGTTTTTATTGTCTCGTGAAGCTTTTTGTAACATAATTTAATATTATTTTTTATTTTGATTACTGTTTTTACCTTGACAAAACCAAAGACATGTTTTTAAGCAGGCAGCAGAAGGATTTTTGCTCTCCCCAGAATTTTCAAATCATATTATCTCATTTTATTATTATTTATTTTTTAAATATAAATAAATATATATTTAATACTTATCAGATTACACAGTTTAATGGAATCTGGTCTAGTATGTGTTGCTGTATGGCTGCAGATTATTTAGATTTTGGTTGGACATAAATTTGCTTCAAATTTGGTTCAAGAAACACCAAAACGGTCCTCATGTGGATATTTAATAACAATTAAATATTACATTCTAAAAACTGAGACGTCTTGCCATATTAGGGTATTTACATGCATCTTCAATGAAATGTTAATTTATTTTAAATTTTTCAAACACATCTCTGAGCTATGAGACTTAATATTCTCATTGAAAGGGGTAAAAAGAGATATAGTATGGTATTTGAGATGCTAGATAAGATATTATGAGTTTACAGGTGGACAGGGATTTTACCTCAGCAAAGACATGACGTTAGAGTTTAACCCAGCCGTCGTGGGACCTCTCACCTCTGGCCAGTGGGTCGCACGCCAGGCCTAAAGTCCTCGAGGGATTATTAATAGTGTTGCCTGAAGTCAAACCTTACTAAGCACGGCTTTATGTGACACTAAAGGCACAGATTTACTGTATGCAAATACAATTACTCCCAGGTGGTAAAATGTGTTACAGTATGGTTAACTACACTCACAATCATTTACTGTATATCACATATTAGAGCTGCTGTTACAGTGCTCATCTGCTCAGGACAGTTTTTGCTCCCATAAAGTTTCCTGCAGGTTATATTATTTAAAAGCTTTATCATAGTTTAATCCCCTTAAACATAGTTAAACTAACTGCTGTAGAAAATGCAGCATAAACCATAACTAATTTATAACCAGTACAAATATATAATGTGGTGAGTTGGTAAACTGTCATCAACTGTACACAACTTTGTGAAGTATTTGGAGTGTCATAAAAAGTGTAATTAAATGTGACCCAACGCTTCTGCAGTTATCAGAGGAAAGCTTCTCAACATTAACACATTTAGACACTATGCAGACATTCACATATAACACGTATGCATACAAGCATGAACACTCAGTGTGTATTCAGCTCCTGACTCACCAAAACACATATTTGCATCTATATGCAGGGTATACATGCAGATGCACACAAACATATAGCAGCGCACACACACACACACACACACACACACACACACACACACACAAACACACGTACTACACATCACTACGTCCTGGTCCAGGGTCACTATATGTGTATAGTGTTTTATTTTTTGCATTTAATAAAAATATAATAAGTTAAAGCAACCAGTTTTAATTGAATAAATTTGTTCTTAATGCAGTTATACAGATTCTGGAAATTGATGATTGTGCGAAAAAGAACAGCTCAGGGGTTGTGTGTTTTCCTTTTCTTTTTTTTAACTGCACTGCAATCTGTTCTGCACAGAAATAACACTATTGAACGTCTTAAAAGACAATACGTGGAACTGATATTTTTCAAGTCATTAGGAGGAAATGAAACCCAGATCTGTTACTTTTATGTGAGGCATCAAAACAAGTGAGAAATTCTCTTGTGGTTAAACATTAAACTACTGAAGCGATTTCTGTTCACTGACAAATTAGTGCGACTAATTTAATTGCGAGTAATTAAATGTATTTACTTCAGGTAATGTACGTTTTGTGTGCTGAACATTTCACTGCACTGTTGAAACAGTTTGATTAGGAAATGTCACCAATCTTACACTTTATTACTTGAGTGCCAGTACAGATCTAAAATACAACATTAAAATAAATGTAAAAAATAAACTAGATTAAAATATTTAAAATGTATATAAAAAAGTGTAAAATATTTAACACTTTTAAGTAATTGTTACTAATTATCCAAAAGAAAGTTATTTTCAAATGTTTAATTATTCTCTTACTAAACAAATACAGGGTGATTATTAACACTACAAAGGAACTTTCTTTTTTTTTTTTTTAAGTCGGGAGTCCTGTGGAGAGTTGGAAATATTTCCAATCAGAGTCCTGTAAAAAGTGCTAAGCAGGTTAAACCTTTCCAATCCCATCTACAGCTTAACATTAAGAGGATCCCAGTAAAGGGTCTGCCCGTGCAGTCATCTTTGCTTAAAAGAAGAGTGTCTTTCCAGGCATGCAAGAGTGAAGGTAATGAAATACGAAGGGGCTGCTGATCCAGTTGAGATTTGACTGCTGTAAAACAAGCTGCTTGATCCCTGCACTTAAATAAATGCGTAATGACAATACGCATATGCTCTTTAACCTTATTTTAATAGAATTAATGGTGTTTTCTTAACAAAAACAGCACAAATCCCTCTCATATTTTTATTGAAAGTGGCTAAATTAAGTAAAGTGCAAAAGCAGAAAAGTGATCAAAGCTGTTTTCAAACACTGGCAGGCGGTTATCTGCCCTCTCGAATACACTTATCTGTCTCTCAAGAACACACACTCTCACTCAGACTGGGCGACAGTACAGTCACAGCTTTCTGTCCCTGGGACACCGCTGGACTCAGGCTGCTGCCAGAGGAGAGTCGTCTGGATATCGTCCGCATTAATCTGCCTCTGGCTCTTCCCTGTGGCTGAGGTTAAACCCTGGATCCTGATGCAGAGCTAGACAGCTGTAGGGCAACCGTCCGACCTGGACTCCCCGCGGGCTCCGCTACCGCAGCCTCACTGACACTACAGAGCTCTGCTGTCCCGTACAGGACACAGGGAGCGGAGGTAACGCGAGGAACTCCAGCAGTTTACTTTAAACCTGAGATTTGCTTCTTTTTTTTTTTAAGAATAAAAATAGAGGGAAAGAAATCAAAGGAATTCTGTCACGTAAAATAATAAAAATAATAAAAACAAAAGATGAAGAAAAAGATGCACCTACTGGTTGTGGTAGCAGAGAGGGTCAGGGATGCACAGTTCGGAAACATCCATCAGTCCACGTTAAGCATTCCAGGTGTTGCAATAAAAAAAGCGGATAAACAAAACAGCTGGAGAAAAGCTGGAGGAGGAGATCACTTCCTAAGTCTCCACATATCTTGATGAAATGTTGGTCAGGTGTTCCTGGGTGTTGTCTCCCCTCCCTCCCCTGTTCACACACACACACACACACTCACACACACACAAATTAAAAAAAAAAAACCTTCTGCCTCGGCCCGACAAACTCCAGTCTGCACAGGTGCTGCACACTCAGGAGTACGTGTGGAGAGAGGAAGAGTGGTGCTGATATAGAGAGAGCAGAGGAGGAAAAAGGAGGAAGAGATGAAGAGAGAAAACAGGAAGTGTAGAGAAGAGGAGAAAGATCAGGAGGAGTGATGGATAGAGAAAGAGAGAATAAAAGACAGACACAGATGGATGGAGAGCAGCAGTGGTGAGAGCGCACTCAGGCTGAGTAAGTCAGTGAGGGGGATTGAGTCTCCATTGAAGTCACGGGGGCTCTTTAAGAGCAGGGGGGTGTGGCCTGGCGCAGATGGAGCTGCTGCCATTGGTCGGGTTCAGGAAGGCTGTCCTGAGAGCAGCCAAAGAGGGGGAAAGATTACTGAGATGGGACGGGCTAATGAGGGACCAGTCGGTGTCCAGTCATTCACAAGGGAGCGCTGCAAAACACAGACACAGACAGACCCCCCCAGATAGATATAGCACGCATAGATACACAGTGGATGTAGATATAGATGAATATAGAGAGGGGGGGACTTTGGAGTTGGGGTTTACAGCTGCAGTAAAGTGAAGTGGACAGCAGTAATTGACAGGCAACAGAAGTAGCATCACTTCCACTGAAGGCGATTTAAACAGGTCTGTTTACTGTGCTCTGAAAGGCTCAGCGCCAGCTTATGGAGCTAAACTGTTCCCTTTACTCTTTTATCCTCTGTGCACCGTGGATCTGGCTTTTCCACAGCACGCCCTCCTTTAAAGTATCATCAGTTGCTTCCCACAGCATTTTCACCAATCACACCGTGCAGAGACGGGCTCTGCCAATCCCGAAAGACGCAGGATGTAAGAAACCGAGAGCGATAATGACCTCGGCAGGAATGATAATAACGATGACAGACAAGTTTGAGTGGATCTTTACCACGTCTGTGTAATGTGGCAGCCATCAGAGGAAACCCAAAGGCCTCCCCCCACCCCCTCCATCCTCCTCACCCCCCTCCAACCCACTTCATCAACCCACATTTTCCTGATCGATACAAAACCCATCACACGCTCTTATTGATCACAGCGTTGCTGTGTCGCCAGAAGCCTCGGGACAGACTCTGTTTTCCCAACCGTCTTTTAAATAAAAAAGGAATTATAAAAAATTTCTTTTCATGTCAGTCCATATCAAAGTCACAGGAGCAAAAAAGGCTGATTGCTCTAATAAAAGAGAGCTGTGCATTCTCAATTAAATTTTTGATCAATATTTGGGCATTTGATGTACTTTGCTGCGAAAGAAAACCAGGATATTCCCGCTGATCTGATTAAGACATCCAGACATAATCAATAGATGAGATATGTTTATGTTTTTAATGAAGCAGAAAAGGAAAGACTCTCATGCTCAGATGACATGTATGATTTCACATTAAGGTTGAATACAAGGGAGGTTAATTAGATAAAAAAAATAAATGTGGAAATGTTGTTTTTAGAGATTTATATGCAAATTGAGAGTGCATGTGAACACATCTCAGCTATGGGACATTTTACGATACATTTTAACTGGAGAAACATGTCCATAATGTACATATTTTCCAGCCTATTAATTAAAAACATCACTACACTGTTGCCAGTTTTCTGAGGTGGGCCATATTGTAAGTCCAAGGCTCATCTGCCACCCTCCCTCTCAGCCAGCCAGCTTACACAGCGAGGGGACAACGGGCTTCATGGCATCTGACAGGAAATCTATTGAGCGCACAGTCTGTAATCCCACTATCACGCTATCGCCAAACGAAGAAACAGTAATCCAATCATTAGGTCTGTATTTAAGCAAAACAGATTTTCAGCTCTGCGACCACAAGTGTGTCTCTTTAAGCAGATCACAGCGAGTCTAAGATCTAAACACTGTGCATTTTCATGTTGTCGGAATAGTTTTGCTCTTCATTCTCAGTGACGTATTCCCTATCTCCTGTGCCTCTGAATGCTTAAACGTGGCCTCAATTTACCAGAGAACAGATGGAGAGAAAGTGGAATCATTCTTTGAGAGAATTAGGCTTATACAGTAATTTAAAATGTTTGCACTCATGAACATAAAACCCGAACGAAACGCTTCTAAAAGCAGATCAGAAACAAGTCAGATTTAACCGTCTGTGTGCAATCAGCGGCTTGTTTCTGAAAAGTGAAAAAGCACCAATCGTTATCTGTCAATAAATAGTAATTACATATTGTGGTGAGTAGAGGGACACAATCTCCCTGTCACACCGGCTGCATGTAATTAAATTCCTGATTCATGAGCAAACTGGTCTTTTATGTCCGACCTCCTGACCTCTCCGAACAGACACTGTAACATGTGCGGCGTGATGACGGCTCAGCAGGAAGCCCACTGTGTGTGTACGCTGTCCAGTGTGTGCTGCAACTTCCAACAACGACAAACTGTTCTAACTGGACTGTTTCTGTAGCAATATATCTAAGAGTTTATTTATGAACAAAATTACTAAAATATAATTACCAGATAACAGAATGATAACAGAAAACTATTAAAGAAGCTTCCTTACAAAGACTCATTGAATCATTTATACTCTTCACACAGCCTTACACTGCTTTCATCAAATTACAAATTAACAAAAGCTGCATGTTAAGTCAACTAATTGATTAGTTGAGCGATGAAAAATATTTGTCAACTATTTTGATGATTGATTAACCGTAATCTTTCTCACAAAATTGGTAGAAAATGCTGTTTTCAGCCTCTGATACATGTAGATTTCCTGCTTTTCTCTGTTTTATATCATATTAAATTGAATATCTTTGGTTTTGGACTGACAGAACAAGACATTTAAAGACATCACTCTTGGACTTTGAGGACATTTTTCACTACTTTCTGAATTTTAAAGACCGGGCTATAAATCGAATAATCTAGAAAATAATCAGCAGATTAAATGACAATGAAAATAATCTTAAATTGCAGTCCTAGTAACAAAAAAACAAGCCAAATACAAGCAAAAAAGTAGTTTTCCTTAAATTGTGTTTAGTCAGAAATAACAGTTTGTTATTAGTTGAATGGTAGCAAGATGAATTATGACTGAACAGACTGAGTTTCCATTCAAATTAGAAATGTTCTAGTCAACCCAGTAGAACAATAAGAAGAACAGATGGAGATTTATATTCATCATATGTGCAATCTCACAAAGCCCACAAACCAAAATATGACAGGAACTTTATCATTAGCTTTGGACAGTCTTGTTAACTAACAATATATCATTAGAATTATATGAGGTACACAACTCCATCTAATGACATGAAAGGCATAAAAAAAGATGTGAACAGTTTGTTTGCGTTGTACCTTTCTTCCCCTCATTATACAGGGGTTAAGATTCAATATATTGTGATTTTTTCAAAATCAGATTTTGAGAAAACTGTCACTGTCCCATGTCACAAAGAACACACCAGCATATGCACAACATTTAGGTTAAAAAAAAAGGTAACTTATTAAATCAGAACAGTGCATTAATCACTTGCAGCACTACTTATTGTGCAATCTGTTTGCTGCAAAACTTTACATGTAAACTATTTATGAAAATCAATTCAGTATTACAAAAGATAATATTGCAATACTGAAGTGTATCAATATTCTCTTACATGCCTACACCTTCCTTGAGGTAATTTCATTATAAGGCCGCTGTAGAATAGTAAAAGTATATATATTCTTACTAAAATAAAAAGGGACTGTAAGAGGTAAAGGCGACAGATTGTCAGTGCATTTGCTATTAATCTGTTCTGCTAAATTCAGGTGTACTTATTTTCTTTGCAATGATTTTTGTTTTAAGATGCTTTTGTCCATGTTTAATGTCTATTTTTGTTGGAAATAAGCTCTCACTAAACATTGAAATAAAGATTTTGACAGATAGAAGTTGAACCCTCACTATGAAAGCAAACATACCACACACAGAAATTGCAATCCAGGCCAAAACGCTGCAGAGATTAAACGTCTACAATAGAATTGCAAAATCTTCAACTCCACCTCCAGAACCGACCAAATCAACGACAAAAATAAGTGTTTTTATCCAACTCACAGCTCGCTAAACAGACCCTGAATCCCACAGATCCATCATTTGCACATTTCCCTCTCGCTGCCACACACTTGTTTGGCTCGTCTGCTGGAGGAGTGTGGAGAGGGATAATTACTATAGCCACAGGGCTGCATTAATCAGCTGGGTGCATTTGTTGGTTTTTATTATGTTCCACTCCCCTCTCTGGGCCACACTGCCTGAGCCACCAGGACGAGACAGCGCTGGTGGAGGAGCGCGGTCGCCCCGCTGCCCGTTCACGCTGGGTTAATAAATGCTATTAGCCTCTATCTCTTGCCTCTTAATTTCTCATTTAACTGAGGATGGTTAAAAGAAAACTACACGAGCAGTGGTGTTAATCAGGGACTCGTAGCAGGACTCGGATGTCTTGATTGAGAGAGCTGGACTCACATGATGAGGGACAGAAATGTATGCTGGGAACGCTAGTATTGAGACTGGACCTGTGAGACTGCTTCATGAAATATTCACACTCTATCATGTATCATAGTGGAGATATGAACTGATATCACTGATAGTGAGCAACAGGCAGAGTCTGTCTGAAAGTGTGATGAGAAATGATGCTTATTTACTCCTTATTTGTGAGAATATTTTGTTATCTAATGCAAAAGCATCTCCTGAACTGCACTTGTATTTTGGCCATTTATATTGCAGTTACATGTATTATAATCATATAAACATAAAGAGTCATTTTGATGACATATTATTCAGTGCAGAGACCGCAAAATATTTTACCTTTGTCGTGGTTTTAAAGAAAAATCTCTTTAATCTTTATAAACTTAAATGACTTGCACTGGTGCTGTTGTGTAGCATGGCACCAACACACTGCAGCATTCATTATTAAAATGTCTTCAATCATGATAGGACACTTTGGTTTAATGCAATCGCCAAATGGCATATATTATCCTGAGGACATTTTTCTAACCTGCATGTATGCTCCAGTGAAAGCTGTGATTGTGATTCCAGCAACAGCAAACGGTCTCCACTGCGTTTAATCACATTAAATATAAACAAAATCAATTGCGCCACCGCGCTCTAATTTTAAATAGCTCCTTGACACCAGTCGAATCCTCGGCGACTCGTCTACGTCACCTGCATAACACAAGAGGGTCCGGATGGAGTCACCTCTGCAGCGAAGCCGGGTTGTGTCATTGCCATGCAGAAACAGGATCAATACATTCCTCTCAAGTTCATTCCAATAAGGCAGCTGGCAAAAAACGGCCCTCATGGTGTCAGCTTTTTACAGCTTTATGACGCTGGTGCGTACGAAGCAAGCCTGCTGTGTTCAGAGCCTGAAGATAAAATAGCTAGCGCCGGGACAAGTGGGGAACTTAACACGGCTGCTTAGAGCGTCTGACGGATAAACAGAGCGATTAAAGAAAATACAGACATTGGGAGGCATGATATGAAGTTTTTCAGTTGATATTGATAAGCGATAATTACCTCCTTCGCATGGCCAATACAGACATAACTGATATTATCCTATTATTGTACTTCAGTTAATAATCTGTAGTTTGTGCACACCTTTGGGTCAGAAAGGACAATACAAGATGTATGGGTGATTTACTATGCCATAGCTCTGACTGAACGAACTTTAACTGCCAACAAAAACAAAGAGCAGTTCAGAGTCTTCAAATGTCCATTCATTTTTTTCTAGTGGGGTGCATTAAAAAATAAAAATAAATTCACCAAATGTGGCTTTTGTAGAACATTTTACCAACTTGCATGGGTATATTTGTTAAAGGCAAAAAAATGTGTCAAAATACCATCCTGAATAAAGGTTTGTGGTGTTGCAGTTATGTCTCGCTGCAAATTGTATTCAAGAGACTGAAGAAAAAAATGTTTTTTTCTGACACAAATTTTTTTTTTTTTTTAATGAAAATGAGAATAATGGTTCTAAATATATATATATATATAAAAATGGTCATATATATCATATCAAAACTACATTATTATTATATATTTTTTTATAATAAATAGACAATGAAAAATAAAGGCTTTTATAGATTTACTACCTTGTGTAAAAAATAAAACTAACTAAAAGACTTTTCCACTCTCAATCTTGCTGTCTTCAATGTGAAAACCTTCAATCTGGTGATGACATATTTGGCTCTCTAGGCAGAGTGCTGCCCTAATGTTCTTCTTCTCTGTGTTTATTGGCAGATTGCAAACCAATTTTAAAGTTGCACACCGCAACCTGCTGTATCGAGTGTGTCGATGTCAGCGAAAGCAATTTGGCTTTTTATTACCATCTGATAACTTATCGGCTAAAGTTTGATAATAATTTTTCATTAATAATAGTTTTTTTTGTTTTGTTTTACTAAACCTAACCATGTTGTTTTCCTTAACTTAAGCCTGTATTTTTTCTCCCTAAACCTGTAACTGGCCATTTAATGGTGTGATAATGACCTTCTGCAGGCACCTTCTAACCCATATTAACCCATAAGAACCCATGGGGACACCCGTGTAACAAACACTTTAAATCTTCTAGAATCTCCCATATTCAGCTTTATGCTTCACCTTAACTCATTAAATCCCTAAACGACACATACTCAACACCCTGGTGTGGTGGTCATGTGACTTTGACAAGAAGTGACTTGAAAAATGTGAAAAACAAAATGCAAGTGTGACTGAAAACAGAAAAATCGAAAAAAGTATCTAATTTTAAAAAGCTTTTTTTGTTACTAGGCTAAGTTTAAACCCATTTAACAATTCTAATCTGTTAATGTCCTTTATTGCATTTAACCTGTTCTGACCATATTTCCTGAACAAATTAATATAAAAGAAGTTACAAAAATATCACTGTGACGTCAAGTTTTTTTTATTTTAAAATAAGAAATACCATAAATGCCCAATGTGACATATATGTAACATCACAGATATTTGACATTTAGGGGTAGTATATATATATATATATATATTTATTTTATTTTATTTTATTTTTTAAAACATCATAAATGTGTTCTATGTGGTCTGTGGTATATCCCCCATAATTTTCCTTTAAGGATAAATGGTCCTGGGTTCTTATGGGTTAAGATTAAGATGATGCCTTATTAGACCGACAATGGGGAGATTCAACCTCTGCATTTAAACCATCCTTTTTACACACCAGTGAACACACCATTCTTAGGAGCAGTGTGGGGGGTTTGGTGCCTTGCTCAAAGGCACTTCAGTCCTTGAAGTCCCTAACCTCTAGGCCATGGACTGAATTTATGATGCTGATAATTACTGATAACAGCCATTTACTGGGCTGATAACATTTGAAATCTGTGGGTATAATTGGTAATTGATTTGCTGATATATATCGTACATCCGAATAAAATAATATATGTTATTTAGATCTCTTAATATTAAAGAACACTTTGCAGCATATTTGAGACACAGAAGAGACAACCAGCTGCGCTCAGCAGAGAAAATGAATATCCACGTACATTAATACTGTATGTGTGACTACACAACAGTTCTGACAAACTTGTGCATAAGTACGTCTCACCAAATATCACTGAGAGAGAGAAAAAATGGTACGTTCATTGAATTCCTGTCACGGAGCTGCCGTTTGGGCTCGTACCGACTTCAACGTCTCAGAACACCCACAGGGCACTAGTAACTCTTCAATTACCAGCTTCACTCTGAGGAACTGTTAACTTAAGTACAAAACTTTCTGTTTCAAATGACTTATAGTGTGTTTGATAAGGAAATTATCCTCTTTGCTTGCCCCAATCCCACAACAAAAGAGGCTGTTTCTGTATAAATTACTTCCGTAGACGAGAGGCTTGTCAAAATGCTTAGAGAGTCAGTGGTGGATCCTGTGAAACAAAACGCATCTGAGCAGGATTTAAGCTGCTGAGAGACATCAGATTATTTCAACGAAGAATTCAAACCAGGGCTTAAACTAACGGCTAATATTATTATAACGATGACTGTTTTTATCAATTAATCTGCCAATCATTTTCTTGATTAAATGTTTGGTCTGTAAAATGTCAGGAAATAGCGAAAAATGTCCCAGTTTTCAAAGTCCAAAGTAATGTCATTACACTTCTTATTTTGTCAAAAGAAATTCAGTTTATTATGATATAAAAACAGAAAAAAGCTTCAAATCTCTATATTTAACAGGCTGAAAACAGCATTTTCTAACAATTCTGCATGAAAAAACAACTTTAACAACATTATTGATTAACTGATTATTAACGACTAACTGATTATTTTTCTATTGATCGACAAGCTCTAATTTAAACAGTAACTGACCACACACACACACACACACACACACACACACACACACACACACACACACACACTTGAAAGCGTCATGATGCTTGCTCCTATATGAAGAGTGAGAGAGGGAAAAAGTGTCCACTGGATTTTAAAGTGCAGGAGTTGCAGCCTGTTTACACAGTGCTGATGAATATAATACTAGAAACAAACATTTATGTAAAGCAGCCTCCGTTGGCAGGAAATCTCATTTCGGAGAGAGGCTTGGTATTCCAGACTTGGCTCCCCTAAGATCCAGGGATGACTTTCATTTAGTCTCACCTCTCCATCCAACTGGGGTCACCCCTGTTGGTATAGCAAGCACAGCAGTCACATTGCTCCACCATGCGCGCAGATTGCTTACTAGAACCGCCTGGAACCTTTCATATTTCCCAGTCAGCATTTTTACAGGATAATTTTGGCAGCCTTTAAGGATATCGCTGCCTTAATAGAGGATAAAAATAAACGGGTGGTGGAAGGGCTATATCAGGCCGGTATAATCTTGTATTCTATACTGTGTGGAGCTAAACGTCTGGCTTTGGCTCCATTCAATGAGATTAAACTTCTCCCCGGTTGATTCCAAAAGACCATTTGTCCTATTTTTAAAACTAGAAAGAGCGTTTTGAGCCAAGTAAATCTAAAAAGGCCAGTTAAATTGATTAAAATACTATGGTGTAAATGGCATTATAGAGCAGCTTCTAAGAATGTCTTTGCTCTATATCCCATTGAGCGATCCTGGTCAGCAGATTTCTATAGATTTGTATTTGTACATGTGTGCACGCCTTGATGTGTACTGTATGTGTGCATACATATTGGAGCGACGTGTGTGTGTGTGTGTGTGTGTGTGTGTGCTGTGTGAGCGTATTGGTATGGGTCTGTGTAGTTAAAGCAGTGACTGATTTCTGTATAAGAAAGCTTGTCAAAATGTCTCAAAGAAGGAAACAGCTTAATTCAATCAGCGCTGCCACTTTCAAGACCACAAGGGAGCCAGCTAATGGTGTTAGAAACTTGAAAAGTTGGAAAAAATAAGCTTGAGGAAGTTCTCACTACCTGGGAAAGAAGTCTGTTCCTTGAGGCTTTCCTATACTGTATGATAGTAAAAGCTCCACTCTTCTGGGCCTTGTTGCTTCTCTGTGAGCTCAAATGCTGGATTTTAGTTTGTGCTCCTCCCATGAGGGGCAAAGCTTTGCAGAAGTTAGAGGAGGGTTATATGAAGTTCAGTGGAAATGTTTTTTTTTCCAGCGCTCAGCCAACTTTTTAATAAAAGACAAGAATATGGATCGAGATGTTCTGCAGAAGCATGTTTGGAGGTGAGTGGATGGGGAGTTGGAGAATATACAGGTTTAGTTAAATGTGAAAAAAGAAACCCCTCTTCTAAATAGGCATCCTGTGGGCATTCCCCCTTTCAGAATTATGAGAAAGAGACAAATGTTATGCCAGAATATCGAGAAAACATGACAGCGTGTGTGTCTACCACTGTGCTGTGCAGTGAAAAACTGTGGGTCTATAAGGCATGCACCTCGTTTGTTTTATGCGCCCTTCCCCCCTCTCCGACATTCACCCCCATTAATTCCATGATTGTGTCTTCCTCTCATTTTCTCCCTCGTTATGCATTTAATGTTTCCAATTTGCCGTCATCACAGAAAAACGCCACAAGAAGCTATAAATTCTTTTCTAATTCCAAATAATTAGGATTACACGGACCAGTGGTTTTCAATCAGTGAGATCATCTCAATGATAGATGGTAGGATAACTGGTCATTGCCGAGACATAAATATTGTGTCGTTCAATTAATCTGGTCTAATGAGGTGTCAAAGCTGCCACTCATCCATCAAATACAATTAGGAATAAACACATATGCATGGAGATGGGTAATTAATAATTAGCAAAGCAAAGAAAACAGTATTGGTTTCAGCAGCCACATTCACAGAGCAATTTACCACAGCTTTTTCTTCATTCGATCTTTCAAGTGAGCGAGACAATGCCACATCAAAGGAATTTCAATCAATTTTTGCCCGTTTTCCTGTCTGATGTTTTGCTACGCTCGCTGATTCTGCCAAGACATGTGTCACTTTAGAAAACTGTCATGAACCTTAAAGAGGCAGCTCCAGATCACATTCACAACATGAACAGGTTCACAGGATATCTTACAAAAACATATTCACAACCTTCGTATGATATGTTACGAACTTTTACCGCTCTATTTAACATTATGAATTGGTTACATGACTACTGTTATAGACATGTCTTTAATGTTGTAAAAATCAAACTATTTGGTCAGGGTTAGACACCAAAACTACTTGGTTAAGGTTAGGAAAAGTAGGAAAGGGTTTTGGTGTTGTAGGTAGGTTATATAGGTGGTATAAAAATTGATATATCTATGTACAAAGGTTTTTTATAGGTTAACTCAAAATAACGACCTTGACTTTTGCTTTCAAATAGGAAACAAGTCAAAGTCCAGGTTTTGTTAATCCCACTGGCCCTAAATGACCTTTCTCATTCTCATGACTGGCCAGGCCCCGGGGCCTAGACTATTAGCAGGCCAAGCAGCCATAACCCAAGACTTCATAAGCAAGTTGAAAGCAAGGGCCCTCACACACAGGGCAGGCTGACCACTAGGTCCCTGGGTGCTGAGCAGACGTCCCTGGGTACATCCATTTTTTACAGCTGCTAGGGTCCCCGAGCCCTGCATCAATTATAACGTGACGCCCCTTGATGTTTGCGAGCAGAACACTAGCGTCCTCTGTGCATTCATTAATTGTTACGCCACGACCCCTTGGCACCACTGGCCCGCTACAATATGCTACGACATTAGGGATGGGAATAACTGATGATCGATTAATGGGTTGTTAAGAATTTGGACAATAACTTGGTATTTTTAATCGATCTGTGTATTTTTTTATTTTAATTTTATCTCTGACTGAAAACAGTCGAGCGTTCAGTTCTGCGGCTTTACGTCAATAAACCAGTGAGCTGAGAATTAAGGTGGATAAAGCTACAGTTAACAAACTTAAGGTTAAAATAACAATTATAACACACACATAAATACAAGAACTCATTTGAGCAAAACTAGCTTACTGTATCAAACCTTGCTAGCATGAATTACTGAGTTTAATTATATCCAAAACTTATTTAAACATAAAACACATTTAAATATGCAAGATTACTGTGAAAACTAACCTCATGCCTCTTTGGGGGCTAAAATATAAAACATTGAACTCCTTGACGTTATCTTTACAGTATCACCTCACTGGAGTTGGTTTTACGAACGACAGGAAGTCTCTGTTCATCCTTTCAAAATAAAAGTGTCTGTTATATAAAACAGGCTTTTGCATAGTACTGTATATATATATATATCTTTTATTTTGCCCATGTATGCATGTTTTATACATACTGGAGTATGTATAAAAAAATAGCGATTAATCGATTAATTGATCGTTAACGTTATAGATAATCGAGTTGGCAGGTTTCTTCCAAACGGCCACCCCTATGTGACATGATACAATATTCACCGATTTCATACCTAGCTTTGTTTTATCTAGCCGTCCATTTTCCCTGCTGGATGCTAGAATGTAGTCAGCAAGTTAAACTGGCATACTGTGCAGGCGCTTACACGATAAAGATCCCGGGGACTTGTGCCCAGGGGCCTCACAGAACTGTCCGGTCTCTATACAGCGTTGCCTCATTGTCTGCTTTCCTTCCGTCCCTTCATACAAACTACGGCCACTAGAGATCACCGTCTGACAACAAACGTCAATACGGGTCGCAAGAAGCTGGCTCACATCTATGTGGGTCAGCTACGAATTAGAGTGCATACTTTTCGTAGGTATAACATTGAACAGTGCATGAGAACAGCCTGCATTAAACAACAGTTTAACCTTAAAAACCAAATCTAGGAGCCTCTCATCCAAATGAACTGCAGCTGGACCTGGAAACACAGAGTGCTCCTAAAACGTGATGGATAGAGTTCTTTTCTGGACCAAGAAGGAGGAAAACATTTATTCTAGATCTTGGGAATTGGGGACTGTCATCAACAGTTTGTCTTCATCTCTCTCTAAAGCCCACAAGGCTCATTGTCCTAAAAAAGACATTTCATACAGAGTGTTCATTGTCTGCCATTTTCAGGAGGCAGTCAAGCATCCTTACAGAATTAAAGTGCGGTGCTGGGATGAGACCTCCAGTTTGAAAATAATAATTTATTCTGCCAAGTTCAAAACATAATGTTCCTGCTGTCAAAAGCTTCCATCACAATCTGTCACATAAAGGTAGAAATATTTGAGACCCACTCGTATCAACTCTCAGACAAAGTCCTGCTTCTTAAAACCCTTAGTGGCACTCAGGTTGGCATCTGTCAAACAGGAACACTTTGACAGCTCCAAGGCCTCAGCTACAGACTTTTGGTCATGTTTATAAAAACCTGTAAGGAACACAACACTTCAAACAACCACGTTCCCTAGAAAATATGCATTTGCACCAGCAAGTATGTTTTGCAGAAAATATGTTACTATTTCCTCATTATGCTGTCAGAATATCCGATCTTGCAATATAAACTCCACTCGTAGTGACTAGGATTGCAAAAAAGATGGAAATATTCAGTTTACCATAGGAATGAACAGAAGGTAACAGTAATAAAAAGGGAAATACAGGGGTTATCTGCTCAGGTTATATTTACCAGAATTTATCCCAAATGTTTCCACCTATTTTTAAACCCCGAGGAATACTTAACATAATCAAGGTTACAGTCTGCTATTGCTCAGTTTGTTTCTTGTTAATGGTGTCAAATAGCATCAGGGTTGTGGTTGTCTATCAGAAACTGTAATGAGTTCACTTCTATCCTGTTTAAAGCCACATTTTTATGATACGCTTTTTAGATCTTGGTAATTTTTTAACTATTTATCAGAGAAGCAAGCTGAGCAAATGTTAGCGGTAACTGAACAGTGTCAGAGGAACTTAGATTTTTAATGTGAAAACTGATTTATTAAGTGTTTTTACCAGTTTTAGTGATCTGGTCTGTTTGTTTGGAGAGGAGGAGACATCTGTGAATAAATGGTCCCCTGGTGCTGAAGGCATTCTCACAGAAAGAAGCAGACAGCAGGTGCTACAGGCCGCAGATCAACCAATTCATGTTTTGAATAAGAGACCCTATATTAAGACAGCAGAAGATAATAACATATTGTCCATTTGACCAAAACATGCCAATTAGACTTAGAATTGCTGTTTAATGTGCAACTCCCCCTAAATAACTTAATATCAAAATTTTCTGGACACTTACCAGACATTTTCTGAACCTTTGAAACTCTTGAAACTTTTTTTATGGTTATATTAAGTGTCTGGTTTAATGCCGGGCTTTAACTTGTAATGGAGTACTTTCACAGTGTGGTTTTGGTACTTGAGTAAAGGATCTGAGTCCTTCTTCTACCCCTGAGTTTTATAAATGTTAGTAAGTGGACCATGAGTTGAGATGTTAGTCACTTTAGCTCAGCCCATATGTACCACAGGTAACATTATAGCAAAAGCAAAAGAGAGGACAGAGTAAGGAGAATTTGTTTTTATATCCAATATCATTATCATTATTTTTCCAGTGAGCCAGTAAACAGCCTCTACAGCTTCCAATGCTTCCTCCGAAAAAAGTTGAGTACAGTGTGGCCCTGCAGTGTCCCAGCTGATGCTGGTGGAGACACGTGATGCAACAGAAGTCAGTGGTGTTGTCTTCCTGATGTAAGAGTCTACATAACAGGCCAGAGACACCGAGACACCCCGACGGTTCAGCTCAGCAGCAGCAGCAAAGAGGCAATTACCCAGAGGCATCGGGGCGAAAGACAGGAAGAAAATCAATACATAATTTCAGCATTTCAGAGGGTGTTTCCTTCAACTGAGTCAATGTCTCAATTTACCGATGTGAGCTAGTTGTTTTTTTTAGTTAATCTCCTTCTGTTTTTTTATATCGTACGATTAAAATATTAACAAATAATTAGGCTTTGCCTATGAATCCTTTACCTTTTGTGAGTTATATAAGACAGCTTCGAGTGGATGAATGCAAATGCAGTTGGAATTTGAATCCACCGAATGTGAGGTCTGGCATTAATAAGAATTGACAGCACACTGCTATGAATTTAGAGTCTGAAAAAGCTGATTCTAAATTCACAAAAAAAAAAAAGGTTACGCTGACACCTTTATGCATCCTGTGAGTGGCATATTTGGGAGAAATTCACTTCACCTGACCCGGGGTTAAGTGTCTGAGAGGAATTTCTTCTGGCACAGCAGTGTGGTGTAAGTTCACACAAAGTTTACAGCGACCACACGGTGCCATTTTGTGTCACACGGGCAGATGGGCAACCCCTGCCTGCCCAGCACCGAGATGCCATGGTTTAAGTGACAGCAGCCAGACACACAAAAATGAAACAAATCAATAGTGGCGTCTCTTATGGAGAAGACTAAACCACAGCACAACATGATAATGACCACAAATCCACTCAAGCGTTGAGGCTACCCCCAGAGAGGCGCTTCTTTAAATGAATGTAGGTTAGTGTGATTGACTAATCGCCTACTAAATTAGAAAAGACAATATCATACGGCTTTGTGCTGCTTCTGAGAGCTTTGTCTGCTCTGACTCACAGAGCACCTATTGCCCATGATGATTGTTAAACATAATGGTACACCTTCTTCCATAACCTGGCAATTATACCGCCTGCAAAACTTCAGGCATTATCTCCTTACAAAATAGTAAAAGACCCATTTTTAGGATTAGATATAGCGAACTTTTATGTCGTGGATTTGAATATGAAAAGGAGACTGGTGGGGAGTGCGGGGAGCCCAAGGGACCCAAACACAGACTTCCTCTAAAATGTTAATCGTTTGGCTAATTGAAGGTATGTTCTTTGTCGGCTCTGCGTTTTGGAGGGTCCCTTCTATGGACCGAGCGAGCACAAGGTAGCAGGGCTTTCAGATGTTATTGTATTTGACTGCTGCTGCACCGGGGTGCCAGTGGATTTAGGTGCTTTTAAGATAAGTTACGGGGACACGCACGCACACCCACAGACGTGCATGGGGACACACGCAAACCTGCATGTATACCCACCCACCCACACGGCGACACATGCACGCACACACACTATAACACATGTACATGCCATCTATTTGCATTTCAAAAGAGCATAATTGCCCAGGGCGGTGGCAGGGGGAGTGTGGCCTCAGGATTCCCCGAGAGCGCCTGTGAAGTTAACGAATCACGAGTCTAGACTCAACCGAAGCTCCTCTTTCATACGAGCATATTCACACCAACATCCTCCTGAGTAATAGGCAGGAAGAGTAGTCACACACCGTCACAGAGACAGCCCGTTTACTCCTTGTGCAGTTCAGGTGAAAAAACCACTGAAATTATCCTTTTTGTAAAAAGATTTTCCCTTTCCCCTTGTTCAAGGATAGTTATAAACTGTTTAAACTGTTGAGCTCAGTCATTAGTTATTTTACATTCAAGATGACCAGCACTATGAGAAGATTCACTAAAACAAAATAACTAAAATAATAAATCAGGTCAGGATGTACAAGTCCAGTCAATACCAGTCAGTTGTTCACTGATCATATGTCCGATTTTCCTCAAAAATATTCTTAAAAATGAAGCTAATAAATTAAGGGTGGTTTTGGCTTATTAGGTAATGATAGGGAATTGCATCAATTTTGAATTTACATTCAGATTCAGCGATAAAAACAGACTTGGTTAGACTCATTTACTTTGGTTTCAGTTGTAATCAGACTTCTTCTTCTTCTTCTTGATACAGCAACAGTATAATGCCTCATTTCCACCACATGGTTCTACTCAGCTCAACTCACTTTTGGTACCAGACAGGGCTGGGTGACATGACATGTGACCTGAAGGTTTTTCATATATATTTTCTATGTTTTTTCTATTGAACAATGTTGCATGTTACGTAATTTGGAGGATGTTTTACCTCCTGAGTCTTGCTGATTGGGCGAAGCTGGCGTGAACAATAGAGCTGCTGTTTTGCTAACATGTAATATACAACAATAGGCTTTACCATGTAGTTATTTTATACAAACCATTCATCTATGGAATAGATAAAAATGGGAGACATCAGAAAAAAAGACAAGGTTCTGTCTTCTTCTACTTCAAGGTTCTAACTTATGCAAATGAAAAACCAAAAAAGAATGGTTCCAAGCAAGTCAAATGGCTTGCAGTTGAAATAAGACATAAGAAATAGTCTTTCCTTGCATCCTGCACCACAGTGATATTATTCCTGTTTGGTTTCTTTGTCACAGACCCTGTAAAAACCCTTTTGGAAACTGTGTTAAGAGTATGGCCAAAAAATCAATTTACTCTGTCAAAGCTCTGTTAACCAGGTTCCTGTTAATCCTCTGAGACAGAATCATACTGAATGCAAGACACTTTTTATTAACGGACGTGCAACAGGTCAAGCAGCTAAATCTACTTCTGAAGAGGAGATATTTTGGGCGGTGGAGGAAATTTAACTCTGTACAATCCGGAGCTACGGTGTGGGATTCTGCAGAAGCACCAGTTTGTAGAACAAGAAGGTGCAATTAAACAGTAATTAGTACATTTTAGGGGTTTGCAGTAGGGCTGGGCGATATAAAAAATATATTGATATATTTTTTACTTTGATATGGAATTAAACCATATATCGATATAGTTCTTTTTTTTTCTATATATACAAATGCTGTCCTTAGGGTTTGTCATTTAGTTCTTTTGTAATGTTCGTTATTCTTTTCTCATATAAATATATTTATTTCAGAAAAAGATTGGCCTATTTTATTTTATAGGCTATTTTTATTTAAGATGTTTTTTTATTTAAATGTGCAATTTATGGAGCTTTATTTTTTTAAAAAGGTACTCCTGTTGTTATACAGTATTTAGTTCACTTAAATAAATGGTTTCAATAAAACTACTTGTGACATGTCATATTTGGCTTCAACTTTGACTGAACATTTGCTCTCACTTTGCAATAAAAATATCTGGGTATATATGACGTTTATCGATATTCAGCCTAAATATATATTGGGATATTACTGTTGGTCCATATCGCCCAGCCGTAGCCTGCAGGTTGTGTTAAATGGGTAAATGATATTGTCTCATCGATCATCTGAATTGAACTGAATTGAAGTGGTACAGAGGCATTTTGTGATATCGGCAAATATCATATCATTGTCCAATTAATTGATTTACAACCCTAGAACATTTGTCCTTTCATTTATCTTATGTATTATGGTTTAGGTTTATTCCTTGAAGAAAAATAGAAAACAATATAGCATAGTTCTTCTTTCTTGATAATAACCAAAATCATTATCATGGAAAATCTCTTAAATGAAACTCTAATTAGCTATTTTTCTTGTTATCATTATATTTGTCTAAACAAATGTACCTTTGGGTGTACCAGCCATTAAAAGAACAAGAAAACAAGGAGAAAACAAGGGTGGTCTAATAATTTTTCACTGTAGTTTGTCAACAAATATTTTAATTAATAGTGTCCGATTAAATGAACCCTGCGTTGCATTGCTGCAAAGGGCTACAAAAACACTGAAAAATCAAATAAAAAAATCTAGATACTTGGTAGAATTGACCAGAAACAGAGAGCATGCTCAGCTTAGTATCTGTAGTGTATAGAGATGTTTCTTACACATCAGACATTCAGCAGTCCAGCGGGGACAGTCAGGGAGTGATAGAGGAAGCTGAAGCGATGCTGAGTCTGGTACTGCACAGACTCCAGTCACTGAAAGGTAAGCTGCCTCGTTGCTGGAAAGACTGATGGCCTCGCAGAAGTGTTATTTGTCTTGTATTGCTGGGTGAGCCCTCACGTCCACTCAGGAAGAGATGAAAGAGGGACGGACGGTCTGTCTGGGAGAAGTGCTAGCAATGTGGTGGAGGACAATCTGTCACCAGCAGTCATCACTTAACTGAGCCCAGAGCTGCACCACTCACTCGATGAGAACCTCACCAGACTTAAATGGGAGCGCTGGGCAGAGCCAGGAAAAGACATGATTAAAAATATGCATGAAATGAAATGAAATGCAAATCCTTCACCCTTTTACTTTAGTATTGAGCTCAAAAATCTGAATGTGGGACACAGTTTGACCAAAAGGAATCACTAGCGAACCAAATTATAGCAACAACAACAAGGAATATTCAAGATTTGACTGTTATGCCACCGTTTTCTAAGTTTCCATTCTGTGTAAACACTCACGCGTCTTACAGAATAACACACAAACACGCTTTAGTATCTAATAGGAGCTGGCACTGTACGTGGAGGTGAAGGACGTGCAGAGGGGCCGCCCTGTCTCATGACACAATAAATGACTGTGATCCAGGTTCCAGCAAAAACAAGGACTGCTTTTCAATTCCACCTCTTTTACCCAGATGAATGATGAACCCTGGGTAAGAGGTGCAGTGTTGTGGTATTAATATACATCAGGGGCCAGAGCGCCACACTAAATCAGGAGCCCCAGTGCATTTGTTATTCTAATGACAAGCAATAGCCATGCAAGGGGCTGTGTGGAGTCAGGAGATCCTAAACTGTAAGAGGACTTAACTAAAAAAGACTAAAAGTGAAAGCAAGGAAAGGTCTTCAAGGGACAGTTCAGATTTACTGCAGTGGGGTTATGTGAGGTAATTATCCATAGTCAGTGTATTACCTACACTGGATTTTTCAAAAATGGTTAACAGTCTGGCAGCAAAAGTTGCTGCCAAATAACAGTAAACAACTTTAAGTTATTTTACAGATAATTTCTTTAAAAATGTAGATAACAGTACAGTAAATATCTGTATTTAAAAAGATATACTATAGAATAACTTAAGGTTGTATTTACTTTAATATGACAGTGAGTTGCCAAACACTCTTTACATTTTTTTATTTTCTTTTTACATTAAACTTAAAGTTTTACTATAAGAAAACAGAAAGTTGCCTAAATTTTATATTCAGCAATATAATGTATGTGTATTTTTTTCTTTTTTACATATACTCACTGTAATTTAACATTCAAGACCATTAAGTAGTTGAATAATACTGTGGGGAAAAAAATCTATAATCTATAAATCTATGAACCTGGTCTCACAGGAATCCGTGAAATAGCCACGGATTTGCTTAACGCAAAATCCGTGTAATAGCCACGGAATAACTCAAATTTTCGTGAAACTGACACGGATTCCGCTACAATGCAAGTTAGTGACAGTCATATCCCATGGCTATTCCATGGATATTTTTTCCTATTGGTTTGTTTTAAGGTCCTGGCGGTCAGAACAAAAAACATGGCGGACAATTCTCTCATTTTTTGTGAAAAAAATCAATATTTTGACTTTCTGCATAAAAATGGATTTTGATCACATTTCTAGCGAGAAATATATGTTTTATTTTCTAAATATTCACTCAGTGAATGTACATAATCACTTTGTATGTTGGAATAGCCACGGGATATGACTGTCAATAACTTGCATTGTAGCGAAATCCGTGTCAGTTTCACAGAAATTTGAGTGATTCCGTGGCTATTCCACGGATTTTGAGTTAAGCAAATCCGTGGCTATTTCATGGATTCCTGTGAGACCATGTTGAAATCTATAATACCCCATTATATTAATTTGCTATCACCTGTTTTTTTTTATAACCATTTTTGTCTGCATGACAATGTCCCCAACATTTAGGCAACATAATGCCATAAAACAGCAGGATTTTTCCAACCATTATAAGGCTTAGGCGCCCAAGCTGAATTAACAATTTTTAAAAAAAATATGCCAAGGCATATTTTGTCGTCATTTGTGGTCGCGCTGCCTCTGTCCACTAGTCTGCTCTCTTTGTCAGAGTTTCACACAAACACAGCCGCACAATTAAAAGCTCTTTGAAAGCATGTACTTGCATTATTTTGTTATTATGTTATCATTATATCAGTGGCACACTGCAAAAAAAGTCAACTTGTATTTTTGGGCCTAAAACAGTGATTTAAGTTGGTAAAACTTGGAAATATAAATAATTGACATTTAGGGCAATAATGTAAGTTAGTACAACAAAGGAAGCCAGTTGTCTGCTCAAAAACAAGTTTGTGAGTTGTTGTTACTTCTATCTTTAAGTTGGGGTTCACAACAAGGGACAATAGTTCTGCTAACTCTTATTTCTTTGTTGTGAAATGCGGGAAATTCATTAGTGAAAGCTAGCGGCTAACTAATGCTAGCGGCTAACTGATGCTAACGGCGCCGGTAGGATCACCCTCAGTTTGAAGAAACAGACAAGAGTACCGACACAGAAGCTAAGCAATATACTGCTGTGGACGGGGACAAGCAGCAAAATGTGTTTTAGCCACTTAAAAAAGAAAATCTTTTAAGTTTCTTACATTTAGAATATTTTCACTGCTTTACCTTACTGTCAGACAGCCCTGTTTTAGTTAACACAAGGAGAACTGAAGCTATTCTATGCTCTTGTTAAAGCCACCAGACTCCATAGACAAAAATAGTAATTTTACCTTGCAGAAGAGAGACTGGAGTAGGTGGTCTACCACTTCATCAATGTTTAGTTTGACGTGTTCACAAGAAAAAAAGCAAAACAACCAATCAAAGCCACGACAGACCAGTAACTGCTGGGTTTGCATTGAAAACTTACACAGATGCATATACCAGCATCAGTTTCACGTCGAGAAAGCCAATGTAAAGTGGTGGTAATGTTCTAAATATAGCGTTCACTTTAACTGATATTCTTTGGTGGCTAAAATATATTTTGCTGCCGCTCCCGTCCACAGCAGTACATTGTTTAATTACCGTGTTTATACTACTCATGCCGACTGCCAGCTACTGACTATGAATAAGTACCTCATATAACCCCACTTTAATAAATCTGGACTATGTCTTTAAGGAGAAAAGACTGGGAGATAAGACTGGGAGACTGTGACTTTACTGTCTTGAGTTTGATGTTTTTAAAATGGTTTTTATGTTACTTTATCATCAGTCAACTAAAAATGGAAAGGATGACAGATAAGGGCCCATATATACCACATTGGATTACAATGTTTCACAAATCTACACAGATAATACACAAAAGCAATCTGTTTGAGTGCTAAAATTAAAAATACAACCCAGATAAAGCCACATTTCAATCAATGTGAGCCACTTTTTAAAATCACATTAAGGGCTCTCTACTTCAAATCACTTTTATTCATCTCCGAGGTGTTTTAACCAACAGCTGCTCATCTGACCCGATGGATCATAAATCAGCTTTCAGGAGAAGATCGAGTGAAAAGGAGAAGAGAAGACGGACGATTCTGGTGAACTCTCCGGATTGAATAATCAATACTGACAAAAATAAATGGCTTGCCTATTTATCACAGCCTGTGGTCAGCGCTATAGCAGGATTCCTGTAATGTATATTTCATACACTTTTATACTCATTGATTACCTGCCCTGTAGTTTGTAAATTACGTGTATATTGATCTGCTCATCATACAGTTGTGGCTTTTACTGTCGGCCATTTGTGTCACTGATAAAGAGATCAGGATTAAACTCTAATATAAATCTTGAGCCATTTTGAGCCAACACAATTATACACTATTTATAAAGTAGCCTAATGTAATTAGTAGATTATTATCAACAGCATGTTATCATTAGATTATTTGAAAGAAAAAAGCTGTTTTTTTTTTGGGAGAAGCTTTTCTGAGGCTGCCAAAGTGCAGAAAACAGTTATATATTCATAAGAATAACTGGAAACTTAACTTCATCATATGATTGTTTGAATATTGTTTGTGTATACATTTTGCTGACTTAAAATCACACTCTCAAAATTCACAAATCAAAAAAAAAAAGGGCCCTTTCTGTTGCATCGCAAGCAGCTTTTTGCCACTGAAGTAAAAAATATTGATTAAAGGTGATAAATCAAACACACAGAAGAGAAATACCAGTCACAACTCCCATTAATTCTCATTATCTGAGCTTATGTGTTTATTCCACAGGGAGGATGAAGTCAAAAGATGACCAGGAGTGTCCCCAGGAACCCGAACAGATTACACTCGGACAGCGGGGGGAGAGGGAGTTCGGGTGGGAGGGAAAGAGGCAAGGTTTGGATCGATGGCGCCAGATCAATGATCAATAGGCCGATCTCACCAATACACTTCCTGCTGACGCTCAGAGCTCTGGTTACACAGATGAAAATGGGTGGGCAGGGCCAGAGTGTGATGATGATTTATGTTAGCTGGGCAGATGTTTCATTTTGGAGAGAGACTGTCTGATAGAGATGCCTGAATGTCACCGCCTGGACAGTGAGTGAGTGAGTATTTTAACATTCATAACAGACTGGTGCTGGTCTGCAGGGACAAACAGACCTACTGGTACAAATCATGAAAGTTTAAACTATAAACAGTTAAGAACAAGGGGGAAAATACCTTCAGGGACACCAGTACACCTGCATAAGTACTGCTGACTTTAAACTGTGCGCCCAAATGAAATAAAGGGAATTTGTCATCCAAAATGCAGCACAATTTATCACTGTAATGTAGAATTGGGCACCAGAGAGGTTTAATATTGGACAAAGAATTATTTAAAGGCTTAGTTTGGGCTATCTCACACATTATGGCAAGCCATTTTTAATATTTAAGCCAAAGTGTGCTGTTTGTGGGCCAAAATCTCCATTTCTACAGACACCACACTCTGAAGAGGACGCAGTAACTGAAGGGGGAAGATAGCAAGAAAAGATCTAAATCAATATCAAACTGGCCGGGCAACCAAAGAACGAGGCAATAGATCATTTCCCTGCAGTAACATGGATGATATTTTATCATTATAGATTACAAATATACGGTAGAGTCTTCATCACAGTTTATGTTATGGACTTCTCCACTGTAGAGGCTTTTGGTTTTGAACAAGGTTTAAGATGAAATTGACCTAAAAACTGACATTTCTCTTATGGAGTCATTTTATTGTCTTTCAAACTCAGACAAAGGGCACATTTCTAACCTTATCTACTAGCAATAATCTAATTTTCAATTCATCCTGAACTTTTACACAACTGTGAAGAGATTCACAGATCCAAATACACCTCCGTTCCGTGCATTCAAACATAGAATGTCCCGATTTTATTTTCTAGGTTAATAAAGATATAAATTATTAGAATTATCATATCATGTCATTTCAGTGCATATGCGTATTCGGAGCCAGGCAAAAAGCTTTTAACAAGTAATTTTAGTAAGTTTTTAAATATTTTTAGATGAGGAAGTAATCATTTAGATTCCTAATATGCTGTCAGTTTATTCAGAAAACGGCACCTGTTTTTGAAATTTTTGGAGACACTGGTCGAGTTGTCCATGGTGGTTGCCCATGTGATACTGCTGCTGAGATGCCCACAACAAACTTATTGTATCCTTTTTAAGTGAATGCCAATTACTACCATTGGTGAAATATCAGGTAAGTATCAATCTTGAAGGGTTGTCCAATTGAAAAGAGATTTCAGCTTCTACCCCTTGTAACTCTGTTCATTGGGGCAAAGTGAAAATAAAGGGTAGGGGTAAAAATAAGTAATGCCATTGGGTCCAAATGGTCATTTCACTCTATTTTATCTAACCAGAAAGCTGTTTAGTGATTTTTCAGCTCTGCAATACAGCTAAAAAACAAAAGTCACCTTTTTTTTTTGCTTGTTTTTTTTACAGCAGTGACTTTATTTGTAGAAAAAAAAATGTGTATCAGTACAGCAAGTGCATGACACCAATTCAGACAAGTGTAGCTTATGTCACCTAATGTCTCTGACAACAAAACACTTTGTTTCCTGGTTTACAAGGTTACAGTAACAGACTGAGAAAAGCAACGGTGACAAACATTCACAACAACACATCCTATACTTTTCTCACATCAGTGCAAATGACACACTCTCCTGTGCACAAACACAGAGGTGAACACGTCTCACGTGTGCACACACCCAGACACACAAACGAGGGCCTGGTTTGGACCTGTCACTCACCCATGCCTCTCACAGCCAAGGTCTAGTGACAAGTGTTAAATCAGAGCACGCCTTCATCCCAGCCATGGCTAATGCTGTTAACTGTAGAGCAGCATCTCTTCTAACACATCCTGGGTAACTCTAATTACCCCTAAATGAGTCCCGCTCCGGCTTCTGCCCACATGGTGCCCAAATCCACATTGTGGTGGCAGAACAGGTCACACACTACCACAGAACAGTTGATATTTGTTGACAATTTCATAGTAAAGCGCAAAACTCTCCTCCTGACCTCAAGTGGACGTCTCTAACCTCTGTGCTTCTGTAACGAGAATGGAAATCAATAAAGCTGTGACCCCTCCCCGGCCCCCGTCTCCTCCAGATCCCACCTTAAGTTACCCCTTGCAACTGTGTCCACCTGGCTCTGAGCTGTGGTAAATTGGGTTAACGCTCACTAAGTGTCCCATCGTTAGCGTTGTTAATTGACTACTGCGTGTGATAATTAACAGGGAGCGGACTGCCTACCTCGCTAATCTTATTTAGGTCATTTGCATTTAAATGGTTTTGGTCTCTCTGGCAAGTTGAAAAAAAAAACATGCTCTGGAAATCGTGCTTGATGGGTGAGTTGGACTGAACAGCCACTTCACATAAAAGCCTGTGGAATTGGGCATCTTGTGTGAAATGTCGTCATCCAAAACTGTACTTTTTGAACTCCTTTCTACATAGAACAGATATTTGCAGAGCCCCCGAAAAATATTTAGTTTGAGGCCCTAAAACACTCCCAGTCCAACCACCAAATCACGCACACTGTGCATAATTGAATGGACACACATACAGGCACGTTTGTGTTTGAGATGTTAAACAGTAACTATTGAAAACTATTCAACGATATTTGAGATATTTAAGATATTTAAGATATTTTACCATAAAACACAAACACAAACCTGCAAATAGCAAGGTCTATAAGTGACAATGACAAATAAACACTAATAAAAACAATAGTTTTGACCAACAGCAATCAACTTAAGTGTAAAATATTAAAAAATAAATAAAGTGAACACTACAAAATTATTGTTAAAACACGGTGTCAAAGGTCAATATTTGTTGTTGTACAGCATTACAAGATCTCATGAATCTCACTGGAAAAGTCAAAATTATAATTTAGATTAAAGACACCTTTTAGTAACATAGGTACACTACAAATATTATTTAACATTCATACAGACAAGATTGAATCAAAACACATACAGAGTCTCAGAGTGTCTAAAATCAAAGCATCCCAAAAGGTTTAATACATAAAATACAATATGTACATATATACGTATACTTCAAGATATAAAATGCAATTTAAAACTCAAGTCGACTTCATCACTAGTTGCCTTAAACTGGCAGTTTACCTATGGAAGTACTGCCAGCAGGTAATACCAACTGCTATGCTAGCACCAGTGTTCAGTGATACCAATATAACAATATAACTCATAGCAGTTTTGGCTAGAAACAAACACATTAAGATGAGAAAAAAACTTTCAGACGACTGCAGCATCAAAACAACACAAAGACTAATTTGAAGTTCTGTACACAGGACCTGCACGACCGTGTTTACCAAAGACATGCTGTCCCATAAAAGTTCATCACATCCCATTTCTCTTACTAACTAGTGTTGTGAACTCTTAATGTATGAAGGTTGATTTTGTTGTCGTGCTGTGATACCTCCAGATGAATGTTTCCTTTGTTGAAGCACCTTCTGTCCTATTTTGGCAATGACATGAGCGCTCGGTAGCTACAGGGGAGACACACGACTGAGCACTCCTCCTGATTCACAGAAGCATTAACACAGCACATTAGCTCTGCGGAGTTGTGGGAATGAAAGATGGGCTAACACCGCTGCCCCAGGCAAAGTGAAGACGTACACTAAAGCCAGCTGCCATCTATTATGGATAGCCAGTGCCGACCCCCACTGTTGGTGTTACGGGGGTGACAGTGCTGTCCTTGCCGAGGCGTTGACCTTCCTTGGTGGGGAGAGGGCGCTGGGCAGATTAAAAGTGGACTGGCTCACCGTGCAGTCCAGGCGTGCCCCTGATGTTCTGCCCAGATGGTAACCACACACACTCTTGAACACACACAAGTAAATACATACACACACACAGACACATTCTGCTGCATCCTGGGATGGCAGATGTGGGGTACGAACACAGCCGCTCCTCAGGGCGCTCAGCCTTCGGAGTCTATACACTCTACGTCTACAGTTTTTTTCCCACCCACACACTCACAGAGCAACACGTGCACACACACACACTACATGCAGTCCTCAGAGGTCTAACCAACCCTCACCTCCTCCACCCTCCTTCTGAGTGTTTCTCCATCACTTAATTCTGGCTGTATGTATGCGAATCATCCATCACTCACTCAATCAGTCCATTGAATTTCATTTAGTGCGGTGTTACACAGGGCATGTGATTGATTCACTGGTACCTTTTCACTGAAGCTTGAATGACACACAATGCTGGTTTGTAGACGCTCATGCGCACACACACACACACACACACACACACACACACACTCACTCTGCTTGCTTATACGCTGCTGCACTGGGTCTCCATTGCCAGGGGGGAGAGTTGGGTGCCCATGCTGCCAAAGAAGACCCCTCTGAGATTTACTCAAGGTCGCCATGTCCAGCTGGCTGTGCCAACATCTGTTCAGAATGGCCTCAAGACTGGCATGAGAGGGGCCAGTCTACGCTGCTTGACCTTGGACCAACGGCCACAATTTGGAAAAATAAATGTTAACGTTGTTACGGCTATATGATGTTGTAAGAAGTCCAAACATGGTAAGCATGATTTTAAAATATTGATAAGTATTAAATTATTGACGATAATCAAAACGTAGGTTTGGTGATAAGTTATGACCAAATTAGAGAAATTAACAATAGCTTCACTCATAGTAGAGCTATGACTGATAAATCTGCCAAGTTATATACAGTCATGGAAACAATTATTAGACCCTTGTTTCCTTCAAGTTATTGTTCATTTTAATGCCTGGTACAAGTAAAGATACATTTCTTTGGACAAATATAATGATAACAACAAAATTAGCTGATAAGAGTTTAATTTAAGAGCTGATCATTATCAAGAAAACCATGGAAATGTCTAGATATCAGCTCTTAAATGAAACTCTTATCAGCTATTTTTCTTGTTATCATTATATTTGTCCAAACAAATGTAGCTTTACTTGTACCAGGCATTAAAATGAACAATAACTTGAAGAAAACAAGGGTGGTCTAATATTTTTTCCATGACTGTATATTAGCTTATATAAGCATATTGAAAATATGTCTGCATCAATGCATATATTTGCTGATAACTTGCCTAAGTTGTCTGGGGTAATTTAAAAAGTGTCTCCATTACATAACTGTAGAGTGCTGGCAAGTTTATTTTTACAAAGTAGGATACCAACTGATATCAAGCAGCAACCTCCAAGGCTGAAATATGAAGCCAACGTGGAAGTGCCAAAAACTGCAGTTCCTAGAATGGCCACTTGAGGCTGGCTAAAAAAAAGAGTCAATCGCCAGCGAACCCCATGTTAAAATGCCCAACTTTACAGCAAGAATAATCATGTTTAAAGCCTTGTCCAAAATACCCTGTCTTTATAATTAATCAATAGGGGGTGTATTTTTATATAACTCACCTGTTTAAATTATATTAAGGCTCAAAATGATCCATAATTAAGGGCATCGCTGCTTTGAGTGACAAGTGGTGCCCTCACAGGTGGCGTGATCCAGCAAACAAGCTTGATTTGGCTCGCCTCAGATTAACTAGCTCCACTTCGTTACTAATTTCTGGATTAGCTGGGAATCAGGAGGACTCAGGCAGTGCCAAGGTGGCAGCCACCACTCTGACCTTTACAATAACTCTTTAGAAACCTCTGGGTGACATCACAGAGACTATGTTAAGATTAAGATTTAGATTAAGATTCAGTTATTTTTACACACACACACACACACACACACACACACACACACACACACACAAACAGCGGGCAGTGAATTTATCCTCTGCATTTAACCCATCCTTCTACACACCATGCCTAAGAGCAGTGGGCAGTACAATTCTATGCCCGGGGAGCAGTGGATTACGTCCTTTGCTCAAAGGAACTTCAGCCCTTTACCTGTCAGTCCTGGGATTCAAACAGACAACCCTCTGGTTACAAGCACAATTCCTAACCTCTAGGACTGCCCGTATGTCTATGTCTATGTTTTAGACAGTCTACGGCTGATATTCAATATTTGTGAATCCAATAATGACATGGCCTCAAAAATCCAGTATGCATGGGGCTATAATTCCAAAACATAATAAAAATGCAAGGTAGATTGAACTGTACCAGGAAAAATAAGAAAAGTTTGCAACTGATGGTCAAGTATAGTTATGAGGTTAAGATATGGAATGAAGTCAGAGAGATAAAGGTCATCTGCATAGAGATAAATATTACTGTAATCTTATGCTATTAGAATATGGCATTTTTAAATTACATATGTTTCTCTTCATATCTTAATATTTAAGATAGCTTTCAAGGTTTAATACCTATAATTCTTCTACCTATAAAGCTTTGAATAGTAATATTTTTCTAAAGTCAGAACGTTAAATGAACGGCTCAACATTTTTACAGTGTATTCTGTAACCAAAATGTTTTTTATTCAGCTGCCAAAGATCTTTTTGAAAAATGAATTAATGATTTTGCAGTGAATCTCTCCATTGGACCAAATATTTTCAGCATTATAATCTGTACATCTGAGATTCATCTCTCGCCACGCTTCACGATGACAAGTTTCTGAAAGACAAACAGCATTTATTCATCGCCGCATCAGTAAGTGTAGTGTTAGTGGACAGAAAAATGATTGACCGCTACCAACACTTTCCTTGTTTTAATTCTTCATGGAGGTTGTTCTCTGCCAGCAAGGCTATCGATTTTTCTATCAAATACGAAAACAGGCATTGTGGAGAGGCCGCAGAGGTCAGTGTGAATTAGAGCAGAGGTGTGTATGTGTGTATGTGTGTGTGTGTGTGTGTGTGTGTATGAGGGCGTCCCCTCCTCCTCCCCTACATCCTCATTGTCACTCCCCAAAGGCCTCTCTGTTAAATTGGCTGACAGATAATAAGATCATACAGGAGAGTACAGACACAGAGACCTTTGTCCCACAATCCAACAGTCTTACTTCTGATAAAGCTCCATCATATTTTGAATGGAACTTCCTCGAGATTAAGTGCTTTTACTTCGAACTAGAAAAATAACTCCCGCTGATCTCTGGGGATCAATACAGACCTATCTAAAACCTGCCAGTTACAATACATTTCACAAATATGTAAGTGTAATATTATTAACAAGGGCTCCAGCCTTCCGCAACCCGACTTTGGATAAGCGGATAAGGATAATTAATTGATTATTATCAAGCCGTGCCTTATGTCCCAGCTATCTACTCTTTATTTTTTATGACCTTTTTGACAGCAAAAATCATTTGACCTTGCCTTTATTCATGGGATCATACGTTTTATGAATCATTCTAAAACCAGTTGATTGAAGTGAATATATGGCTAAAACACACATATTGGACTTGGGCCACAAATTTGATGACTTTACACTCAACTGGACCAAATCAAAAAGGACTTGCAGATGGACTTGGGCTCCACTTGACTTGAGTGCATTGACTTAGTTGATACCTTCCCACATGGTATGTTATATGCTTTGAAATTGCCATGTCAGCACTACTTGCGTAAGCAACATGGCCTCCGCTAGCAATCTAAATTCTATCCATAACAAAAAACAAGCTAAAATATCCCAATAAAATCCCAATCTCAGTGCTTTAATAAAGGTAGAGAAAACACCCAATAGTAGGAGGATTATAGTGTACCAATCTAAACACTATTACATTGTTTGAAATCAACATTTACTTCATAATGATAGGTTAAAGCAAAAAAAAAAAAATCTAGTCTCTTGTTTTTGTTCATTTAATATAATACTATGTTGTGAGAATGGCATTACAGTGGGTGGACAGCCCATTATGACTTGTGTAGGACTCGAAACTCAACGTTGAGGACTTTGGTCTACGACTTGCAAAACAATGACTTGTTTGCCCATCTGCTAATGTAATGAAAACAGCTCACCACATAGTGAATATGACGGGCACCATTAATCAAATATGCTAAGTAGTCTATTTAACTCCACTCATTGTCAAATAACTGTATTTTTGCCAACCATAATTGCAATTAAAAGGAGCATTATGTATCGTTTTTAGTGTTTAAATAAACACTTCCAAGTTTGAGTGTGGAGAAAAGCCATTTGACACGTAAACAGTGTTTTCAAATATGTATGCTTGAGTCAAACTAACAATAGCTCGTCTGTTTGTGTTCGCAGTATTTATACTCGCTTTTTTTTCTCATTATCTCTAAATCTCTTTGCTAAATCCCAAATGGGACAATTCTATTCAACTGCTATCTGCTTTACATTTATCTATAGTATTCATATTGAGATGTGCAGCCCTCCTCTCCCCCACTACACCCCTCAATACATCCCCATAGCGTGTCCTCGGGCCTTCTGCCCCAAGGGCTCATGGGATACGAATACTCCCTGGGGCTGCTGTTTTCACAGCCTGTGAGAGAAGCACTCGAGAGAGAAGGAGAGAGAACAGGAGAGAGGCAGCAGCAGCATTTCTCTGTTTGCTTGATGTCACTATAATGGAAATATGCATAAGTGAGAAAAGGCATAGTGGGCCTTTGGGGCCCAAGAAGTACAAATATTTTAATAACAAACACTTTCAGTGTTTGCCTCCTGTAACGGCACCTGGGTATTATTTCACATTGAATGCAGTCAGTCAGAGCTGAATTCCGTATGCATAAAGATATAGATGTTTTCTTCTTTTACTGGAAGTGATTTTCATGCTGTGGAAAGTTTTCCTGGTGATATGTCCTTTGGAGAACTGTCATTAATCAAAAGTCAAAGTCACCTCAGATCTCACATTAGAATAGACCAGTTTAGCTACGGCTGAAATTGCAGCTGACCCCTCGTGCCCTAAGCACTTATTCAAAATCAGCAACACGGCCATAGGGGGCTAAAACAACTAAATTGAGTGAGGTTGCAAGAAGCTGGTAAGACTACTGAGGGAAAATACCCAATAAAGCAATGCCAACTGGCAATCTCAAGGGTTTCCTTGAGCTTTCTAATGTCCTGATGGGTGACTTATAGCTTTGTATACGTTATAAATGTAAATGACAAAGGTTATACTGTAGAGAATAACAAAAAATGAGCAAAAATGGTGTTCATGCCAAAATAGTAACCTCTATGTTCAGTGCAAAGGTGACTGTGGTCCAAAACAGAAATGAAAAGCAGCTGAGAAAGGTGGCAACCTCCAGCCCTGGCACTGAAACAACAACCCCAAAAGTAAATAAATACTGCTATTAAAATGACAAAACTGACACGTATGGTTATTGTTAAAGTTCAATCTACATAACGGTACTTTGTAAATTCATGAAGACATTTCAAATAGGTCGCTTCATTATTTGTATTACAGTCTCTCTCTCTCTCTCTCTCTCTATGTATATATGTATATATATATATATATATATATATGTATATATGTATATATATATATGTATATATGTGTATATATATATATATATATATATATATATATATATGTATATATGTATATATATATATATATATGTATATATGTATATATATATATATATATATATATATATATATATACACATATATATATATACACACACATATATATATATATATATATATATATATATATATCTGTAGACAATGGGTGTTACACGTTATATAGCAATGATTCCTAAGCAGGGGTACTCATACTATAGAGGGTACTTCTGCAGTTACCAGGGGCACATGGAAATATTGTGGTGTAGCGCAACTAATTTGGATAAATGTACAATATATGTATATATAGTTATAAATATGAAATAGCTGAACATATAGCTTCTGTTACTAGTAGTCCATATGCAAACTTGACTAAACTAACCTAAAGACTGACAGTTTAATTATATGACAAAAAAACAATTGCAAATTACTATCAGGACCAGGATTTGGCTGAACATTACCAGACAACACCAATAAAAGTATAATCAAAGAGCGCAGTTTTTGTTTGGCTGAATAATATTTATCACCAATATTGTAAAATATTGTGAAATTTATAGGAAGAAATATTTTTGATGAATGGGGTACCTGACTATATCTGATAGGGGTGCAACTGTACATCCTAAAGGAAATGTAGGGGACCACATTATATGATATATGAAACAAATGAGCTGTTATTTTTTACAAATAGCAGACAGTGAAGAAACTCAGACACATATACTGGGTGCATAATGTGGCACACAGCTTCAGCAGACCCACTGCATCTAGTATCATTTAGTATTTTCAGATGGTTTAAATTGCTTTGCATTTTATTATTTGTTATTATTGTCTTGAATCTGCTTATTTTTGCATTAGAAATTCTCTCTTTGTCAACAGCTGAAAACAACAGTCATAGACAATTAAAGGCCTCAATATTATAGTTTTGTGTCTTTATTCTGTCTATCTGAGATTGGAAAGAAGAAAAAAAAAAGAACGGTTCAACTGAACAAGTTAGACTCCCTTCTTGGATTTTCATAATGAGCTGTCAGTCATTTCTCAGTGCCCAACAACTTTCATCTGCCCTGATTCCTCCCAACCTCCCCCATTTATCACTCCTTTCTCTCTTCTGCGACGCACTCCTCCGACGCCCCGTGTCGTTTATCACGTCCGGTGGAATAGAGTTTCTCCAGCTGTCAATTTAGGAAATGGAGTGACGAGCGAGACCCCTGGGACCCCGCACTAATCTCAGACTGCGACGTTACGGAAAATGATGTACATCTCCAGTAGCCAGTCACACCGCATGTGTGTACATCCATTACCTGTCCTCACCCAAAATTCATCCTGTCAGTAAACAAACAACTGATCAAATGCTGCAGCAGGGCAAAAGTCAACTCGACTTATTCATCTCCTTTACTGCTGAGGCAATGAGGTCACACAAATCTGTATATAGCTCTTAAATTCATTCTAAAATTACACCCTAAGGCTGGAAAAATCTACTCAACTCTGCTGTACTTTCCTCTGCTGCTCTTTCACCTCAGTGGCGTTCGATAAACTACTACCTGCCCTGGGGTTTTAACGGTCAGCGCTGCTGTTGCTGTCGGAGCCTGCGGTGAAAAATGCCGGTGTCACGCAGTTATGCGTCCCAGGGGGAACAGATATCATAGTCGGTTACATGACAGGTGTGGCGGATGAGCAGTGAGTGAGACCTCTGCTCATCACTCTGCTGACCGGTGAAGACGACAGCAGACAGTATGCCACGCATGCAACTCTACTGCTGAACGCATAAACACCTCAGGCCCACTGATGTTAGAAAACATGACTTTCTCTCGTTGGCGCTTCTTGCTTTGTTTGCCTATTTATTTTCATTGTGTTATACATATAAGTGAGCCATGTTATATATATTTATATATATGTCGTAGCATCTGCCCCTCATCCACATACACACACGCACACACTGATACACCTGTGATGCCTCTGTGCAAATTGTTTATCATTTATGTTTTTCTTTGTTGCTGTTTGCGCTGTATGTCTACTGTCTCTAATGTGGTCCACATGGTGTAGTGTATTTGTCTCTCATGTCACCTTGTTTGTTACGTCATTTCACCAAGAAAAAAAAAGAAGAAAAAAAAGAAAACATGACTTGTTAGGTTGGAAAAATGTAAAGAGGTGTTCAACAGATAATGACAAAGTTTTCTTTTTGCTGGCTAATATTGGTCTATTACAGAAAATATCTTGTCGTCAGTTATATGCTGATATGAAAACCTTTTTTTTGCAGAACATATAATGCATGAAGCAATGTTTGGGGTGATTTCGAAAGGGTGTAGGCTATTTATTTTATTTTTCCTTATTTAAATGGTTGGAAATTGACTCATACTGAACATACAGTAGTGATGTTTTTTTAATTATTAATTTTAAATGTTCAGCAATGGACTCAAACTGAACCGTCAGTACTTATGTTTTTTAAGTTGTTGATTTAATTTTTTTATTTACATTTATTTAACACCGTTAGCAGTTGACTAATACTGAACATGCAGTACTGATGTTTATTTATTTTTATTTATTTATTATTTACTTTCTCAGTTCATTTCTATACTTCTCTGTCAGTTTAATACATTATATTTAATGTTAAATATTCTAAAATTAAGTCATTTGTTTAAGAAAGCAGCTAACCTTTCCAGAGTCATATCAGGGGGAAATTGGTTCACAATCCAAACAGAAAAAGGTCTTTTTTCCTTTCATGCACAAAAATTCACTATATCAGTTGGTAAAATCCCATATGAGTCAGTGCAAACTGTTCATACTGTAATTTTATATTATGCATTTCAATATGTTGCTACAGTTTCCTTTCTGCTATTTTTTTGTTCTTACCGGTTAACGTTCCCACGAATCTAATACTATAATTCAGCATGAAGCAGCTACTGGCTCCAGCACAGTGAGGGGTTGTGTGAAACTGTAGTATAGCAGTTATTTCATTGGCCGGCCACTTGTAATCACCCTTGTGGTTTAAAAAGGTCGAGGGGTCAGGGGTTATGGGAGATAAGGACCCGAGGGACCGTCATAAAACACTTGCGACACTTCAGCCCTCGTTTGTCATGCCAGAGCTCGATATCACTCATTCATCTTGGTTAGGAAAGTCTTTTCCTTTAATAGACATCTTACGTCATAACTCTGCATTGTGACCACAGTCTGCTCCCTAAGACCAGTTCTCGGATTTTATTTTTATAGTTCTGTTTAGAGCTGATGGTGTATTTTTGCACAGTGCAAAAAAAGAAAAGGAATCCTTGACTTGCAATAGTTCAAGATGAATGTTTGTGTTTATATGCGTGTGTGCAGGATTCCTACAGCTTACAACCAGTTAGATTTAAGACTTTTAAATGCCACTCAAAATAAAATTTAAGAGCAATTTTACAAACAGCCAAAATTAAAGGGAAAAAACCCATGCATTAACCAAAATCAATTATTTAGGTACAATTTTGCCCAAATGTTTATTGCAACATAAAACATGACTTCTTTTGTCATGTGGGGACAACGAGGCGAGAGAAACTTTGTATTTTTCCACTCTTTTTTTCACTGTGGGATTCCACTACATTGATTCCATCGTTCCGAGTTTAAAAAAGCTTTTGCATGAAATACATCGGGGTCTTGTATGCTTGTGTGCCGGTTTCAGCCGTGCCAAAAAATGTTGGTTAAATAGTCCATTTTCACTGAATATACAGCAGACAGTGGATCCTCTGCTCTCCAGTCTGTGTGGTGTTAATACAAGAGTATTTGGTAAATTGTTTAAAAAGTAAAAATCCAATTCTCCATGCCCTATTATTTTTAAGTCTCTTGAAAGTTCAATTTAAGACATTTTAATGCCAATAAATTATTTGTAGAGTTATTAATTCAATGTTTTTAAGACTTTTTAAAGGTCTGCAGGAACCCTGTGAGTGCCAAGCGATCCTGTATAAATCTACAGGAGCTTTTTCCTCCCCCCGTGTCTGACAGCGACATAAGTTTAAGGTTTTCAAAGTCAAAACACTCTTCCTCAGATTGGGTGGTAACAGTGACTGCTCGCCCTCGTCCACATCTGCATTGTATTTTCCTAAATTCGCCAGCGCAGAAAGGAACAATCAAACGGCCGACAAAACAAATGAGATTCCCTTACATTAGGCAAGCGTGTAATCACATTTCCCATGTTGTCTCTTTCCCTATATGCTACGGCCTGTCGAAATTGGAGCCACAATACAGGAGCTGCATCAGGAGGGTCACAGTGCAGCCCGGTGCAGGCCTCCCTCCGTTAGCTCTGCATACAGAGACGCTCGCTCCCGCTGAGACGTCTCATTTAGTGCATCTGCAAACAACATTACAGGTGGAAACGCTTTAGGAGATGTCTTGCAAGCATTAATCCCATTTGTGTCCTAACCCATTTCAAATGTGCATGCCGCTGCACTCATGAAATGAGAGAGATGCTGCGGCGATCAAATGGATGCAACACAAACATTTCCAAGGACTTCAGTGGACACACAAAGGAAAATGTCATCACTAAGAGGATCTGCATTCACCGGCTGGTGCTTTTAAATGTTGAGCAATGAGTGGCTGATTTAATAAACCATATATGTGCAAATTTAATGTTGAATACAATTTTTTTTTAAAAGCTCTTGTGTAACTTAGGTGGAAGAGGACAGAAATAATATCTTATATAAATCAAAGTATGTTGTATTTTGCATAAAATACTAATAGGAGAAAAATAAAGCATAAAAGTGATTACATGTGTAACCACATCATGTCCAAAATCTTAAAATTAAAGCAGCAACAGCAGCAGGTGTGACATAAGTTTTGGTATTATGCTTCTTGAAAAACCTAATAAATTGCTCCCCATAATTTAATAAATATTCGCAAATAAATGCAGTTAATTTAAAATGGCAGAAATCTGCTTAAATGACTGAATTTGCTGAACTGATCAGTAGCACAACCTTTTCTATTTGGTAAGTTATTGCAACAGAGTTACCAAAAACATGACTATATGATGAAACATATAATGATTAGGAAAAAGAAACAAGAATCCTCACAATTATGACAAGAAATTTGCACGTACAATACAGATAAATACATCTCCACCTGGTTCACGGGACATCTTTTTGAGCTTAGATGCTACAAACTTAGGAGGCACTGTGCTAAAAAAATAAATAGAGTTTAGTGAAAAAGTTGAAGTTTTTCTGTTTGTCGGGTCATTTAGACTCAACAGACAAGGTTTAAGTGACTTGTGGAGACAAAAAATAAAACTTTACAAACCCTGAAAGACTAAGAATGTAAGCAATGGATACAGCCTGTACAAGTAGAAAGCATGGATAAATATGAGATGCTGCTTGTAGTTAAATACTACCCTCTAGTGGGCGTTACAACATTGCTAGATGTCTAGTCATGACCCAACTAGAGGAAGCAGGGGCTGCATTTTATTAGCTGGAAGAGGATGTTTACTGATTTTTTTGACTTCTTGACTTTTAATCCCCGATAAGATAATTCAGATAATTTACAAGCAGAAGGATGATCATTGTTGAAGTTTATGAGTCTGTCTCTAATCTGACTGCACTCAATCCCGAGAAAAATACACGAGCAGGTGATCTCGATCAGCTGTTTAAAAAAAATGATACAACATACACCATAAAAATGACATTGTTCAGGAGGGTTAAACATGATGCAAAGTCCGACCTGCTTGGACAAAGGTTGTCTGGAAATTGTTGCCAATCAAACGGTCTGATACTGGTTAAAATCACTGTATTGAAAAAGTATAACCCGATACCTGATCCTAGACTGAACACATAAATGCTTAACTAAACTTTGAGCATCATGCCATAAAGAGACATGTGTCACTAACAAAGATAAGCAACATGTGTAAAAACTGAGTCACGTTATGAGCTGCGTATTTCTTTCTTTAAGGTGAGCAGAATATTTGTCTCATAGTTTGAGCATAATTCATGTTTTAGATGTTTTTAGGGAAAATGCACCCATATAAATGTATTAATAATGGTATCGAGAGATAATAAAGATTGTGGCATCCTAACAACACTAATACATTTGTTATTCAGCTAATTATTTTGATAATCTATTAAATGTTTCAGTAATTTTAAAAGCAAAAAATGCCAAATACTCCCAAATTCCAGCTCCTCAGATGTGATCATGTGTTTAATCTAATCATCTTCTGCTTAATCAGACACAACAAGCATCGTTAGCATGGCCTCTGATCCTTCTTAAAACTATTTAACATTTTATAGAAGAAGGAATGTATCAATTAATAAAGAGAGAACCCACAGATTAATTAATATTGAAAATAAATTGCAGCCCTAGACACCTGTACTCTCCTCTCTCCCTTCACTGCTTTACTTCAACACTCTGAGTTAAACTACTGTCAGCTGAATGACATACGCCACCCAATCCCCATGGCCTGCTCTTAGCATTCTCCTCCTTGGTCACGTCCAATTAGCTATCCCCCAAACACTCTTTCTCATTAGTCTAGCCATAATCCACTCATCGTGCCTTGATTTGGCAAATAAATCACACTGAGGTTTTTTCAGGACTAAATTCCCTCCCTTGCTCCGCCACTGCTGCTGTCTTTTTAAGCTCCGTCTCTCCCGCAGCCTCGTTAACCCTGTCCTGAGTTTCTACGGTGACAATCTCTGCCGGGCCTCCTCATTGGACATGGCAGCCGGCAATTTGCATGCCAGACTATTTCTCTTCATCATTGGGCCTCTTTCTCGCTCTCTCATTCTGCCTCTCTCTCTGTCTCTATGCTAGAAGAATAGAGAATAACTCAGCAACTGACGGCAGACGGCATGCACGTCCTTGTCCTACAAGGTTACGAATCCATTTCATCTGTGCAAGAGGGGAGTGAATTAAAATAAATGATGGCCGGACATTTATTGCATTCTGGGGGTGAAGGAGGGATTGGGGAGGAGAGGCACAAGTTGCGGAGTGAGACTTGTGTCTCATACTGAGCCAGACTGGCAGACAGTTTGATATTGACTGGCATACACCGTTGGCACAAACAATGAAGACAATACGAAGACAGGCGAATTATCCGCCACAGAGCGGAGTTTGAATCTGTTAGTAAGCCAGCGTGTTTCAGTCTGAGCTGCTGCTCTGGGATCATACAACTCTTCACGTCAGTGTGTCCAGCATTACGCATCATATGTTACTTTCCAGTGCTTGGACGAGTCCAAGCTGACCTGTGCTTTACACTCCAACACACTGGCCATCAAATCTGAAGGAGCAAAATTCAGCTTTTACAACAGATTATTCGGTAACGCTTTATATTAAGGTCCTTGTAATAACCATTAATTAACAAGTAATAAGACCCTTTTTAGTCCTTACTAGATGCTTATTAACATTATTGTGTGTTTATAAGCTTATATAAGTGTTAATAATGGCATTACAAACACCCATAACCCACCCATTATGTCTTTGCCATGCCTTTATTAATCTTATTTTGTTTGCTTATTGATATTTAAATATACTTTATTGCTCATCTATTATAAGTTAACTATAAGTTAAGTATGCTTTTTGCAACTACCGGATCTAAAGCGAGAACACTGCCTTATTACTTGTTAATTAATGTTTAAGGACCTTATTATAAAGCGTTACCGATTATTCCTATGTTGATATTGTCACCATATTTGTTTCTATTCTACATTTATCTTATTTAAAATAGAGCTGCAATGATAAGCTATCACTGAATAGGCCACCCTTTAAAAAAAATCACTGGTTGAGCAAGAAATCCAAACATTCAACATCCATAACAACGTTTTCTTTACTTAGATAATTTGGTGCTTTTCTTTGTCATACATGATGATAAACTGAACAGATTTGAATTTTTGGACTTTCAGTTGGATAAAACATACCAATTGTAGACGCAATCTTTGGCTCTGGTAGATTACATGGGGTATGTTTCACTATTTTCTGACATTTTACTGGCAAATAATTGAGAAAATAATTAGCAGATTAATCAATAATGAAAATAATCATCAGTTGAGGCTCAATTTTCAAACATGTAACAAGCTCTTTTTGTTGTTTGCAGTAACAACTAAAAGTCGAGTGAGTCGCACAGTTTTATGACCCTGTTGTAGAATGTGTTGCAGGCTTATGGAATATATCATAAAAAGGCAAAATCGTCTATGGGAATTTATTTGGGTTCTTTTGCTAGTGTGCGTTGACAAAGTGATATTGGTTTTAAACCCTTTCCTTGAAACTACAACAGGAGTCAATGTGAGCTGAAATCATAAACTGGTGCGTGTTGCAGCGTTATGCCATCCAGAATGGAGAAATGTCTTGCTTGAGTTATTCTTCACCTTTAAATTACGTCACTAGTGCAATACAGCAGCACCTGTATACAGGATATTCTGGCTTAATTTTTATACGGAGAGAGGAAGTTGAGAAGCTTCGTCCATTTACAGTTGGAACCCATTTCAACATAAGGTTTGCAACAAAGGTTTGGATCCTACAAAACTTTGAAAAAAATAAATGGACTTTGGATTAAAATCTCTGAACCTTGATGAATGAGACCTGTTTGCATTTATCCAGTTTAATATTTAATATTGTGTTAGTGGCAGTTATGCTGGTGCAGAAAAGAACTACAAGCAGCCAAGAAGTATGTTTGCATCAACACATGCTGTCATCAATTCCCCACTGCTGACTTAATACCATCATTAACCAGGAGGCATTGCAGGGACTGCTGCATTTAAATCTATGGGTTGTTTTCATAATACGCCACTATTGTTGAGCTGCCAGTTTTATTAACATAGGGATGTCTTGAGTCTAATTTGTCCACATTTGGACTGTTACACCGTTGATAATATTTCTAACCTTGGAATCACTGCTGTCATTTAAAATGCAGCGGTTTGATGTTGTAAAAGGACGGGGATAGTGTTTATAGATGTCACTGGAGAACCGCTGTGCATCACTCCAAACTGCTCCTTGTTTCCGTCTGCGTGTTCCAGAAATACATCCTTGGACCCAAAGGATCCCTCGCTAAGTGACTTTTTTCCCGTTGACCACAAAGCTATCAATATGTCTGCCTCCTGACACCGCCCTATCTCTCTCTGGACACGGAAGCCGGACTCTGAATGCTGACTACTGCTTGCTGCACAACTCTCCTGGACCTCTTCCAGGACACTCCATTGTAATACAGTTATTTTTAGACAAGCCGACGCAAATAAATATTTATAGTTGTTTGCAGGTCAGGGGTCTCAATGAACCGCAGGGTGGATGGCAGTGAATAAACTCCAATATGTAACTATGTAAGCAGGAATAAGGGTTCAAAACAGCAGGGCAGGAATAAACTGATGGGAGCTATTTTTATGGCTCTTGAAACGGTAAAAAAAAATACATGACAATTGAAATTTATTGCGCAAAATTACAGCTGAGACCATATATATCAATACTAATACTAGTTAGGCTTCAAAATAACTTAAGTGGAGAGCTTCCTGGTGCCTTATGGGATTATTCATTGCAATGTGGTGTTAGGTTTTTACTCACACTTTCCCTAAATGCAGCTTTCTCATTTTCCGTGACATCTGGATGCCTGTGATAATAGCCCTGGCTCTGATCACTTTTACATTAAACCTCGGTCTGAATGGAGATGTGTGTCACTGGAAATTATTACACTTGTCACTTCACTCCACTTCCTATCAAATTTATACTTTAGAGAGGATATTTCTATGCAAAGAGACTGGAATGACCTAGACAAAGCCTTGGCTCTGGTGATGAAGGAGTAGCACAAGAAGGGAAAATTTAAAGGTTCAAGGAAATAAAGAAATGCTGAAGAAGCCAGAATGGTGATTGAATAGTAACATTTTCCTGTGCCCCCCCCTCCGACCAGAATTTGGACAGAATATGGGGGAATATTGTGTTTCTGTCATTGTTCGTCTAGCATAACTCTGAGTCTAAATATAGGTCATGCAAGGAAGGCTTGGGCCGCACAAGCAACACGCACAGAAACACACACACACACACACACACACACACAGAAAACAATGAGTGAGTCACTGTGTGCTTCTGCTTTGTAAAAATGTTTCTATTTAATCCCTGTCTCCTAACAAATTTCATTTTCATACAAAAGAAACTGCAATATCAATTGCTTTTTTAGGGAAAATATGTTCTCTTGGACTGAAGTCGTAAGGGGAGACACTACAAGTGAGTGTTTTTTTTTTTAACTTAAAGATATCACCATGAAACTTTTCCAGTACATTTACATCTTTTTTTCTTTTTTCTGAAATGTTATGTTTAGATATGCAAATGAAATGTGAACTCATTAAATATGCACTAATTTGCATATATTTCCAGGACAGAAATATGAACATTGGAGAAAGCAAATTTCAAAGTTATTATTTTATATTGTTGATAAACACGATTCTGGGTTGTTTTACAGAAGGAAATTTGGTATATCTCCTTTTATTAATTCATAAATCAGAAACTGTCATAAAATATATTTTCAACGTTTTTAGGAACAAAATGTTCCACAAATCAGAGTATGAATGATAAATAGACACACCCCTCAGTAAAAACCTTCACAATATATTTTGGGAAAAAATGGTAAGTTTGGTGTCTGTAAGCAAGCTGAAGTTGAGATTTATGGCTCAGAGTATGACGAAAACAACCTTTAACGATTTCTTACATTCTTAATTGAATTTATTTAAGTGAATTTAGGATCTCCAGGCGCAAATGGATCAAATAAAGTAAAATATACACGTACATGTTTGTTTTGAATGTTTTCTTTCTGCTATTCTGAAAGAAGACATATTATGCGAGAAAGACAGCCCAAAACCTCAAAATTGACCAGTGCAAAAAAAATGATGTTTTTGCCTTAAACATGTTTGTTTCAATTCACACATTAATGTTGCGAATTGAAACATAACATGGTTAGGATTAAGCCACAAAGCTATTTGGTCATAGTAAAAGATCGTGGTTTGGGCTAAAATAAGTTTATGTCACAAAGTCAGGCGTTTGTTTGACCCAGCCAGACCACCTCCCTACATGGATTAGAAACTAGGTCATTTTTTTATTTCAATTCATTCATATCCTATTAGTAAAACAACAGAACTAAGCTAGCAGTGTTACGTTATTTGCTGCAAAAAAAGGACACGAGCGAGCAAAGCTGTCCAGAGCAGACAATCACGACACCAAAGCATCCGAGAAGAAGCATGTGGAAGTATATTGGGTTCTACGCTGCAGATGGTAATGTTACTGACAACTCATCAGTGGACTCGCCTGCTAGCTTGCAAGTCTACCTTTCAAAATAATTAAATTTTTTCAGATAAATTGACTTCAATTGATCTTAAAATGGATCATCGGTGCAGGGACAGAACTCTTGTCTTAGTGTTTTGTTGTTATTGACTTCACATTACATTTAGACTGATTGCCATCATGCAATTAATACAAGATATGTTCATCTGTATGTTATCAGCCTGCAATAATTGCAACATTTGCTGCACTACTACCATATAATCTTATATTTTTTTATCCTTACTTAAACTGAGGTTTCTAGGTATGTTCTAAACAACATTTCATTGTACATATACAGTGACCATATGGTAAAGGGCATTTTGTATCACTTAAATTAAATTATATTAAAAAAGTACAACTTCGAAGTAGTACGCTGCATTACATCTGTATTAACCTTCACTTAAAATACAATAATGTGGAACAGTTCAGTATCTGGATAAAAACTTTAAAGTATAAAATCTATAAATGACTCTGACTGTTATACATGCTGTATTTACGCTTAGTTATATTTCAGAGCATGAACATGAGCAGATGAATCCAGTGACATAAATCAATCTTCTGCAAAAATGTCCAGAAGTTGAGTCTTTTCTGCTTCTTTCTCAGTTAATCATCATATGAGAGACTGTCGTCAGAGTGCAAGCGGTCAGACAATACAGAGAATACAAAGAAGTCGATTTTAATTTCTGAAAGTGATGGTGTACACCTCCGTCCCTGGGACCACATGTACCCATATAATAGATCAGATTCCACCAGAACATTTTGTCCTGTGCCTTTCTCCACTTTCTGAGCCTCTCAATAAAGAAAAAATAAGTACATAATAGTACGGTGGACTGCCCAATCTGCTTTTCAAAACCACATCAATATTTGCCATTGCAGTAAAATGGCTCACAACAATTAGCAATCTCTAATTCCAGCAGCCCAAACAAGAGGCACATTTTGACCTTCGTACCAACCATCCGACCAGGCGGCTGTCAGTCAAGGCCACACAAATAACCCAGCTACTCAAACACATGTCATCATCCCTCATCAGCATCTTGATTGTTGAGGAGGACAGATTAGAGGGAATGTCCACATACATCCAGCGGCCTCTGATGTGACAGCAAGGGTTTATGGGATAGCAACGCGAGAGCCCCGCCCGCTTCACCTTGACCCCGCCGCCCCGCTTCCGCCGCCACCACTCCTCTCGTCTCAGGCTCTCCGGTCTGACCTCGTCATCCCGGGGCCTCTGGCCTCGCCTCTGACGGCTGAGTTATTACCATAATTACCCAGGAGGCATTGCAGGGAGCGGCCACATGGCAGAGGCTGCCCATGTTTAACAGAATATTTGGGTGTTTTATCGACTTTAACTCAGCCTGTGGGGCAGGCGAGAGGGGGCCTGGATGATAAGAAAACCACTCATGTGGGAAATGAAGAGCACCATTTCACAGACGGAACCAAGAAGGGGATGAAATATACTGTTAATGCAGCAGTGGCCAGTGCACATATGTCATATATCCTCCAAGACAAGGTGTAAATATGCTCATATATTCAGGCGGTGTCGAACAGAAGGACTGGGTGGAGATGACTACCTTCTAAAAATAGCACTTTGAACCTTGTAATGAAAAAAGTATTTGGATTGCTTTGTGTCAACATCAAATATTTCACGTTCTCCGAAGAATGAAGGTGGATCCAAACACATATTGAATATATATATTCTTTTTTTCACAGCGGGGATGTTCCCAATTGACAGACAGAAGAGGTTGAGTTTTGGAGAGAATTTACAGGTGTGTTTTTGTGGTTTGTTTCTTACTTATTCAGTGTTGGACTAACTTAGAGAGACTCTTTCTTATTTGCTCATTTGAATTCATAGAAGTCTATAGGATCAAACAGCAATTCTCTTAAAAACAACAGTTCAGCATACATTCAAACTGAGCAGAAGGTCATAAAAAGGTATCTAGGAAAAGCAGTTAAATTCACCCCAAACTGAACTATTCCTGAATGAACAAGGATTATTTTCCTCCTGTTAAAATGCCAGATTTGATGTTTACATATGCTGAAACAGTTAAAGGGGACACGTTATGCTCATTTTCAGGTAGTGCCTGTCTCTTCAGGCCCCCGTCCTGAAAAAGCCCATTCTGCTCTGATTGGTCAGTGTTTTCAGGATTTCCATCTGTTCTCTTAGCGTCTCTGTATGAAGCTCCTAGGAAGAGCACGGGGCTTTGAAGTCAATTTGACTAGATAGTGGAATTACACTATGTATGTTATATTATTACACATGAAAGAGACATCTGTAAATCAGTGTATACATTTTTTCTTCTTGTTTCATAATCAGAATTTGATTCATTTTGTCTGATAACATTTAGAAAGTTTAGACTAGCCACAGCATTAAATCTTTTTAACCCCATTCAGGTTAGCGGAGGGCTGTGAGCAGAAGTCTTTGATGCACATGTGCAGAAGAATCAGTGATCAACTGGGTAATTTCATACACGGATTTATGTGCCACTGAGAAACTTTCATGAGTGGAATGAACAAGGCCCCTCCAGTTCTCTTCGTACATCCATGGTCTGTATAGCGACACTTTTTACAGTAAAAAAAAAATCACTGATACAAGTTTCTGAACCAAAATCTAAGCAATCAGACATGTTGCACATAAATTTGGGGAGAATTAAAAACATCAGCAACAAAGATTACAAGTTTTTCTGATGATGGCATGTAACTACATGCAGAAGTGGAACGGCTGTGACGGAGCATAGCAGAACTTTCTACCATGAAATATCACAAATATAAGCATCTAAACTAAGAACTACACAATTGAACATGTTCCAGCAAGAAAGTTATTCAAAAGTGGGGAGATGACATGTTCCCCTGACAATAACATTCAGCCGTGTATGTAATGCCAACACTACAGTCCTGTGCCTGGAGCAGATGACCTCATACAGAATTTTGTCCTGAGCTGATTGTAGAAAAAACAGTTGGAAAAGGTGCGTTCAGAAGAGTCGGAAACCTGAGGTTTTTGCTCAAAGGTATTATGTTTGTGTACAGTTACTGCATTATTTGAATCTTTGGCCATGACAGAAAATAAGGAAAAGCAAAATCGGTCCCCTTTAAGAAACTCTTTTTAATCCATGTCTATTCTGCCATGTCTACCAAGCCAGGAGGCCATGCATATTCATACAGTTAGAGTGAAAAGTACAGCCCAGCCTGCCACACACAGGGCACAGGGGCCATTGGCCTCAGGCCAACAACGCACAAAGAGACAAAGATTGTGTTTGGTAAGCAAACCTTTCTATTAGTATTGTATTTGCACTTAAAAGCTCAAACACACAGAGAAATATAGAAACACACACACATTCACGCTCACCCTCACCTGCTCAGAAAGGTCAGCACATTTGCATTCCGATACATACAATATTCAGACTTTCCTGCTCCTATATAGGTACCCATCAAACATGTCCAAGATGGCACTTAGCCGTGTGTGCCCGTGTCTTATTATGCAGACCCATCTGTGTGGGTTCAAAGGTCATGGCCGGGCCTGGCAGGGGCTACAGGTGAGCAGATGAGAACAGTAGGGGCTCGGTTTAATTTAGCTAAGCACTACAGGATGCAGTGTGCCCCTGTACCTGGGAAGGACAAGTTGAACTTTTCACACTGCGCCTCAGACTCATCATTTCAATTGGGGGGAAAGTCGAGGAAAAATGAGTAACAGACTCACACAGAATCTGTTTCTTTGTGGCTGAGTTGTTTTTTATTTTGTGTGAGACTTGTTCAAACAAAGACAGACAAGCACATAAACACACAAATCTACATAGAAACACACACACAGGACTCTGTCACCAAGTCTCTGTTTTTACCTCTCTTTCTTTCTCTTTCCCTCTGACACACATCCAAGCACACAATACACACAGACATATTGAAAGAAGATGACTGTCAGCAGTGTAACCCTGTGTGTGTGTGTGTGTGTGTGTGTGTGTGTGTGTGTGTGTGTGTGTGCGTGTGTGTGTGTGTGTGTGTGTGAGAGGGTGTGAGGGAGAAAATCCCTAATCTGGCATGGACCAGCTTCCTGTCTAGACTCTGCATGAGGAGGCCAGCACTAACCTGGCCAGTGCTGTGAGTGTGTATATGCGTGTGTACATGAAAATTGCCATTGTGTTTGTGTGCATGCTACTAATTTATGTGTGAGCACAAACCTACATTATGTCTGTGTCTTAGAGAGAGAGAAAGTAGTTGCACACTATCATTGTACTCGTCCAAACCAGAGAAGAGACATTAACCTCTGGCCTTCTATATCTACTGTCCAAACGCTTGTTTTTAAATTGGACACTTTCCAGGAAAGCTCCTTTTTGTTTTCGGTTATTTTGACACTTTCTCTGTCACGCGTGCCAATGCTGCCGCGATTCCAAAAGCCAATTTCCTCATTATCCAACTTGCAGCACTTACGGGAATAGAGAGGTGGGGGTGTGGAGGGTTAAAGTTGGAGGGAAATGGAAAAAGGCCTGATGTGGTTTTCTCTGAAATTCCATGCAAAGAGCGAGGATGAGCTCGAGAAGGACTGAAAAGCTCTCGTTTTCCTTTCTCATTCTCTGCCTTTCCAAAATACAGCTGATCAGCTGAACAACAGTGAATGAGGTAGTGAAAGCTTTATACTTTTGCCCAAACAGCATGAAAAACACAGAAAAAGTTAAGTCACTGAAAAAGAATCCCTCACGGTTTGCTAACACGATTAAACTGAATCATAACTGGAATCGCTGACAGCCGCTCGCCATCAATCATTGGCCCAAACGCTGTCATTAGTAATCACAACAAACACCACTGAGCACAGCAACTTTCTGCCTTCTTACCCGCACTGAGTGCTAATCAAAAAATGCTAAGTGTGTTTAGCCTTAGCTCTGACAGTATTTGTCTGGAGTGTGAATCAACATCATGAGCGTCGCTATTTCATATTCATGCAGAGGCCCAATGACACCTTGTCCTCTGCTTTCCAAAAGGCCTTAACTCAGCACATCGCCACCCCCATAGACCCAGATGTAAAGTGAACAGTCTTCACCTCTGTGACATCAGGCCGCCACAATATGCCGTCTTATGGGAGCAAGCCGTCACTGAGGCCTGCCAAGGACCACGGCTGCGACCACGGCAGCCAAGAAGCCAAGAAGAACAAATGACGAAGGTGATTTTTTAAAGGAGGAAAAAGAAACAACTATATGTAAGTATTTGGGGTGAAAAGTATTGTTTCAGCACTTTTCTTTAAAACTCCAGGAATCAATATTTTGATATAATCAAATGAGTATTGATAATGTGAAGGGATCTCATGTAGTGATGAGAATTATCTTCTAGCTCTGAGTTTTTTTTAACCTAAAAATTACCTCTAGGGAGGTTGAGTTTTCAGTTCGGTTTATGTCTGTCAGCATGATTACAGAAAAACTACGAGGCCAATTTTTAGTCAGAAGGTGTAGCAAGGCCAAGGAAGAGCCTGTTTAATGTTGGGTGGATATCCAAACTATATTTCATTTTTGTTAACTCTGAGTTAGATGGGCATTAATTAGAATTGGAAAGGGTTAATTGGAAAAAATTTGTTAGTATATTAGTATATTTCACGGCTCATCTGATCCGTTTTCTTTGTTCTTTTGTTCTTTGTAGTGTCCATGTTGTTTCCACATTACAACTTAAAGCTCAAGAAAACATTAAAGACAGAAGAACAACTTCCCAAATCTGGATAGGGGACCTTCTAAGGAACACCTGAACACACCATGGCCTTGGTGGAGGTCTGAGCTCTCCGAGTGCCAGTCTAGTTGATTTTTGTTTGACAGCAAATACTTTGCTTTTCTTTTTCTGCCATTTCTTCCCATAAGCTGTTTTCAGCAAACATTCTCATCAACACAGCATCAAACAGCAGACAGAAAAAGTTAGAAACTAGCTGGTGAAGACAGTCAACGGGCAAACATAAACCCTGATTTTCCCTGTGAGAGTCAGTCAAAACCAGAACAAATGTAAAACAAAAATGAATGTTGGACTTACATTCATCTGATAGCCAGAAACACGACTCCAGTGGGAAGTTATGTCCCTCTGTGTCTCAACTGCAGGCGAGCACTTGTTGGCTTACATGACAGGGATGTGTCTCTCTTGGCTAGTTTGAAGGTCTTATGCCCCCTAGTGTTCAAAAACACATTTTAGATTGATTAGTCAAAAATGTGAGATAGAATATGTAAAGAAAATGCAATGACATTACTTTTCATTATGTTAATTTAGCAGATGCTTTGTTGAGTGACTTACAAAAGAGCTACATGTCGCCACATTTTTAAAGGAGCAGTATGTAGAATTTTTTTTCACAGATTGCTATCAACGGAATACCTCTCTGCTCACCCCTCTGTTTCCAAGCATGTAGGAGAACCTACAGTGACTTTTAAGTTGAAAAAGGTGAAAGACTCCTCTCTGGAGTCCATGTTTAATTTGTTTATTATGACCGTAGAAATAAATATGGCAGTTCAACATGACAAACTCTTAGGAAGAGGACCCTTTCCCTATGTAAATATAAAGTGCTCATTCGAAGCTAATTAAAAACAATGATTCTTAGTTTTAACTGATTATACACTATTGAAAACATAGCAATGAATATTATATTCAGTTTCTGCAAATAGATAACCAGAAATCCTAAACTGGTCCTTTGAGTACTTTTGTTTTGCAGTGCAATGACTAAAAGTGACACTTTTTGAACAGTATACACTGGTGTCACAAGTGACATTTGTGGGAAATTGGTAAAACAAAGTGCAACATTGCAAAAGTGGACAGTCACCAAATCAACAACTAAGCCAAGGAACCAAGTAAAGCGGGAAAACAATTGAGCAGTGGTGCGTTTTATTGCTTAGGAATTAAATTTTTCATCCATCAGAGAAAGAATGCGTCATTTCTTCCTTCAAAAGTTACATAGTCTTGTTAAGCATTGTTTAAAAAAAGAGGTCAGTAAGTGCTAGCATGACATGTCTAGGTGATAAGCTTGAAAAGTTTGCATCATGCACTAGGAGATGGGCAGTAACTGCTATTCAGAGAAGAAAAGAGCCTTGACTGAGACACAGATTTGTCCAAGACATAATGTGACGGCCAATTGTCCAGAGGGAGAGCAGCACTAGAACATACCGGAGGATTTGATCATAACTTGGTGGAAGGAAGGAGCAGTCTGCTTCACTGCTCTGTCGGCACTAGAGTCATGCTGCAACAATGAGCTGGAATAGTGAATGGAAGTGTTAGCCAGTCTAAACTAATCTTAGCCTGAAACAAAACCCAAGCAAATCTTTGAGTCGACCAACATTAAAAAAAGTTGCAAACTGCCTCAAACTTAACCACAGACACAAGCCTTTAACTGTGCAGATTATTGCCATGTAATCCATTTAAACATTGTTCCTGTAAACTGGGACTGCAGCACGAAAAAGACACAAACCTCAGTCACAACAACAACAAGTTTTCTCTGACTACACGTGACCTCACCTTAAGTCATCGTCTAGCCGGCGTGGTATTCCTTTTCCTATGTACATGTATTAAGAAAACTGATGACTAACACAGATGGTGGACAGATCAAATGAGTCATTTGAGTTGTATGGCCATGACATATACACATCATTGTCTCCGCTGGTGTGGGTTTAAGGGGTCTCCTGTTGGCATTCCTATCCAACTGACTCCCCAAGTATGACTCATAGGCTTGTTACCCCCAGACGAGGCAGCTTTTACTGTGCTGGCTTGTCACTGTGCTGTAGTAGGGAAATCTGGCGGGACGCTGCTTAGTATTTGGGGTTTGTCTGACTCTGTCTAGCCGGTCTTAAGCAGTCTGACTGTGTATGTGTGTGTGTATGTATGTGGTCAGATGGTGAACTCAGTCTACTCTACAGAACCACGATACGATCTCAAAAGCAGTTTTGTGTTTTGTAAACTCAACAGTTGCCCAGTCGTTGCGCTGGTTTAGGTAAAGCACCACTGTTGCTGTTACTACTCTGACAAGTACAGTCAGCAGGAACGTAACCTACATTACAGAGAAAAGAGGACATTTTTCCTCCGTATTGCTACCAGCATGTGTTTTTGTTTTCATCCTCCGGTCTGTAGCTGCATTCCTTTCCTGTGTGTTGTGCGAGACGGAGAGATTGCCGGAGAATGACTCACTAAAACCTGACCCAGCAGTTAGGTAATCACTGGAGGACGATTGGAGTAAAAGTGAACTTTGATGGTGATGGCTGGGATCATGTCTAGGAATCCCCAGACGGTTTGGAATATTACAATATGTATGTGTGTGTGGGATGACATAATTTCTGTGCATCAGTCCAGTCCATGATGGTGTGTGTGTCTGACCTCCTGATGAAGACCCATAACCCATTACAGAGTCTCTCCATACAAACTTGATAAGATAATGGAAATAAATGCTTAGCCTAGAACTACAAGTGCTAGTTGATCATTTAAGATTCTGCCTTATATTCTTAAATGAGTCATACAACCAGAGAAAGAATGAAAGAAATAAAAGGATGTACTGGTACTGTACAACAGTGGTGACAATGATTCATTCAGGAGGTCAAGGAGGTCAGGTGTTTTTGGTGTTGTTTGTCTGTCAGCAAGATAACAGAAAAACTACTGGCCTGATTTTCATGAAACTTGGTGGACGGATGTAGGATGGGCCAAGGAAGAACCTGGTATGTTTTGAAGCGGAACTGAATCACAGGGCAGATACAGTAATTATTTTCACTTTTGTCAACTTAGCAAGCTATGGCATTTGTGCTGCGTTCATGTTGTGTCAGAATAATCAGAAAAATTTGATTCACAATTTTTTGATTCACTTCTCTGTCATGCAAATACCAGAAACACCTATGTACACACTCAAACAGTACAATAAAATAAAATCCTTGTTTGGCACATTATGACTTAAAGCTCATAAACCCACTAGAGTCTGAAGAACAACTTCTTAATAGGACTCTAAATAGGACCCTAAAAGGAGCATGTGAACCATGCACCATTGGCCTTAGCTGGATCTGTGCTGTTTGAGAGCCCTTCTAGTTCATTCATTAATTTTGCAGGAATAATATTCCAACTAAATGTCACATTCCCACAAAATATCTCCTTAGGTGTAAATGCACTGACAAATTTAGTTCCCTTACAAACATTGTAGTACAATTTCTGGAGTTAAAAGCATTAAATATACACTCCCTGGCCACTTTATTAGGAACACCCAGTGGGGCAGTGGATGGTATAAGCAGGTAAAAAGGGTATATGCAACTCTTTTTCTGGTGGGTTACAGTATACCCACCTATCAGCCAAAAAGCCATTGGAATATATCAATAAGAAAACCCACTTCGTCCTCTGTAACCTACACCTACCTCCTCAACTACCCATACACCTAGCAGTCCAATTCAACATTACTACAATACTGCCTCAATAACAGTTAAATTAACACCTCTCCAACATTGTCAATCAAAACTGAGCTGGAATTTATGGCTGAGTAAATGTATGGGGGTTGCATTTGATTCTGTAGAATCACAATCATTGGCCACTGAGTATAGTATTATATGACATGATCTCTCTGAAAATGTATAAGATGCTGAGTTTCTCTGCTCCTGTGGTGGTATGCAGACACAGACGGCAGACATTGTTTGTTAAGCAGCATCACCTGCTGGCTTAATGGAGAACTGCCAACATTACAGTAATTGCCAAAGGATGAGACAGAAACAGCAGCAACACCGATGCAGAACAAGGAGCCTCTTTAATGACATCAGAATAACCAAATGTTCACTTTTAAAGAATGCATTTTAAAAAGCCACATTAAGCAAAATGTATATTCATTGAGGTGTGTCACACAAATTTGGAAATAATTAACTAAAAGATGATGATCCTGAATGAATAAAGATCACACAGCAAAGACTTTACAGACTTAGTAAGAGAGAAAAAATAACAAATGACTGCGTACTGTGTCACTGCTTTCCTTAACTTAACCTTTGTGATAAGCTATAACGCAATGTAAGGCAGTAGGCATAACGGACTGTGGGAAAGTGGCTGAGGAATACCAGGGACCAGGGTACTGCATGTCCTAAAATAGTTTCACAATGTCTATGGAGATATCTCATTCTTGGATCATGCAAAAAGCCATTTTGGGGTTTGGATCGCTCACTGAGCCAAAGTTATGAATGAAGACAGTGCAGCCAGAGCTTGGAGCGACGTTACGGGAAACCAATTTCCAAATAACAAACAGAAAAGCAACACTGTTACTATGACCAAGTATTGAAGACAACAGATACTGAGGAGCTTGATCATTAACAAACAACGCAGAGCTTTTACTGATTTACTGCTTGAGCACAATGGAGCTTTATTAGCTCTCCTATGTTTTCTGTTTGGCTTGTTTGTCTGTTTGTCTGCAGGATTACGGAAAAATTAGCCGCTCGATTTTAGTGAAACTTGGTGAAAGGGTGTAGCATGGTCCGAGGAAGAACCCAATATAAATTGGAGCGGATCTAAATCACGGAGCAGATGCACAAATTATTTTTCATGCTTGTTATCATTGCAAGATTTGGCTTTGGTGGCGGTCTGTGTTCCATGCGTGCCCTTCTAGTTGCAACTGATCTTTACAGCATGTGAGGCAACAAATTGTAGATTTAGGACCATTTTTCATGCAAGAAGCCAAAATAATCCCTACATCATGCACTATTCACCGATATTGTGATGTTGAAATAAATCAAATCCCATTTGCAAGACTGGAAAGAGGAAAATAAAAGACAGACAGCAAGTGGGAGTATCAGCCACTACATTAAAGTGCATGAAAGACGAATCTTCATTCATGGTGAGTTGAAATAGAAATGTGTGACATAATGTGTCAGTACAAACCTCATATTAATCTTCAACTCCAGCAAACAAGCAAAATAAGGTCAAGAAAATGGTATATATACTGTAGTACACACAGGCACCTGGGCATATGATTCTAAGCCAAATATTTACCAAGTTTGGACATTGTTCAAAATCATTCTTGCTACGCAAACTGGTGGGCATAAGAAAAATAGTGAAATACCAGACCCCATGTTTGGGTACGGGGCCTCCAGTGGTTGAGTGAGCTTTGACCTAAAATAGGTCTGAGAATGTGGATATGCTCTATGAATAGAGATAAAACAGACTGCAGAGGGGGAAAAAATCAAAAAGATAAAATAACTTAAGGGTCTGCAAATAAACCTTCAGACATCAGAGCATAAAAATGATGTGGATGTGGTTTGCAGAGGGCATGGGAAAATCTGCACTGACGGAGAAGAGACTTTGGTTCTTTTGAACAAGTAATGCAATCATGTTGCCAGAATGTGACTGAAAGGATTTCTGTAATCTGAGAGCATGTCCTGTATTGTGTGGGTCTGTGTGAGAGGGATCCAACAAAAGAAGGGCAGACAAAGGACCCCACTGTGGATTACCAGAAATTATCTCTGTGGTATTTTTATGTGTAAAGTCTATAAAAACCCAGTAATTGTCATTTTATAGTTGCTACCACCGAAACAAATACTTAATTTCTCTTTTGTCGAAGGAAAGTTTAAGACTCTATTTTGAGATGAAAAATAAAACAACAAAACTGATGTTTTGATGTTTTGTTATTTTTTTGAGAGTTAAGAACAAACTTTATAAAAAGGACAGTTCACCCCAAAAATCAAAAATACATATTTTTCCTAATTTCTATAGTTTTATTTATCAAGCTATCTTTGGGTGTGAGTTGCTGAGTGTTGGAGACATCATGAGAGCTGTGGAGATGTTTCCCTTCTCTTATGAATGGGACTAGGTGGCACTCGACAACAACAACAAACACATTTGAAAAACTAAACAGCAAATTCCTTTTGACTGAAACATGACTCAGTTCCACAGACCTTGAGCAGTTTAAGAAACTGCTCACATCAAGGTCTGTGGATTATCTTGAGTAACTAGCTCAAGATTGCTGGAAAGAGACATTGCTGGTGAATTTTTCAAATGTGTTAGTGTTTTTCTTTTGGCAATTTAAGCACCACAAGCCATGTGCCATCAAGTTTCATCACACTCTAGAGAGGGCAGATAACACTCGACAACTCATACCAAAACAATTTAGATTGATAAATCGCACGAAAAGTAAGAGGAAAAGCATGTCTTTTTTATGGGGTGACCTGTCCCTTTAAGTTCTGGACTTAGATTTGACTGTTGTGTTGGCCTACATTTCCCTTTAACAACTGTCCTTGAATCAGCTTGTGGGAGGCCAATGAAACGCAAACATGTTTTTGTTTTGTTTCATAGGATAATAAACATCTTAACAACATATGTTGTTCAAATGTGTATACAAATACCATGTAATAAGACTTTAAATGTATTAATTTATATTAAATGTAATAGAGGAAAAGGAGAATTTATTCAACTCAGACACTTAAAAGAGAATGTAGGCAACTGCGAGTTCCCATAATTCACCACTAGAGGGAGCACGACCCAGGCTACAGTATGGTAGACGACATGAAGAAACAACAGCTGAGCCGAGATCTCTGCACTATTGATCACGTTTCACATGAAAAACATTTGAAAATACACCAGAGAAGCCAAACTACTTGATATTTACTCAATTTCTGACGCCTTAACAAAGAAAAAAGTATCAAAAACAATAAAGCCCAAACTGTATAACTTCATATAACTGCTCATATGATTGACTCGGTCAGAAAATAAACCTCCAAGTGTTACTTTATGTCAAAGTAGATGTGTGATGCATCGCAGTGAGCGCTGTTGTGATTTGGACTGTCCCGGGTGTCTGCGGTCCCTCCTCCATCAAGCGTCAGAAACTGGTATAAAACACACGTGCGGCCATACCGACTGCTCAAAGTCGCATATACCTCGTGAACCTGACAGCCTGCGGTCTGCTTCCGCACAGACAATAAAGCGGCACTAGATTTTGATGAGACAGGAACGAGGAGAGATAAGCCGAGCAGCGGGACGACTTAAACCTACCGGACTGAGCACAAGAATGCAAAAGAAAAGTCAGTTTGTGGCGGATAAATGTCACATATGCGGGATAGTTTCTGTTGTTCGGGACTTTGAATTGAGTAATGTCTAATGGGCGAACACACACTTGGATTGGTAACAAAAGGGACTGCCACAAGAAAAACGAATTAAGTGAGGAGTTTTTCCATCATTAAGGAATTTAGAAGCAGCAGCAGCAGGGCTCATCAGTTTGACTAAGTGACACTGACCTTAATCAAATGCAGAGAGAAAGATGCATTTGGGTAAGGCTTTACTGTTTGTCCTCCTCCTCAACTGCGCGACTTTGAGCTCGTCTCTGTCAACTTGTGCCACCGTGGATATCGACCATGTGAAACGGAAGAGGGTCGAGGCGATACGAGGTCAGTTTTTGAGCAAACTGAGACTGACGAGTCCCCCGCACTCTCTGGGACCGAGTAAAATCCCGTATCAAATCCAAGCTCTGTACAACAGCACCAAGGAGCTACTGGAGGAGCTGAGGAGGGATCGGCAGCAAAGTTGCGGTCAGGACAACACGGAGACAGAGTACTATGCCAAAGAGATATACAAATTCAACATGGTGTACGGACCGCCAGAAAGCAGTGAGTATTACGCTTCTCTATGTGGATTAGGTGTCCATCACTTTGTTGTTTCAATGCCAGCAATCAATGAGTCCGTAGTGCGTAATTACGCACCAAATAGAGTGTATGCCTAAAGCCCGTGCCAGCCGGATGCACTTATCTCAAAAGTTCAGCATCAGGTTCCTATGTCATTCATAAATGTGTATTTATAGTAAAAAGTTTAAAAACTAAATCGCTTAGTTTTTAATCTGTTGCACATTAAAGATCCGAGACTCATGTGTGATAGTTTTTCCACAAAAAAAGTTACACATTTTATACAAAACACAAAATTAATAGAAAAATGCAGAATCCATAGAAATGCAAATTGTTTGTACTTCAGAAGTTGCGGGACACAAGAGGTTTCCTATTTCAATTTGAAGTCCATTCTCAGTGCAGAGTATGTGAGCTGTAGGCTTCAAGTCACACTTGTGTGGGAGTAAATTGGACCAGAACTGACTTCCAGACTACTTGTACACATAATCATAATGTAGGTACACGTGTGTGAAACGTGAAAACATCCTTCTAGTGTCAAACTCGTGCCTGAACATCATTCTGCACAGTGAAGCTCAAATATCCAGAAGAAACAATACGCAGATTACATTTTCAGCAAAGGGGGTTTTATATTTATGAACTTAAATTATGCTAGAGCTCTGTAAGGTTTCGTAAACCTGAAAGGTGAACTTGCTGTCCACTTGGAATTTGTGCTTTGTGACTGCAGTGCTCACCAACCTGTTTTAACCCTGCACCAGTGTTCCAGGAAAGTCACTCTCCTCCTACTCCTGACTCCACTCTTCCTCCTTGTTTTTTTTCCTCCATGGATTCTGTCCTTCTCCCCAGATGTTCCCACTTCCTTTCCAGTCAGGCCCAAATGAGAGGGACATCTGCCCAGGCGGATGGGGATGCCTTTAGGAGAAGGAGTAGGAAAAGTTAACAGAGGTGGACAGGAAAAGTTAGATGATGGAAGGACCCCCCCCTCCCCTGTTAGTCTGGATTGAGCGAGGCATCCCTCTCCCCACTGCAGTCAGTCTGTGCAGGAGGAGTGGGCTCCCACACATCACTACCACCCACCTCCTCGTTGAGATGGAGCTTAAAGTGACCCCACTTCCTGTCTTGGCCGGGGAATTACCCACACGGGTGGCCCATGAGCATGAGATCACTTACTGCTCTGCTCAGGTTTAACTTTGCTAAATTGACTGTGAAACTGAGCCGGCATCCATCCTCTTAAACCTGAATGATTCCACTGTGCCGTCATTTTATTGCCTCGAGGTAAAATTAGGTTTCACCAAGCTTTATTTTGATTGTGAAATATTTGTTAAGATTATCAGCAAAGGCCTGTTAGGCTCACATTGTTTTTACTCCGAGTGGTTTGTGCTAAACCTCCATTTGGCACGACTATTTCCTCTATAGAAATAAAAGCTATGAACTGGAGGTGGAAACCCTGTGCTGAGAGGGACATGTGTCAGCACTTTGAGGGAGATTCATGCAGCATGTGGTCTGACTGAGTTTGGATTACTGAGAAAGTAGAATAGGATAAATGCTGTGCGTGTGTAAGAGGCAAAGAGGGCCTCATGGTCCAGAGCAAAGCCAAGACCATTGCATCAGAGTCCCTTTGAAATCAACAGGTGTTTCTCAAAAGACCTATTTTCCCTCAGCAATGTTCTGTTTTGAATCTCGCAAAATAGTTTTGACAAAAACGGCAGGCAGTAGGTGCTTTGAGTTGGTGTGGTGGTTTCAATGCTGAGGCACAGATGGCCTTTATGATGCAAGACATACATACATGCACTTTTTTAATGTTTAATGTTGTGGTCTTTGTGCCTGATTTTGATGTAATTAGCTGAAAAAACGAAGGAGAATAGGGCAGAAAGTTAATATAACAGCACATGTGCTGCACTGACACATCTGTATGAGTGTGCACTCGTCAACATCTCTGCTTCTCAGATACTTAAAATGTCGACAAGCTAATAATATTCCAATTTTTATTCTTTACTCAATCCTAAAACTGTGGTATTGGCATGGCAGAGTGTTTTAATGTGTCCAAGATGATCTCATACTTGGAAATATGCATTTTGTCAATAGCCTCTATATCTACATACATACACTGAGCCCACTCTCTGAGACTGGGTAATGTGATTTTCATATGCTGCAGCGGGCAAGATGAACTATTTTATAGATTGCTGAACTTTCATTCTACTCTGGTAGTAACGATTTTCTTCAGTTAAATGAAACGGATTATAATAATATATTATGGATGCAATGCAGAAGTAATGGCTTTCCAAATATTCTGCATCTTTATCATGTTTGAACTTCCATAGAAAGAAAAAGTGGGACTCAAACTACATGTGAGTTTAATTTAAGTCTGTGTGGATGTTAAGGTCACCTCTATTGTTGCCCCACTTCACAATATTTAATAACAGGTGTATTTTTGTAATTTTTTTGTGCTGCTTTCAGTCCTTTTTCAGCAGCTCTCACACAAATGATGCATTTCACATATACTTTCTTCAGGCTTTGTCAGATTAATTTAGAGATGTGTTAAGACATGTTAAACTACATAATACAAAATACATAGTTTGTTGCCCATAGAAGCATTTTCTGGCGTGTACACGTTTCGCTTGACGTTCAAGTCGTGAGAACACAGGCTAATAATTTATCAGGTTATCGTAATGTAACGCAGGAAATGCAAAGGCATAATGACAGAAAAAAAGATGAGGCTGTTGAGAATATCAACATTTTCCACAGATATTTTAACAACGTTAATAAGAAACTATACAACAAAAATTAGAATATGCTAACTTACCATTGACAGAAAAATGTACTTCCATGGCCTCCACCATTTCTGAAAATGTCAGCAAACACAAGAGATAATGATTCCACTTTAGGAATTACTTTTTTTTGTCGAAGATGTTTGTATATTTTGCTTCTTCTTTGCCAAATGCAACAAACTGTTCCAAAAAACACTCAAATTGTTTGGTTTACTTTTAACGAACCCTGGTTTGCCCAGGTAGCGCAGGTCATTTGGGCTGGATTCGCATTTAGGAGCAGACAAACAAACAGCATGGAGACCCTTAGAGGTAGAGGACTTGTAGTGGGAATGTGATCCGACCTCGATGCAACTGCCAGCTGTAATCTGAAAATTTGAGCTAAACAGCTTGTGTAGCCAGATGCTCTTTGCGATCTGGGATATGGCAGATGTAGAGTAGCAGCTAGCCACAGAATAAACATTCTTTGATATTAATTTGGCATTCTGCTGCTATAGTTTTGTCTGGTATGTTGCCCAAATAATTAGCGATGAAATGAGCAATTGCCGACGTTACGGTTGCTGTTAAATGTCATCGCAATATTTAACAGAGAAATATGCAGAACACAGGACTCCTGTATTTACTCTCTTGCTCCCACCCCAGACACATCTGACCAATAAGCCGAGTGAATGTTCTTGTGCGGTTTGTAGTGATGCATTTTGGTTTGCTTGGATATTTCTGTGCTTGACAAGAAAAACAACCAAGGGGAAAAAGCTCCAAACTCATGATCTGATTTGGACCAGAGAAAACAAACTATAGGTGTGAAAACATGCATACCTTTCTGTAGATGATGGTGATTTTGTTACTTTTGGACAGTCTAGGCTAGCTGTTGATTCCAGTCTTTACACTACGCTAAGCTAACTGTCTGATGGCAGCAGCTTCATAGTTATCATACATACGTGAGTGATACCAATGTTATTGTCTCTCTCTGTGCAAGTAAGTGCATTTCCCAAAACTGTGAACTATCCCTTTAATATCAGTAGAAACTGTGAAGCCAGTGTTATAAAGACACAGCTACCTTAGTGTGCTGCCCCTTGTGATTTTAACAGAACCAGAAGTTTGGCTTTGTGGAATAAAGTTTTGACTCTTAGCCAGTGACATCAATCTCTTTACCTCAGCTAATGTGGGCAAACACACACTCACCTTTTGATACTTGCTGAAAGTAAACTGTTGACCTTTGGTGGATCTGAGGCAGCTCTGTGAACCAACACAAATCCGTGACAGGTGCAAATGAAGCAGAAAGCTGCTGGAAGACTGGCAAATTACTACATTGAGAGGCTGGACTGCAATCATTGGAAAGATTTCCTTTTATAGCATGGTACGCATACAGAATCTGGCATATGTCAATGACTGAGGTTGGGTTGTGGAGAAGTCATCATGGTCAGAAGGGGGGTTTGGGTCCAAAAAGTTGTCAGTGGGACTGAGGATAGCAGGGTTTTTGATACGCAGATACCAGGGAGGTGAAGTCATACTAAGCTCAATAATATTGCTATTTCAATTACAACAGTTTCATTTCCACCAAATATAGACACAATGTGTTCGGGAAACACTGAGGAATTTTGATAACGCAGGCAACCACACTAATCATTCACCATGAGCTGATAAACTTAGTGCCAGCCACTAAAGAGTCAGCAAACCCAAGAACATATTCTAGGTGTGAATGGGTTTATAAGTCTTCTAGCATATAAAAAACACAATTTACTGTAAAACCATGCCATTATTTTTATATTAAAGTTTTGCTTTATTTCAATAGATTGCTTTGCCATCCAGAGTTAGAAATTATTATGTTTGTTGCCAACTCAGTTAACAAAGTACTGTACTTCTTTAGAGCACAAGTGAAATTACTCTGGCATCAAGCAGAAATAAGTTTGATCCAAAGAAACACCTCCCCAACCCACTCTTCTCTTATTCAGCCAGAGAAGTGTTTTTCATAACTGTGTTGTGGATGAAGACAAGCTGAAACAGTTAAGGCCTTATTTAAAAGCATGGCGCAAGTGCATCTGGTAGCATCAAACTCTACTTCTCTAGTTGAAGGTCACACAATCTGGGTGCAAGGTAAAGCACAGGGGGCAAAGGGGTTACATTTAGTTTCTTAATTAATCACATGTGTATTTTGAGTATAAGAGTGCCATCTGCCATTCTGTTTAAAACCCTGCATTGCCATTTAAATAGTTGATTTGGTAAACTGGAGAATCAAGCGATTTTCTCCCTCCATCAAAAACCTCCAATTGACCGCACATGTGTAAATGAACTGTATGAACCTATTAAATTAACCTATTATGAACCTGTTACACTTGTGTGTATAACAAGCAGAAGGTCACGCAATGTGAACCTGTCTGTGTAGGATCATCTTACTATCTGAATAATAAAATAAAATCAAGTCATTTTTTCCTATAGGACATTTAAGACAACATGCACTGACCAAAGTGCTTTACAAACATACTGCGCCATTGACTTTAGACCAGGTTTTTCTTGGTCAATGGCGCAATCGCTTTCTGCTGCCTCAAGATGGCAATGCACCTGACCAAACCTTCTTTCAAGGCCAACACACATCCATGAGAACACAGATGGGCGCAAGTGCATACTTACACAATCAGGGTGCTGGGTGTGAAAATGACCACTGTGTCACTCTGAAACTTGCAATGACTGCTGCGCTGCAACGTGTGTAAGATAGGGCCCTGAATGTTATTAAATATAGCTGAAATAAGTGGTAAATTAATCAATTAGTTGATCAAGAGAAAAATAATTGGCAGCTATAATTGTATTTTCAAAACCAATTAATCATTTAAGTAATTTTCAAGCAAAAATGCCTAAAATTCATGCGTTTTAGTTCTCAGTTGAAATTATTTACATCTTTTTTGTTGTGTATTGTCAGGCGGGGTTATAGCTGGCTCACTTGAACATAAGAGCGACATTGTGAATATATTTAGTTACACCTGTACAGTCAAAATGTCTGCTACAATAAAAGTTGACAGGAGAACTTTTTATTTCAACTGTTGCACTTATATAAAGTAGATCATAATGCAAGTATCTTCGTTTGAGGTCTGTGTTTGGACATAAACTTTTTGTATTACATCAGACCTTGATAAGAATTTCCAAGCCTGTTCTCTCACAAAAGTTTTATTTTATTCTCTCTGCTCCAGACGATCTGCTCTACTGCCCAAAAGGCATCACCTCTAAGGTTTTCCGCTTCAACGTCTCTGCCATGGAAAGGAACTCGACCAACCTCTTCAGAGCAGAGTTTCGAGCTCTGAGGGTGCCAAACTCAAGTTCCAAGAGGAATGAACAGCGGATTGAGCTCTACCAGGTGCGTAAAGGTACCGTTTTTATGTCCTTCTACCAAAGATCAAAAGCAGAGCTCAGCAACAGAGAGATTCAGAGTCTCTTTCCTGGAATGTAATCTTCTTTTCTAGATAGTTCAGTTCCAGTCTGTCAAGAATATATCTTACATAAGCTGGTTAGCAGTTCTTCACCACATGATTTTAGACCCTAATTGAGAAAGAGCGCCAATGATAACCAGATTGTGGTTGCCAGATCGAAAGCCAAAAAGCTCAACAGGCCTGCAGAATGTTAGCAGAACTGGGACAGGGGCACGGTTAGTGCAGCGCTGGCAGCCCAGATCTAATACAGTTCTCATTTTGGTTATGTAGTGGTCTTTAATATTTAGTCCTCAAAACAGTATGCAAAGTTTATTAAGCTGTAAAAAAGGAGCTCTGGTCTGCTGAGTGATAAAATGATGCAACGCACTTCTACAAAAACTTGTAGTTAACGTCATCAGGTCCCCATTCTTCGGTTGTAAGATTCTTGGCATTGAGGTTCCAATACAAGTTTAACTATTGAAATAAAACAAAAAAATACCACCACATACAGATATTCTGTCAGGAGTGATGTCATGACATAACCAAGGTCTATTTTACAATGGGGAAAATGCTTTTTCGTTTTTTTTTGTGTTGCCACTGGAAAGGGCCGCACCGTATCCAGGTCATGACTGCTACATCCAGGACTTCAGAAACTGACGGAGAGCAAGGTGTACCTCAGCAGTTAAAAAGGTCCACTTTCAATACACCACCTAGTGTGTATATAATGTGCTACTAATAAATATTTCCTGGAGATCTCAAGAGCTCAGGCTCAACAGTGCACTTCCTTAGGTCCTCAGCAATACACCCGCCAATCAGATGACATTAATCAGACAAACAGTTGATGAGAAAGTCAAAGGACAGACATGTAAACATAAATACAGACAGAGACTCCTTCCATTGACATGAGAGACACGTCCAACAACAACTTTTATACAACTGAAAACAACCACCAAGGTTTGTTTTAACCAAAAGTTAAGTACTGTATGTTAATATATCAATACTTTTATATGGTGAAGGAATAAAAAGTCTGAGGGTTCTGTAAAAAAAAAAGGCTGTCTGCAGTAAACAAACAGAGAATGAACATTCACCTCTCCAGGTCTATACAACTTTTATGAACTGCTAGATTATTGCTTTGGTCTTGGCACACACATGTATTGTATAATTGCATATTACTGCTGTCAACAACTTTGTTCCCACCAACAACGTAGCAGCTATTTTCAGCAAACAAGCTTCGATAATATAACTATGCTCTACCAGGCCAAAACGCAAAATACAGGACAGAGAAGGCTAGCAACTAGTTAGCTAAGGTGGTGAGTGATGTACGTGGAACAGCTAGTTGGCTAAAGAGCCATATTTTCCCCTCTGCAAAACAAACGTGACTCAGATTGAATGTTTTGTAGGATTTGTTCAGGATGTTTCTTCTTTAACCACCTTCCTTTTTATTAAACCTGCTTAACATTGCTCATGCTAACTTGAGTTTGACGAATACGAACGTAGCAACATCCTGTTCGCTCTTTGTTACATGTTGAAGTGGTTTCAGTATTGAAAGAAAAGTTCTCAGATTGACCATTATCATTATTATTATTGTATCTTTGCAGATTGTGAGACCGAATGAACACATTAGGAAACAACGCTACCTTGCAGCCAAGAACGTGCTGACCAAAGGTACTCCAGAGTGGGTCTCCTTCGATGTGACTGAAACTGTGCGGGAATGGCTGATGAACAGAGGTGAGTCTGAGGTTACTGTAGTCATCAATAAGCTATTTTTACTCCCCATAATAATGTTTAAATTCAGAAATGTGACTTGTATTTCTCTTACCAGCACTGAGATTTAAAGAGGGAGACTGTTGACTTGGGCTTCTTTTTAGAGATCCTCTTTCCTTTGTTTGCCATCAGGTAGTAATCTGGGTTTGGAGATCAGTGTGCACTGTCCCTGCCACACCTTCAACCCAAATGGGGACATCATCGACAATGAGAACGAGGTGCTGGAGGTGAAGTTTAAAGGTGGGCTTCAACAACTTCTTGTCAAATAGTTATTTGTGCCACGTTTTCTTTTTTATCTAATGTCTGAAAATGTTATGCTTACTTTTTACTATGTTAACATTCCTCTTATCAATTTAAATGCAATGCTAGATGTCAGTTTGTATGTGGTAAAAACAATCCAATATTATTTGTATATTTCTTTATCTTCTGATAAAGTCTTTATATTGTTTCCTGATTTATGTTTCAGAGGGCTAAGAATAAACTTGCAATGCGAAATTTAGAAACTAAGTAACTGCCAAACAACTTCTTCTTTCCTCAGTGTTTTCTTATCTGCATCATGTAAACAAATGACAGTGACGACAGTTTTATAGACAATAATTTTGGAAATTGTATGCTCGGATTGAGGGGAATTACAAAAGAAAAGAGAAAAGCCACTAAAACGTTGGTTAAAATGCACCCTGTCTATATAATTTAGGCGTGGATGGAGATGAGGAACACAGTCGTTTGGATATGGATCACCTGAAGAAGAAAAAGGACCCGCACCTGCCTCACCTCATCCTCATGATGATCCCACCGCACCGCCTCGACGCTCAGACATCACGCCGACGCAAGAGAGCGCTGGACACAAACTACTGTTTCTCGTAAGAGATGCATAATTCATCTTTAGTGTGTGAATGAAGTGAGATGCTCGCACATACACGGTAGTCTTTGGGTCACTTCATCAAATCCTTCAAATATCCTTATTTGCAAAGTTGAGTGAAGCCTGTGCTAATCTTTCTTTTTTGAGCTTTTTAATTTCATACTTGTATATAAAATGCATCAGCTTTTACACATATAGTAATATCACAAATGTATTCGTAAGCATACTGCATCTGGTATCCCCCACATGAGATTTTTTAGGACTAAATTTGGGGACTTAATTGCACCTAGTTACACTATTGTTATGCATCTTAATCACAGAAATGTGGAGGAGAGCTGCTGTGTTCGCCGGCTCCACATTGATTTCCGGCGTGACTTGGACTGGAAGTGGATCCATGAGCCCAGTGGCTACGATGCCAACTACTGCTCCGGGCCCTGCCCTTACCTGAGGAGCTCCGACACAACGCACAGCTCGGTAAGAAGAATCCATCAGGGTTAAAAAAAAGAAAAAAGAGGAGGGTTTGTTAGGGGCAAGAAGTTTCCCCACAGTGAGAGTTTTTTGGCATATCCTGATTGTATCCAGATTGAGTTTAGAAAACACATGAAACACTGTTTGAAAGTCAGATCCCAACCACATTTGGTGGAGGTTTAAATGTGATTCCACTCGAATTTCTACAGATTCGTCTCAGGAGAAGAACAGTCCTCAGACAGACACCCTAATAAATTGTCTGCACCAAGACTTGAAAGGCCGATTGTTTGGAGGGCGAAATGACAACCTCCATTTCTCATGACTCCGCGTTGGTAGGCCGCGTTACCAGCATAGTTAGCCACGCCTACTCAATTGGTTAATTTGTTTGCGTTTCTTTGTGACTGTGATTTTTAATAGGTTCATTCGGAATCACCAAGTCACACAACAACAAACAAAACAAACAAACTAAATGATTGAGGTAGCGGTGGGCCAACAACTCCCGCGATCTGTGAGGTGAAATTACTGTTTTTGTCAATGGAGTCTGGTGGCTTTGAAGAGAGCATAGAGCAGTATGTTGCTTTGCTTTCGTTCTGGTACTCCTGACAGCTTATTCACATACAATCACACTTAAAAAAAAAAATCAGAATTATCCCTGTAATCTCCCAGGAAAATGTGTAGTAAATATTTTAGCTCACTTTAATTGTTTATTTGGCCATTAATTAAAGTCTCCATGATGAATTCTCAATAATGTGTCACAGTATTTACAGAATTTCACAAAGTCAAGCAGTTATTCTGATTTAAACTACCCAGCATATCACCAAGAATCAATCAGTGATTAGATACCGAATCTAATACAATCTCTCCTGTGTGCTTTCCAATAGCTGCTGAGCCTGTACAACACTCTGAATCCGGAGGCATCGGCCTCCCCCTGCTGTGTCCCTCAGGACCTGGAACCCCTCACTATACTCTACTACTCCGGACGGACCCCCAAAGTGGAGCAGCTCTCCAACATGATCGTCAAGTCTTGCAAGTGTAGCTGAGAAGACGTGAAAGGCGAGGTAGTACGGCAGGATTTTACTAGGTACTGACGAAAAACCCACGCTCGTTGACTTTTGGACTCTTAGCTGTGACAAATACTTTAACTGACCCTGTGGCCTCATGGCTTAGAACTGAACACCACTCTGGAGGTCACACTTATTTTTTTTAAGGATGCAGATTTTCTTAAAAAAAACTTGAGGTCGTCTTTATTTTGTTTTCTTCTTTTGTATTATTTTCCCTCCCACTCCAGATGAAAAGTAGTTATTTTCATCTTAAAAAAAGTCCAAACCAACCACATGATCTGAAAGCCTTCTGGATTTGTGAAGGTGGACAACACACTCCTAAAGCTAGATTGCAGAGAGCCCTGTTCAAATCTATCTGTGACAAAGCAGGAGCTGCTTCATGGACAATGAATGAAGGAGACTTATTTTGTGGTATATTTTCAGCTTCAAGTATTCCACAAAGGGTTAGTCTCTACATTGTCAGTAGAGCAGCTTCCTGTCTCTAGCCTCGGGATGATATTGTTCATTGTCACAAATACAAATTGTGCTCGACTGAAGAGTCCTTTCAGGCTGGATTTTGCCTTAGGTTCCCTTCCCTTCAAACAGTGGACATTATCTTCAAACACAAAAGGAGAAAGGACAGACTTGCTGCTGTATCCAAAGCCATAGCTGTGGTCAGGGAAAAGGAGAGCCGAGAGAATGCCTGCTGGATTTGCAATGGAAAGTGAATGAACAAAGAAGTTGAGCCAAGCTTTTCTTTTTTTGGCCAGCCAGCAGCAATGGCCTTTTTTTTTTTTTTTTTTTTTTTTGCGGTGCATCTATTAGAATAGATGGAAGAAGAAGAAGAAGAGGAGGAGGAAGAGAAGAAGAGGGAGGAGAGGGGGGGACCTGTATGGAAGCGAAGAACTGTGATGGAAACAAGCCATGAGCACACTGCCATTCACTGGAAGTTCTCATCTCTAACAGGTTCAAATTATTTATAGGACATCAAAGAATATACTGGAAAAGAACACGTGTTACGCAACAGGTTTTTATGGCATTTCTTTTACATTAATAGCAGATTTGGTCTGTTATGCAACTTGTCATATAGTGATTGTTTCACTAACTGGGACATAAAATTGACGTGTATCTCCATCGGTGGAAACACTTTTATATTAAACTAAGGGTACTGTTATATTTCCTTGTGATTTAGAAAAGAATATGCAGCTTTTTGTCCATGTACAAATTAGTTTGACCTGTTGTATGTGATCCAGTGTATGTTTGACTTATTGTATTAAAAGGTGACTATCCCCAGAAAGTTAACTCGGAGCACTTTTCTGCAGCAATAATAGGAATTGTCATGTCATATATCATCCTCTCCTATCAACTCACCTGTCACTCGTCACTCCAGCCAGCTGACAAGGAATCACATAGTCAGGACTTCCCAAAAACACTGCAGTCTTTCATTCCCTCTGCTCCGTCTCTGTTTGTTTTGGTGCTCTTTTACAGTGTGAAGCCCTAATGGAACAAAAAAAAAAAAGAAGATGGAGGGGAAAAGTCATTACATGACAGTGGCTGGATGTACAGTTAGACCTCATTTTTCTCCGAGTCAGGAGAATCATTCTGAATCCCTGTACTGTTTGACATTCACCCAGTCAGAGTCATCTCCACTTTAAGATGACATTTAGGTGACGTTTTTGGCAGTAATATTGTTTGACTGACTTGTTGATCGTGATTGTTATTAAAAACACAACATGCATAATCCTGTATGAGCCCTTTTTAAATCTTAACAATCGCTCCAGCTTTGCATTTATTAAATAATCAAATGTAACCTGTAAAATCATTTAACTCCAAATTACAAAATGATGAGTTTAGCCACTGGTCTTGTCTGCCATGTTGAAATGCAATTTAAAATGCTATTTTCTCATAATGTTTTGGTTCCATACGAACATAATTTTTCTTACTTGAATCTCACCAGTCCCACCTGTTTCCTGCAGAGGTTTTTTTTTCTACCAGAGTAATAAATTCAACTTCTCCTTCTCTGGGATTGCTGCTTAACAGCTTTCCCAGGCAAAAAGCAATTACTCTTATTTTCAGTACACATTAATGGGCAGACATCTCTTTATTCTCTTATTGTTCGTAAAACGGTTGGTATAAATCACACATCTGACAAATGCATTTTACATTTGGTACCACTTTTTTACCTTTTCTTTAAATTATTAAGGAGACCACTCCAATGGACCCTGTGACCTTTGGAAAAGAGCTGCAGAGCATCTGGACCAAAATAAATGTATTATTTCCTAACTTATTGACTTTGGAAATTGAACTGATGGGTTATTAGAAAGTTAAACCCACTGCACGCTTATTCATAAATTACTAGCATAAAACTGCAAACTTGTAGACCTATTTGGAAAATAAAAATACTCATGAACCTTTATGATTTTATTAAGATTTGCAGGTGCAGAATTGATGGCTTATGTTAGATGCATTAACTTTTTTTCATAAAAAGGGAAAAACAAGCCGTTTCTGCCTTACCCTTAACCAAAATGTATTGCTATTTATGGTCTATATAGCATTACCAGCCCATTGCCAGAAAAAACGTGCATTGTACATTTCTGCAAACCACAAATATGTTTTGGCTGTATCGTCTGTGTGAGACGCAATGGGAGTTCAAATAACTCCAATGCAAAACCCTCCACAGAAGTCAGGTGACGTAGTATAACGAGTGTTATGCAGCAGGTCGGGGTGGATAGATGGGTCAAACCGACACCGGACTTTCACGTAGTTGGCCGCGGTTCGTGTCCAAAGTCAGAGCACTTAATGGTTAAATTTCGCAAAAGAAAATAATGTTGGTTCACAATATAGAAATGCCTTCTGGGTCGGACTTGCGCATGCTTTAAACTCACGGTGTGACCGGTACAGGAGGGACATTGGTGCGGGAGACAAGGCGACGCTTCAGCTTTCAAAAAATCTGCATCATGCTCCATCTAAAATCCTCATGCTCATCACTCGCTCAAGCTTCGCTCACGTTCTCAGCTTTGTGTGAAAGTGAAACTTAAATTAAGTAACAAACATGCTTATTCTGACCCAAAGCATGATCTCTTCCTAAACCTAACCAAGTCGTTTTTGTTTGAATTCCCAATGTTGAGCATTTGTTCAATACCGCTCCCGTGGAGCATCACAGTTTGACACATAGGGCTACCCAATACGTCAAAAAGTGACGTCAAGGGTCCTTTCAGTAAAGCTTCATTAGATGACAAGTAGGGATTAAGAACAGGTTGCAGCTTCTTTAGAGATTCAATGCTGTGTTCAATCTGTGGTTTTCAGAAACGCACAATGCCAACATTTTATTCTGGCGACTGGGTTGGCAATACTTAATGTTTTGTTTACCATTAATAAACCCTTATAAAACCTTTATTTAGGGCGGCTGGTAGCATACATTTTATGTCATCCTCTCCACTGGACTGGCATCAGTCACAGATTTGGGGGCGGCTCTGGTTTGAGCTAATATGTACTGACAAGTAGCCAGAGAGAATTCCCTTTCTCTGTGTGCCCGTTATTGTTCCCTGTCACAGTCAATCAGAGATGAACCATGATGGAAGCACAAAGACCAGAGGGCATGACGAGGTCTAAAAACGGGTCAGGGCTTTAATGGCTTTGCAGACAGGCCTGAACTAACAAACACACATTTCTGGTAAAGAGCAGCCGTGCCCCATGCATGAATGACTTTCAGCCTTCTGCAAAAACCAGCGCAAGTCATGCCACTTACTTACATTTAAGTCCATCATTTGTCCCTGCAAAACTGTTCAAGAATAATACAGAGCAAGGCTCTCACAAGTTTTGCATCACATAACTGCTCTGCAACTTTATTTCACACTTTGCTTCTTCAAGTCAGTAAATGCAACCTAAGCAGTGGCTTGGCTTGGGTCTTTCTATTCATGCAAGTAGTCATTTTGGCTCATGTAGCGGCTAGTCGCTTTGTTCAGCACTACGCCACACAGGCAGCTCACAGTGAAAGACCTACAGTAAAACTTACAGTAAGCTGCAGCATTGAGCCACACTTAATAAATGTGAGACACAGTGCTTGCCTCAGTATGCAGTATTTGGTTCTATGGAGGTGGCACTTGGAGCAACATGGCAAAAAGAGTGCTTGTTGTTAAATCATTCATAAGTGTCACCACCTTAATGGATCCAAAAAACCTCAGCAAGTATTTTCACCTTCTCTTCCCCCTCGTCTTTACTTGCAAACACTTTTCTGCTGAGTCTGTGCTTTTATTTATAGCAGCAGGACACTCAACGATGGTTTGAAGATGCAGATAAGGACAGTGTTTGCTCCTTTTGGGGGCAGGCTGACCACCTCAACCCCAAACCTGTAATAAACCTATTTCCAGCTCCTGGCTACTGGATGAGCAAAGCCATAATCTGATTGGAGTTCAGGGTTTGTTTCTGGGATTGGAACCTGACTTTCTCAGAACTTATGCTCTTCCAAGATTTACCAATGATGAATTGCATGACACGTAAATGCACAGAGGTTTGGAAAACTGTGTCTGCTGCTATTCCCTGAGCAGATTAACAGATGTGGAGGGAGAAAAAAAATATTGAGAGGGGGATGTGAGAGACAGACACAGAGAGGGAAAGTAAGTGTGTGTGTGTGTGTGTGTGTGTGTGTGTGTAGAGAGAGAGAGAGAGAAAGAGAGAGAGAGAGAGAGACCTCAAAAGGACTGTTGCTGCAATAAAATCATCAGGTCACATCAGACCAGTTCTCAGGCCCCCGGGTGGAAAGAGTTGTGTAATTCAGCAATGGGGAGAGCACACACACACATACACACGCATATATACAAGTCAAGCCAGCGGCCATAGTTACTGGAAAAGAGTGAAGGGGTGAACAAATATGTAAACACATATCAACTTCATAGACCTTCATAGCTAAACAAATGAATGGGAGGTCTGGATCAAACTACAGCATTATATTACAGCAGAGTGTGTGTTTCCGTGACAGAGGGATGGTGTGTGGCTGTGTCTGTGTGTGTGGAGAGAAGGAGGGGGAATAGAGACTGTGTGAGAAAGGCAGAGACACAGAGACAGTGTGAGATTATAATTTGCACACCGTTTAAATCAGACTATGACATTATGTAAAATGTATTACTCTGGGAAGAAATGAGCCAAGTTTGCAAGTTTGGATTAGAAATATGAGAGGCAGAGAGGTGAGAAAGGACCGACAGGCAAAGCTGAATCCCTTACAGCGCAAATGTTGAACTTTTGAAAGAATAGAGACATGTTCTTTAATCTTTCAAATTAAAAGTCAAATAAAAAAGCAAAGCAAAATAAATAAAAAGCAAGCTGTGTGAAATTATTTTTGGGGGAATTGAGGTGGTGTGGTGACGCAGCAGAGGTGCCAAAGCTTTTGCTGCAAAGAAGCATCATCTGATTAAGCACTGCATGGGCCAATCAAATACATGCGAGCACACATTTCTGGTGGATTGACAGTGTTTCTCTGCTGTTTACCTTTATGGCATCTGGTATGCTGTTAAAAACAATTTCTCACTCAAATCGAACTTGATTTTGGAGATTGTCTCTACATTACTTGGTCTCCTTTGGTCTACTTTGACCAGCAGCTTGGCTAATGTTGGCAGATATTTTACTATATTTACAACACTACTTTTTTTTCACTAGCTTACTCATTTTATGACTTGTGGCTCAACCCTTTCTCCAATAAATTACAGGTATACAGTACTAATTTGCAACAGCAAATACATTGTGAACATGTTTGAAGAATTTCCTCTGAAAACGCTGATTGACAAAATATTTCATTTGTTTTCCCTACAATATTAAGATGTAACAATACAATGTCAGCAATGTTTGTTTGTGGTGTTGTTGTGTGACTTTGGCGAATCCAAACTAACCCTTTAAAACCCCAAAGTCACACAATAACACCAACAAACCAATTTAGGCAGCAGTAAACCAGCAATTCCAGTGTTCTGCGAGGTAAAATTACTGTTTTTCTCAATGGAGTCTGGTGGCTTTGACAACTGCAAAGAATGGCTTTATTTTCCCCTGTATACACTAAAAAAGGGCTGTCTAACAGCAAGGTAAAACTGTAAAAATACTAAAAATATAGTATACACAAACTAGGGTTGTCACGATACAAAAATGTTCAACTCGATACCGATAATTAGGAAAATATTTGATACTCGATACCATTTTCGATACCACAAGGATAAAAACAAAGACCCCAAAATTTAACAGAAAAAATTTTATTAACAAGAAAAATGCAACATGTAAAAATGAACAGAAGCACAGGTTAAATATTTATAATAAAAAACAGTTGTGCAAAAAGAAACTGCAACTATGATAACAAGGTTCAGATACTCGAAACTTTTGAAAATGAGTATCGTATCCGGATACAACCTTTTAGAATCTATACTTTTGACAACCTTAACAAAAACAGATTTTTTTAGGTTTCTAAAATGTTTTTGAATATTAATAATTTTGCTGCAGCCCCATCCACAGCAGTGTATCACTTAGATGCTGTGTCAGCTCTCCTGCCTGCTTCTATAAACTGGGAGTGTACTGACCACCATTAACTGTTGGTAATACCCTGACTATGGGTAAATACATCATACAACCCCAATTCAATAAATTCAAACTGTCCCTTTAAGGCACTCAACACATGGTTGAGGTAAAAGAAAGATTGTGATCTTGGTTAAATAATAAGCCTGACTGGAAGCCCAAGACAGGATGTGTTTACTTTTTCAATATTTAAATGAAATCTTTTCCGAACCTTCTGTGAGCCGTTTTTGTGGCCTGAAACTAACCACATGTGTGATGTGGACTCTGAACCCCTGCATTTTGTAAGTTTTGTAGTATATTAATGTTTCTGTGAATCTGGGTTGTGTGACTATTCAGCCTTATTAAGTCTCAGTTTAAGTTTGATACTTTATGAAATTACATCGAAAATACAATATCGTAATTTAAGGGTTTCAAGTCTTAACATAAAAAATGTCTGTACTCACATCATGTGACACACCAGGAAGACACCCACACACACACACACACACAGTCAAACTGCACAACATCCTGACAATAAAATGATAAAAAGGAATCTGTGTAACACTGCCAGCGGCGGGGCTCAGGTTTCCTATAGCTCATTTATTTTGTCTCTATGTAGCTGTAAACACCTTCTCCATTTACATCAAGTTATAGGTCCTGATGCTTTACCTACTACTATATAAACCCTCAGAGAAACATGAGGACTGAGGATAAAGCAGGACGTTTGTGTGGCATTTAAAGCATCCTGTGTGTGTGTTCAGCTGCGTTTCTCTGCTCGTACATGCACAGACACTGTACATGGGTCGTGAGAAAAAGGCAATCTTAAATCATGTGGACACCTGAGGGGTGATTCTCGTCAGATCACCCTCTAGGTAATGGTAACACCGGCTTTCTCCCCCATCCTCATCCCAGAAGTGCAAACCAGATTGATGAGGGAAGTCAAACCCTTAACAGCCTCTCATACAGCTGCGTCCACTCAAACAGGTAATGGAGACCGTGTCAGCGGGGCACTTTCTCCTGCACAAGCTCCAAAATGAGGACTTAAGTGGTTTTGCTAAGTTTATTATCTTTCTGCCTGTCTGGGCATACTGTATGTTCTCACAGTTACTGGGGATCAAACTGGTGAAAATAGCTATGCAGCAGCCTGTCCACAAAGAAGAAGAGATTTATGCCACTTGGCTAAAGGCTAAGGAACACAAAGCGTAAAAGTCAAGCAAGTCAATGAGCTTCAAGAGGCCCCAGCAGATGTAAGAAGTCCTGAAAACAAAGGCTTTTTTGACCTCACTTTCATCATTCGACCTTGAATTAAAAAAAATACTGGAAATAGCAACAAGCCAAACACACACACGCACATCGCAGTGCCGTACTGTGTGTAGGTCATTAAAATGGACTGCACTTAATGTCGGTCCACAGGTGTTTCATATACTGAGTTTGGAATATAACTGAACAAATGAAAACCAGGTATTTGCAAAAAAAAAAAAAAAAAAAAAACTTTAAACAGGTTTCTACAGCGGAGGTTTTTTTTACAACTTTATGTCCTACACCTTTGTAATAAAACCTCATATATGTAATATTCTCCATCTGCAGGCAAAGGTGGTGTAAAATCTAATTTCCAGCCCAACTGTCATACATTTAATTATATTTGGATTGCATGCAACTACATGGACTGTTGTTGGAGTATACAGTGCTGTTAGAAAGTTTGTGAACCCTTTAAAAATCTCTATTTCTGTATAAATACGATCAGATCTTCATCTAAGCCCTTAATATATTAAAAATGACTCAGTTTAACAAATAACAAACAAAAAAGTGACTTTTTATCTGTTTTTATTGAGCAAATGTACCCAACACTAATTATCTTTGTAGGAAGACTATGTGAACACATGCTTTCAGGATCTGGTGTGACCCCCTTTGAGCAGCAATAACTTCAACCAAATGTTTTTGTAACTGCTGATCAGTCCGGGAGTGTATCTCTGTGCCCAGAGTCCTTGTTCCCTAGTTCAATATTCTGTTAATATTGTATTCAGACCTGCTTCAAGTTAAAATATTTCTTTAAAATTATCCAGTATCCAAACCCTCCCACCATTACCCTTCTTATTACTATAATCAACTCTATACACATTATTGAGAAAATTACTTTCACTATACAATTACAAAAGGAGAGGGGAGATAAATATTGCGAAAAATGGGACTGTTACAGCCATGTAGATCTATAATATATGTATGTGTGTGTTTTTTCTTTTTCTAACTAGACCCCATTGGGTCAACAACCTTTTCTTTTGGCTTATCATTATTTTGTATATGTAAAGACATCACCCGTTCTATGTTCACTCAAAAGCAAAAAATATATAAAAGTATTATAACAAAAAATGATCCAGTTAACCCTTACCTCTTTTCCTTCCTGTTTGTTTTGGGGATGGAAATAGTTGATTGTTGTTGCTTTTTCATGCCAACTGACTCTAAATCTCTTTCCTAATCTTAACCTGTTTGGAAATGGCAAAAGCCAACAGCTTTTGATTTCCTAAACCTACAATGTTTTATAATTATTTTTATCTCCTTTTTCACTCTTTAGATTGGTTGACTAATTCTTAATGTAAATCAATGGGCTGAAATATGTAATGGAGTTGTTCTCTATACAAAATACTATATTTTCGAGAGTAAAACCTGTGCCAGTGCAATTTCATGACCCTCAGAGTCCTGATTTTATACCCCTAATCTAATCCTAACCCTATTTTTTTTTCAGGATCCCCATATGTGCCATACAGAGCGGGGACAGAGGGGAGAGCACAGATGTAGAACTGAGGAACAAAGAACCCTGGGAAAATAGCACCCCATTTCATGTTCCCATTATGTGCCATATAAATCTGGGAAACAAAGGACCCTGGGAATGTATCAACTGTCCCATCAGTCCCACACATTGGCCTTGAAGAATTTTGGCTTATTCCACCTCACAAAAGTGCGTCAACATAGTGACGTTGGTCGGCTTCAGTCAGGTCTTTCCACAACATTTCTATTGGATTAAGGTCTGGACTTTGACTCTCCAATGTTAATATGGAGATTAAGTTGGGAGGGACAATAATAATATATCTATAAAAGATCTTTACTCTAATGCAATGCATCATCACCTAACAACTTGAGTTGTTCACAATTAGCCAAGCCTGGGACAATTTTGAGTCTAACAAACCATAAAACCAACACAAGGTCCAAGTGCAAAACAGGGCCAGCTGTGGCTCAGCTGGTAGGTCCAGCAGTCTCCACTGATCAAAAGGTCAGTGGGCGATCCCTGACCATGGCAGCCTCCATGTCGAAGTATCCTTGGGCAAGATACTGAACCCCAAATTGCTCCCGATGCTGCATTCATCGGTGTATGAATGAATTCCCAATGGTGGCAGATGCCACCATTTAAGGTAGCCTCTGCCACCATTATGAATGGGTGAATGAGCACAGTCTGCAGTGTAAATCACTTTGAGTGGTTGCAAAGTGACTAGGAAATAGTTATATAAGTGCAGGTCCATTTACAAAAATTGGTTTCAAGACTGGACAGGAGACCAAATTTTAGTTTCATTTAAACCTATTTTGTTCTCATCCACCCACAAAACATTATTGGTTAATTCACATGGCCTGAAGCAAACTCTACATGGGCAGAAATGTTCATCTTGGGATTCGTGGCTTTATTCTTGCCACCCTGCCATGCACACTGTTGTTTAGTGTGTGATTCATGATCATTGACGTTTGCCAGTGCAAGAGGGGCTTGCAAATTGCTAGATGTTACCCTGGGGTTCTTTGTGACTACTTACAGTAATACATGCCTTGTTTCTTGTGAGTGATTTTTGTTGGGCGACAGCTCCTGGAGAGATAACAATGGTGTTATATTTCCTCCACTTGCACACTATCTGCCTGAGTGGATCTGTGATGGCCAAACTCTTTGGAAACGGTTCTGTAACCTTTTCCAGTCTGGTGACCATCAGCAACTCTTTGTCTGAGCTCCACAGAAATCTCCTTTGTTCGTAGCATGGCACACATCCAAGACATTTGATGTTGCATAATTTTGCTAAATTAATAAATAAATAGGCATCTTGCATAATTTGTTAAACTGGGTCCTCTTTATGTAGTTTTAGCACTTTAATTGATTATCTGATTTCATTTTACCAGCACCAATCAAGGTTTTGGCTTTTAACCAAGGACTAGCAAACAATAAGAGGTTGTTCAGGCATCAAGCGACCAGAGATCATGAGCCATCCAAACGCAGTCACAAAGTATCTTTGGTCTGGTACACTTTGACAAAAGCAACAAACTGCAATGTGCACTGAAGTTTCCCCAGTGAAGAAAAGTATTTAAGTTTTAACAATAACTTAACTGTTCAAATGTTCAGCTTGTGGATACAGGAAACTGCTCTGTTGGACTTTTGTCCATTAACATGCACAACTTCATGCCAACATTACTCAACAAAAGTGGAAAAAGTAAAATTTGTACATCTCTAATAGCGCCGTAATTACTCTTCTATTAGTAACAAGATATTTCAGCCTCGGTGTTGCCGAGTAACCAGCAGAAGCAAAGACATGCTGTTCGTCCACAAAGTCAATGAGAAACATGTTTGGTTTGTGCCTCCCCATTAATCTGCACAAGACCTCATGACTCCTTTGGCTGGCAGCTCTCCATAGGCGACAGGCTGTCTCACACTATGTGTGTGTGTGTGTGTGTGTGTGTGTGTGTGTGTGTGTGTGTGTGTGTGTGTGTGTGTGTGTGATAATGTACAGCAGGCTTAAAATCCTTCATGGAGGTTTGCACTTATGTGTATCAGCTATATTAGGGTTTGGGCCTTCATAAATAAAGGTTGAGTTTCATTTATAGAGCCCACATCCCAAACTAAGGCAGACCACTTTGTTACAAAGCATGTACTGCTTCTGTCCGACCTCCACAGTCTGATGTGGAGTTGCTGATTAATTTACAGTGGCAGGAATAACTTGCTAGTTTGGGATTTTCTCTAATCATCAAAATCCATGATTCCTTTCTTTGTTATCAGAAGAGAGGCCCTGTTTATTTAAAAATGTAAACACATGGTGCTGTAAAAGTGGAACCGCCAGATGGGAAAAAATATATATTTTTAGCCGTCTGTTAATGGAACTAAATTACATTTCAAATTTTTGTTTTTTAGATTTAAACCTTCATTTTAGTGGCATTTAACCTGTATATTTTCTGCTTTATAGATTTCCAGGCAAAGGAAATCAAAACAAAACACAAGTCCTTTACATATATTACAGACATATGAACAGGTTTACAAGACAACTGCCATACAGTTTTTAGCCATCAGGGCCTTAAATGATGTCATGAGGACATGTGCAAATGTAGTTGTTTGATATGTTCTTTTTGTTTGTTTATGTTTGTTGTTGTTAAATGTTTCTCTTGTTTTTATATCCCTATTATTTATTCATTTTTGCTTTCATTTATTTATTTTTTAATCTAGCACTGACAAGGAATGCACTTAATTCTGTTGTACATGTGACAATGATAATAAAGATATTCTAATCTATTCTATTGTAGGTATGGTAGCTCATCTACTTCCAATCACAGACCGGATTTGACTCTACAATTTACATCTCGACACCAGGACAGTGGAAGAGTTTTTTTTCTACATCATGCTAAAGTTGTCAAAAGTATCAATATTTATTTTGATGTGTATAAAGAGACACGATCTCTGGTAATTATACATGCACCGGTTTTGGACATACAAAAGCTATATATATAAAAAAGCAGATATACAATCAGTTTTTCAACTCAGCTGCGATTGATGAAATAATGAAGAAAATGAACTTGTCCTCATCCTGTGGCTGTTTTGACATTCTGGCAATGATGCCATGACATGACTAAAAGGGAGAACTATTGGAGTGCAGATACGTGTCCTGCATATCTTACAAGGTTAAAATCATCAAATGCAACAAAAGGATGCGGTAAAATTACTATTGATGGTCCAGGCGATGCACACTATTTTTCGTTGCTATATCTTGGACAACAAATCCATGATTAAATCAGTTGGCTGTTAGCAGCTGGTGGGCAGCACCTGTGGTGTGTTATGCTATGGAGGTAACAGCTGCACCGCGTTCTGGCTGTGACCAGGTTTGGTTATGCCCCCCATACAGCTTCATGCCACACTGGGAGTGTTTCAGAAGCGCAGCAATTGCCTGCCTGCTTGGTTGACTTGCAGATTTTGTTGATATGGTCATTTTTTTTCTCGATATCCGTGCTAATAGACACACAGCAGGACTGAGAGTTTACCATAAATAATTGTACTGTAGTACTTCAGCTGAAAACAGTTTGGAGTTTAACCCTTTAACAGGCAAATAACTATATTTGGTAACTTCAGGTAATATTTCGAGAAAAAAGTTGCAAATTTACTAGATTAAAGTGGAAAATCTACAAGAAAGAAAAAGTTGCAGATTTAAGAGATTTAAAGTGGCAAATCTGCGCGAAAAAAAGTTGCGGATTTACAAGAAAAAAGTGGGGAAAAAGCAGCTTTTTCCCCCCACATTCGCCACTTTAAATCTCATAAATGTGCACATTTTTTTCTCGTAGATTTCCCAATTCTCGTAGACTTTTTTCTCAAAATATTATTTTCATATGTTTTTTTTTACACATTCTAGCAGTATGTAATATCCAATATTCTCTAGGGTTGAAATTTGGAATTTGCAAGTATTTCAATGAGTGCTCTATTAAGGGTTTAAGTGGTGAATCTGGGAGAAAAAAAGTTGTTTTTTTCCCATTCTTTCTCGTAAATCTGCGACATTTTTCGCGCAGATTTGCCACTTTAAATATCTTAAATCTGTGACTTTTTTTCTTGTAGATTTTCCACTTTAATCTAGTAATTTTGCTACTTTTTTTCTCGGAGTGTTACCTGAAGTTACCAAATATAGTTCTTTGCCGGATAAAGGGTTAAGACACTTTACATCAGTGTCCAAATTTCTGTCAAAGAGATTAAAGTAACCAGATACATTTACTCCTGTTCTGTACTTTTGAAGAGGCATCAAGTATCTTTTTTTTTATACATCTGCATATACTAGTACTGCATCAAAGTTTAAAGTTGGGGTATCGTGACAACCTAATGTCATGCAGTAGCAAATCAGATAAAATGGTCAGTGTGCGAGTGATCCTTTGACTCGCTCATGTAGGATTTACAATCTGTAACTCGCTATGATATTTAAACAAACATTGCATAGTTTTCAAGCCACATCCTGTCGTCACTGTAAACAAAAACTAATATGGGCAGTCCCCTCTCACATTCCCACTACATGCTCCAACACACCACAATAACATTTGGACTTGGCAGGCTGCTCTCTTAAATACAGTCAGTGATGTCCTGATGGAAATGGCCTCACACGGAGCTCCACTCTACGTGTTCTTTAGTCTCAGGAAGGTGTTTCCAGTGACATTTAATGCCTCAAAACAAACTGTTGCTGCTTTGGTTTCTCTGTTCTTCAATGCTGAGATAATCAGATTTATCCAAATGGCCAAATCGGATGTGTAAACATACAAAATAAGATGTCTTCTTCCTCTGTCACTGCTGTTCACCCCTCCATGTGCAGACCCCAATCCAGTTTCTCTTTGTATCCCATTCCAAATGAAATAGTGGTTTCACTGTGGCTGTAAACGGAGCTGATCAGCTGTGTTCTGTTATGTTTGCAAAAAGGCAAATAACAAACATCCTGATAGTTGAGCTGTGGGCCGTCCAGCGGTCCACTTCTCCAGCCCAGTGCCTAACATGTTTCTTTTATTACACGGATTAACTTCTAAATTCAGTTTTATCTTTTCACCACCGCAAACATAATCAGTGTAATGGGAAGCAGAAACCCACCCTGCGTTAAAAACAATCGCTTTACTATTAAAATTTCCAAAGATGGAATAACAAATAACATTTCCACTTGAGAAGCTTTATTGAGTAATTCAGCTATTTTAATTAATTTCTCAAGTCAGTAATTTTGTTTTTACGGCTTTATGTTTTCACTTACATTTTGGCATATTTAAATAGGATCCATTAACCTCCAGAGCATAGAAATGCCAAATAAACACTGCAAACCTGCTAAGCATATTGACAAGTTAGGATTTCTCTTCACAGTAACACCATGCTCAAATTGATTTATGATAGTAACAACCACAAGACGGGCCAAACTACCATTTGTCCTACAGCAGGCCATGTTTGCTAGCATTGTTAGCTAGCTGGGTAGCTATTTGATGCTATTGGATATCCTTTGTGGAAAAACTAGTCATTGGTTCACTGCGGTTACACATAAGTTTAGTTTTTGGGGACGACATAAAAGTTTTGCTGCAAATCTCTGTGAGCTAAACTATAATTACCCACAAGCCCTTTCTTCTCCTCCCTGTCCCTTCATGAAAAGACAGTTGTGGGGTTTGTGCTTTATACTTGTTGCTCCAACAAAGACTTTGTTTAAATACACGTGGTTGTTTAGGACACTAGTGTGGATGGATGTAGTCTCCATGATGTCACACATGGGTTTCTTTATTAGTTTGATTGTTAAATATTTTGTCCATGTCTCTCACAGAAAGAAGGTTGCAGTGTGTGGAGTTTGCATGTTCACCCTGTGTCAGCACAGGTTCTCTCCAGGTCCTCCGGCTGCACCCACAGTCCAAAGACATGCAGTTTAGGTTAGTGGTGACTCTAAGGCCCCGTTTACTCGAGGACGCTTGTGGGTAAAAACGACAAAATATTTTATCGGAAATGCCTTTTGTTTAGACGGTGACGGCGTTATGGGGCAAAAATCTGAAACCACCTTCCAAAGTGGAAAAGTTGAATCCGCTCCGCCGTAGCGTGTCCGTCTACACTGACAAGATGCAAAACTCTGCTCAGATCTGCTCACGTCACGTATGTGTTTACGTCACATACATGCTCCAGTACAGGAAAATAAACAGACATGTGGGATTATTTCCAAGCGTCGGACCTTCAAGCTGCTCTGGCAGCTCTAATAAATTTAGAGGAGTCTTTCCACCAAATGTACAGGATATATATCTGGAATTACCTCTATCACATTTTGGATGCACCGATTGGTCGGAGGCGAGCCAGACGGCTTTGGACGAGACCTGGGAGATCTAGTGGATGGTGGAGAACTTTGTGGAAGGAGTAGCTGATGAAAATACGTGGCGTGAAAACTTCCACATGCCAAAAGATGCTCTTATCGCTTTAAGTGATGCCGCCTGGCATGCATACAATCCAATTCACACACTTTTGCGTCACCGTATGCAGCAGATTTCCTCCCAAAAATGCTCGTCTAAACGCGGAATAAAAAGTGAAGATGCAACGCCACTTTTACGTCTTCTGTTCAGACCGTCATCATGTAAACGTAGCCCAAGTTGTCCAAAGGTGTGAATGAGAGTGTGAATGGTTGACTGTCTCTAGAGCCCTTTTCATACTACACTTCCACGAAAGTGCGGTAACAAGTTCTGCCTTCATTTGGCCTTAGGACGTTCATATTGATTCTGAAATGGCTAAATATTGCCGTCCATTCATATTGCAATCCTGCATTGCGGAACCAAGTTGGAGGAGACGGTAGTGCGGTGGAACAAAGCAGCGGCAGTATGTGTACAATCAGCAACTGCATTGGCGAGTGCATTCAAAACAATAATGGCGGAAGACTTGCATGTCGTGCTGTGTCACTAGACTCAAGCAAAGTTGTTTTGCATTTTGCTGAACTTGTTTAGATTACTGTGAGACTCAAGTGAGAGGCGTGTTTCTGATGAAACGGTCCACTTCCTTACTATTAACCAGGTGTTGGTTGCACAAATAACTAGAGGTGGGAATCAGCAGAAGCCCCACAATATGATTTTATCCTGATACTTGATTCACGATACGATATCATTGCGATTTTAAGCATTTTGCGATATGTTGAGTATTGCAATACAATATATTGCGATTAAACTGTTACTGTAACTGCATTTTGTGTCCACAAAATGAAATGTAATCAAGAATTGTTTTCTCAAATAAGAGAAAATTCTCAGTCTATTTATCTCACTTCAGTCTTTTTTATTTTGCCGCAATTAGAGTCAAACCCACAGACTGACTGTGTAGTCAGTCAAACTGAACTGAACTGATATCAAACACGTATGGACGACAACAACTGCAGCATTTTCTCAAACTTTCCTCAACTTTAAGCTTCACTGCTCTGAATTTTTTTTGAATGAAACCTAAAAAAAAGCCGAACTTTGCAGCGTCATTTCTACAACTTCCTGACAATGTGTTTGGTTGATGCCCTTATTAGGGGTGTGAAAGCTCTGAAAAATTAGCCTTGTTCCTATTAAAAAAATGTCACTTTTATGTTTATGTTAAGCACACACAAAATGTATTCACATTTAAATAAATTGCACAAAAACAAATGGTGTAAAAGCTTTCCTTCTTCAACCTTACTAAATCTTAGTAAGTCATTATTACTAGTTGATTTTTCCTATCCATGGTTTATTTATCTAAACTGTTAAGAATCCACCCACAGCAAATGGATTTTAAGTTTGACGAAAGAAGAACAAGAATTGGCTTATTTAGAGGGAATTAAGAATACCGTGCATGCTGGCATGACATTAGCATTTAGTTTGTTTATTCAAGTTTCCAGAATCCGCTCAGTTTGCACGCCTGCTCTGCTCTCTATCTGCTCTTCCACAGTATATTTATGGTGTCAGCACTGCTAATTTTAGTTTGTACGTCCGTGAGGCGTTGAAGAGAAAATATATGCCATCACATACACTGCTTAAGATAAGCAACACTGTCAAAGTAAGTCAAACAGCAGTGAGTTTGTCTACAATGAATTAAAGTTGCAAAGACTCCTTTGTAAAAATGGCAGGTTTGTTACCAGTATGGTAATATAAAGGGGCTGCAGATAACTTTGAATACTGTATGGGAAAAAAAATTAAACTTCCTGAGCACTGTCTACATAACATTTGCCAATCTACGTGTGCATTTTGCAGATTCAGTAATGATAGAAAGTTTATGGTAGTTCAGGATGAGACGTAAGCCTCTGTAATCTCCAACACATCTTATAACCTGCCATTACCCAGCACAGTTTCACATGGCCTCCGTTTTTGTTAATCCACTATTATACATGGTTTACTGTACATTGGCAATTAACTTACCCAAAGCTTCCTCTTTTACGTGTTTTTTTGACAGTTTGTGTAATTATGCTTGCCACCAGGAATCGTTTCCATGAATGCATTTTTAAGACACTGCTACTTTTCATCCTCTAGCAGCACCTTAGTTATGCTTGAGTAGAATTCTGGGGTTTTTCAGCCCTGACAATTACACCTCGTCTCCCTTGATTACGTCAGATCGGTCATGCAGGATCAGCTCTTTCATCAGAGCTGTAAATGTAGGCAGAAACCTCGGGTTGGACTATTTTAAAGTCCCATGACGGCTGTAATCTAAATTTCTGGCTTAGATTTCACACCATCCATTACAATCCGATAAGAAATCAGGGCTACTAAACAAAAGATGGAGATCTAAGAGCAATCCTCCCTCTCGTCAGGAAATAAAACTGTCCAGAGACACTTAAAAAATGGCTTTATGGTGAAATGTATCAGGGAATTTCCAGAGAAGAATCCCCCTACCCATTTAGCTTATCTTAAAATCAGCTGTCCTTTGCCAAGAAATGCTTTAACCCTTAGATCCGCACAGGACGGCCAGCAAACTCTGCCGACATTCCTGTCTTTAAGAGGCTGTAGCAGGTTCGAGTGAAGGTGTCAGGAAGGAGCCGAAATAAAGCGCCAAAGTTAAGCTACATAAAGCCCCTTGAACTCAGACCTCAAGATATCAGAAGGAAAATGAGTTGTATAGGTACCCGTTCACTTTATGCTGATTCAATGCAGTTCGGGGACAAAACATGCACACTGCAAAAAAAGAAAATTTGTATGAACTCAAAATTTCAAGGCAACAAACTTCGATAAAATTTTAAGTTGGACAATTAAACTAAATATTTTAAGTTTTGTTTTTGAGTTTGCTTAATGCTGAATTCTTTTTTGTCAACTCAACTGTAAGTTGCACTAACTTATAATTTACATTGTAATAACTTGTCAGCTAATATTGCGACCACAATCAAAATTTCACTGCTTTCCCACATTTCACAACAAAGAAATAAGAGTTAGCATAACTATTGTCCCTTGTTGTGAACCCCAACTTAAAGATATAAGTAACAATAACTCACAAACTTGTTTTTGAGCAGACAACTGGCTTCCTTTGTTGTGCTAACTTACATTATTGCCCTAAATGTCAATAATTTATATTTCCAAGTTTTACCAACTTAAATCACTGTTTTAGGCCAAAAAATACAAGTTGGCTTTCTTGCAGTGCAGTATAAAGCAGTTTTTCCAACCCATTTTATAAATGTTGTATTTTTAATATTTCTTTACATTGTAATCCCTAAACAGTCCTGGAAAATCCATTTTTTGCAGAAAACCAAAAAGTATTTGATACCACATTACAATATGGATTTTTCTATGGTTTTCTTGGTGTTTTAATGTGGCATTTCAGAGGACTTTTGACATTTTTTATAAATTCCTTAGTGGTCAAACATTGGTAAATTTGCAATAAATCTATCCAATAAATGGTATCAACTCAAAAAACAAATGCAAAATCTGAAGGTGCATCATTTACTCCCATCACTTTATGTTGAGCCTTTATATAATCTAAACCAAAACATTCTTAATCCCCAGGTTCTCAACTTTAAGACGATATATACCATTTCTATCTACCATCTATTTTTAATCTTTATCTCATCCCTAAAAATCCCCTGCCCCCTAAAAAAAAAAAGGGTCGTTATCAGGTCTTTAAGGCTTAAGATAAAATGTTCACAACTTGCCAGTAAAGTCTGCTATTCTCTAGAATAAGTGTTGTGACTTTATACCAAAATCTAGGCTCTGTGTTTGAACCGTTTCACCAGCCTGAATTACTGTAAGATCCCCAGCGTTCAGTGCCCACTCTCTCAGAGGGGTTGCAAGAACATCTGTTATCATTTTTTACTTTTAATGACATAATGTTTTAATGTGGGATTCAGGCTTCACCCATACCTCCCAACACAACTGCACTGATTCACCAGGCTTTTTAAATGAACAATTGAGCCAGCAGGTCAACCATCAAACACCAAGAAAATTACAAACTTACTGCACAGTCAAAAAAGCTGGTGCCTCATTGTGAAATTGATTCTGCAAGCTGACCGGTGGTCTTAAATCATTCTGCTATTGCATGCATGACAAACCAGGCCCCCTGCTTAAAGAAAACCAGTTTGTTTTAACTCTTTAATCTATTGATGTAGAGGCTGCAACCCACCCCACACATTGTAAAGCATGAGTCAGAAAGTAAACAGTATCTGTGATGAATTTCCCAGCAGTGGTAAATGTCCCATACATGCTGGGTGGCAGTGACACTCCGGCGTCTGCTGGTTCACTGATGGTTTGCTTACTGTTGCTTTAAAACATTTATCAGATGAATTCGATAAATTAATCCCGAGGCACGGCTTCTCTTCCAAATGTTCGGCCTCACACAGAGAGTGCTGTGCTTGGAGGCAATCAAATGCAAACATGTTGTGGTTTTACTGATATGCTCGAGTCAAAAATGTGTCATCGCGCTAATACGAGCTAAAGTATCAAAGAAAATAAAGCCATGGTCTTACATAATCGCCCCTCAGCATTGATCAATCACAGCTATTCAAATGTGCCTGGGAGTGGATCCCACATAAAGATTGCAACTTCAGACTGAAACATTGACAATTACTGAGCACAGCGCCAGAGCTGCTGGGAAGGACTTTGGTAAAGAACATAATCTGGCAAAGTTGTTGCCCAGCCTGAGAGACAGTGAATGTGCAGGTTTATCTCTGCCCAGAATAATGGCCCCTGGAGGCTGTCTAGCACTGTCACTGGGCTCTCGTTAGCATCTAGCTGCTCACCGAGAGCAGAGTTGTGTTACCTCAGGGGATCAGGGGTGCATAGCCCCTCATCTGGCTCTGATTTACGAAAATGAAGGTGGAAAAGTTTTTTTTTCCCTCCCTTCTTATTTTAAAGGGGGTAAAAAAAACCTTTCATTTCGGCACTCCTACTCATTTCAGCTTCTCAATTAACTTTCTTGGACTGTCAGCGTTTTGGATGCTTTCACTTAAAGGAGGTTACATGAACTCGACCATGCAATTGCCAATTTAATCACCGCTTAATGCCAAGAATTTACAACAAAGAGAAGGAAAAGGAATTCAATTTCATGTCCAGCTTTCATCTTCAGAAAAGATCTATTACTGTATATAAAAGTCAACTGTACAGGATTATGTGACAGGACACATGATTAATGTATTGCTTTGAGGAACTAAGAATAACCCTGTGAGAAATTACCTATTTTTCTTCTTATCTTCATCAGAATCTGAGCCCCTCACTCAGTATCTTGCATTGTGAACCTTTGATGGCTAAAAAAAAGAGTTTTTCTCAGAGAGTAAAAAGGAACTAAAAGTATTTTTATGCTAACTATGGACAATATTTGCACTCTCATTTCAAAACTGGTTTTATGTTCCCAATTCTAAATTGTACCATATGTTCCAAAAATTACTTTTTGCAAAAGCACGTCCAGCAAGACCTAGAGTTAAAAATAGACACCAGGGAAATTTGGAGGTGGTTCAGGTATGTTGTTGGTTAGCTTCATATGGTAGATCCATTGGAGCCTCTCTATTATGATCAAGTATATCTACAGATGTGGTTGGAGAACAGATTTATAACAGACTTGTGTTAGGATTCTTTGGCTGAAATCAGATTAGATGTTAATCTTAAACTCACAGCCATTACTGAAAGATGCAGGGTGCTTTAAAAATATGTGTATATTGTGAAAAAAAAACTGGGATTGGTCTCATGAATCATGAATTAGTCTGAAAATATGGGAGGACTGAGTCCAAGTGGTTATGTAAAGATTTATATGCACATACAGTACTGTGCAAAAATCTCAGGCAAGTTGTGAAAAAAAAATGCCTAGAAGAATTGATGCTGGTTTGAAAGCAAAGGGTGGTCAAACCAAATATTGATTTGATTAACATTTTTCTTCTGTTCACTCACTTTGCATTTCATTAATTGATAAAAAAAATAAAAACATTTCTATTTTTGAAAGCATTCTTATCATTTCACACCTGCCTAATACTTTTGCACAGTACTGTACATAATATAGACAGACTTTACCATACTGCAGCAAATCAAAATTGCACTCCTAAAGAAAGGGTTGGACATTTTCGGAAATACTTTCTTACTTATGTCCATGCATACATAAAGCCAAGCTGGAGCCGAGAGTTTGTTAGCTTAGCTTAGCATAAAAAACTGGAAGCAGGGTTGGCTCTGTACAATGGAAAAAGAAAAATCTAAAAGAAAAAACCTTGCCTGCACATATCTCTAAAGCTCACTAATGAACACATCATCTCACTTGCTCAAAGGTGTGTAGACTCTTATAAAACTAATTCCTTTCAATAATCGTCTATGATCCAATAGAAATGTAATGTGGTGTCTGCATCTGCAGAGACGCCGACCTCTGCCTGTATTTATCCATATCTTTTTATTCTGCTGTGCTCAGAACGTTTCTCGGATCGCCCAAAGACATGACAAAATGTAAAGAGGTGAAACACCAAGCGGACAAATCTCGTTCTAAAAACGAGTGATGCTGGAGCTTTCTTCACTTTTAGCTGAGGAGGAGGAGATAAGTGTAAATGTGTTGTTTCAAAACCGTAACAGGCAATTCCTGCACAGTATGCTTTTCATCTGTATGAATCAGAAATGTAAAAAAACTTGTTGAACTGTGGATGTAGCCAAACAAACTGTTCCCCCTGGTTCAGACTTTTATTAGAAGCCAGCATGACTAGCATCAGATTTAGAGTACAAATATGAGAATATTGGTCAATCAAACACAGGACTTTCCCCCAAGAGACCGGCATTTGTGTGTAAACATCATTAACTACTTCACTTTCTGTAGTTATGTCAGCTACGCCACTACACATCTGTGCATTTATTTTATTTTTTTAATGCCTAACCATGTGCATTTTTGCTCTACCCTAGGGAAGTATCTTTGTTGCCTTAACCTTACCAAACTGCAACAGTTTCATGATATTAATGCCATGTTTACAAAGATGACACACTGCAAAAAAAGAAAAGTTGGGTGAACTCAAAATTTCAAGGCAACAAACCGATAAAATTTTAAGTTGGACAATTAAACTAAATATTTTAAGTTTTGTTTTTGAGTTTGCTCAACTCTGAATTCAGATTTTTGTCAACTCAACTGTAAGTTGTATTAACTTATAATTTTACATTGTAATAACTTTTAATCCTTACTTCTGCTAACTTCTGCAATGTGCTGCACGATTGTAATGCTGCTATGAAATGTCAGCTAATGTTGCGACCACAATTTTGAGTTAGCATTGATACGCTAATGGCTACTCTTGTAGCTAATAACAGAATTTCACCACTTTCCCGCATTTCACAACAAAGAAATAAGAGTTAGCAGATCTATTGTCCCTTGTTGTGAACCCCAACTTGAAGTAACAACAACTCACAAACTTGTTTTTGAGCATACAACTTGCTTCCTTTGTAGTTGGCTTTTTGCAGTGCATTACATTTATATATGGGGACGTGTTGATCTCCTGAAAGTGGTAAAGGCACTCAAGGGAATATTGGTATATTGCCCAAACAGCAGATTTGCTATGGGTGTAAGAATTTTTTAGGTGCAACCTGAACACATTTCACTCATACCTTTACTACTACTCACACACTGTCACACTGAAAATGAAGTTCATGAGGTCAATTAAAAACAGTTTTAAAAACTGTCAAGTTTTGACATACACAGGTGCTGACTGATAGTTTTCTTACTCATGAGTTTCCATGACTTGCTTCATCTGACATCTTTTGAGATTTATTGTATTATTATATTAATCATTATCATAACTAACCAACATCATCATGCTCATACGGTTCTAATATTAACCAAGAATTCCAACCAAAGTCACATCCCACATTTCTCTTTTCTGAGCTTTTTTTGCCCTGATTTTTATTCCTTTCTTCCTCCAATAGTCATTCTTAGAACCACGTAATATGTTTTACATCTATATTGGCCGTGTGACTTTGAGCGTTGCACTGCATGCCATTTACTGCCTGTAATACTTTACAATCTGCAATTTTAAGCTTATTCTGCTCACTGCAAGTTGTGGTAGATAGAATGACCAGATAAATGCCTGAAATGCAAATGTAAATACGGGTTCAGATATAGAAAAGCTCTTTTGAGGGAAGACTCGTGAAAAAACAAACAAAACCAAGAAGCTGTGCAACGTTTTAAAAACTTTCCATTTCCAAAGATTATATCAGTTTTTTCCCCTTACTAAAGACCCCTCGGAGACTATTACACTTACCTTTAAGTTTTACTAACTGTGACCCAATACCCCAAAGTAAGTGCCCATAAAAATGCCACAGAAATTAATTACAAGGAAAGTTGATCTTCCCATTGTTAATTTGCCAGTTAAATGTTGGCGTCCCAGCGGGAGTATAGAGATCTCAGAAAGGGCTCACTGGGAGAGGTCATTATTGTGGCTAGCTCTGTAAAGATACTATTTCAGTCCAGGAAGCTACAGGGTTATGGCCATAACCACAAACACACCGAAAAACACACGAGTTCAACTTTATTCCACATGGAGAAGATACAAGAGAGAGGGGCTTTTTGCTTTGATGCTCCGTCTGTCTTTTCTCAAGAATGAATACCATTATAGAAGGTCATTAAGATGCCTGCCTAGCAACCCACTGGCATCCGACTGCATTATGTTGGCTGCGAGCCTGAAAAGCAAAGAAAACATTGGCCCAAGTGATGATCCGGGCTTGGCTGAAGGAGCAGAGAAGATATATTTTCAGTAACATGACATCAATAAGAGCAGTGTGCCCGTTTGTTGAATCATATCTTATCATGGATGTCAGCCCAAAGTACTTTTTCTTTTCACGGCATCATACCAGAACAGTGTTTGCTTTTACCACCACCGCCGCTGATACGATCAGCATCAGAGCAAAAAAACAGATTACAATACTACGGTCTCAGCTACAAGTCTGCATTTCACAGAATATCTTTACAGCACATGAGCTAATCCATAGAGGACATGCAGCGCCCTGGGAATGGCTGGCCATTGGAGAATGGGGGGTATACGATTAGGAGACATGGTTCTTAAAAAGTCTTACTATGAGCAATCTTCCCTGACCGGCCGTAAAATTGTCTCCCTCTCCCTAACCCTCTCTTTCCCGTTGGCTTCGGCAGCAAGTTTCCATGAGATCGCAGTGCCTTCCTCACTCTCAAGAGCCTCTGAGATACCGCACAGTAAATGTAAAGCGATAATTCACTGGAGGAAAAAATGACTGCATGGCTAACTGGTAAAGACACGGTTGGGCTGGAGGACAATGAGAGGCGGATGACAGATTGATAACGGAAGAGACGGAGCATGTACTTCTGTTCCCTCCATTATCGTTTTACAGCGAATACACGCTGTGGTATGTCTGAGGCCGGACTGAATTTGATAGAGCGCATTCAAACCGCCGAATTTTACAGAAGCTGTAGGAGTTTAGTGTCTAGCCGGTTCGAATTCATTGTGCATCTGAGAATGAATGGCTCAAATTAAAGCCTATTCACTGCTCCCCTGGCCAATATTTACATTTTTATAGAGCCAATAGAGCAGGTTGGACATAATGTAAAGGCATATATTTGCGCAGGTATTCCTGTGAAAATGGGAAATTATGGTACTCCTATCATGACATATGTGACAGCATTTAAAACAGCAAATAAATTTCCCTCCAACTTGGTGGACAAGCCAAGACTTTGATAGCAGCTCTTCCAAGAATCAGTAAACACAAGCTGCACTTAGACGAGGACGGCATTACAGCGAGCATCACAGCGGTATTCAGCACATCTGTCAGCAGGTATTATCAAACACTGGTAGCATGACAATTACTCCCCGGACCTATTTACCGCCGAATTGGTGGGCGCCTCACAGGTGCAAGCAGTCATCTGGGAGGTATCAGAGAAAAGGAATGCTGAGGAGGAAGCCAACAGCTTAGTAATGTCAAGAGGTTAATGTTGGTTTAAAATAGTGAGGAGGACACGAACGTCTCTTTATGCTAAATGTAAGGTTGGAAGGTTGGAAAAGCCACTGGGGTTGAATTTGCCCAATAATATTTGCTGATTATCAGTGTAAAAATACTCTATTACAGGTCCTGAACTCAAAACATTACTTAAGCAAAGGTACATAGTAAGTATTTATAGTCTTAAAAGTGTTATTTTTTCCCTAAAACTGGAAAAACTCAAAAAAGTTGAGAAGCTAAGTCTTGTTGATATTCTGGACTGATTTGACTGAGTTTTTGTTGAGAAAAGCAATAAACAAAGTTGGAGGGGAAAAAAATTAAGTATTTAAAGTTAAAGTCATCATGCAAAATGGCTTCTTGAAAAGGTGTTACAGAAGATTATATTTTTTGTATTTAATCACTCACAAATTGTTGATGAGTCTATTTTTAGATAGTTTGTATACTACTGTGTACTTTTTTTAGTACATCAAATCATGAAAACATAGATTTTTTCATGTAAAATTAACTGTAACTATAAGTTCCAGACAAATGGAGTGGAGTTAAGAGATGTTTCAGTTGATGATTCGGTTTCTTCTAATGGCTTCTATCTTCTAATTTAATGATCATTAAAATATAAATGTAAAAGTACAAGTGACAAAACTGCACTTAACTACAGTACTTGAGTAATGTACTTTCCATCACCGCTGATCAATATATGATATACAACGTGCTGAAATCACTCCCTCATGCAATCATTGAGTGCTTCCTACAAAATATACACTGTGGTTTAGTCAGCACTGCATTATCTTGGGCTGCTTTAATGCTTAATTTCCCTCCTGTGAAATGAACACAACTACTCATTTATTTGCATTGTGCATACACTCAGAAAGTCAATTGCAGGTGCATACTCTAAAAGCTCAGAAACTGACAATGACTCCCACTTTTTTAAATGTACATCTTGGCTAAACGCAAAGAAGAATTGTCGAATAGTATTGAACATTATCCCCATTTGTACAATTCATTTTATCAAAACTACAAAGACAGTCAAAGCAGGTATACATACTGCTTAAGACGTCAGATGACGTTCATTTTCAGAATACTAAAGCCTGAAGTCTTTCATTACAGATGCTTTTCATATGTCAGATGAGTTGTTACATTATCTGTTGCAGACATGTCCAGTGACTTTCTTCTCTTGTCTTGTCTTGTCTTTCTGGTGACGTGTTATTAAACACTGGGGATGCCTGCCATAAGCAATCTGCTCTATTTCTAACCTCCGACGTGCTCAATGAATTTCCCACCGTCTTATCTACAACTGAAACTGAACAAACACAAAATGCTGTGGGCTGTGAGACTCAGTGATTGTGTTATTTGGCATTACTAGCACTACCTTGGGAGCTATTATTGCTCTGAAATTTTGCAGTGAGGGGACAATTATCTGGCCTCTTGAGCTCGTGAGGATGATGTCATTAATTGCAGTTCTATCCTTGTGTTGGACTTGGACTTGTGTGCAGCAGTATCTGTAGGTCATGGACACATTCTATATGAAGGGGTGATAAAGACAGAAGACTTGGAAAAGGAGCTAGGAAATGAAAAGGTAATAGCTGGTTTTCACAGATTTATTGACCTTGAGGACCACTAATGTCAGGGTTGCAGTGTTGAGAAGAATGGGAAGAATGTCGAAAATACATCCTCCCTGCTGGTTATGGCAACCATTGTTTGTTTTTGCACCTGTGAGCCGGGAAAGAACATAAAAATCCTGGTTGGATGCCATGGTGGAGAGCAAGAATCAGGATAGTGGCATTCAGTAAGTCACCATTTCATGTTATGGGAGGAAATAACTCAATGTATACGGATGGAGGTGCACAATCTTGGAAAAAACTAAACTGACATTGCAATTGCAAAAATCATCTGGGTGGTTAAGGGCCGTGATCACCCAGAAAAAAGGCTTGTACATTTTAAAGTTAAATGCATTGATATGGTGCACTTTAAGAACAGAATTAAGAGAATAGATCTATGAAGACGATGGTGCTCTCTTTAATCATAAGCACGTTGGTTGTTTAAATATGAATGCTGATGACACAGCAAAAAGTCACAACCACTAAGCATGGTAAACAAGACAAGGTGCTTGTTTCAAGATGGGTCGGCTTAGTTGGATTCACTACAGAACCCTGATGCACTGAGGATAGTCTGCCCCAGCTGAGAGTCACATTGATAGCAGGGGCGAGGTCTGAACGACATCACAGCTACATTCACCCCTCAGCCTTTGCAAGCCAACCTCGATCCAGTCTCGGTGCACGGTCAGTGATAAAATGTGGCCAGCGAGGGCCAGCCAGCACCGTGGTGAGGTCTCACAAGTGGATCATCCCACACCGACTGGCCTTCTCTGACCTGCCAAGTTGAATTCAGACAGGCAGAGTGCACGGATTGCCACTCAATGGACACAACACTAGGGAAGAAGTTTACTGCATGTACGTTTACTGGAAAACTCAAAAGGGCCGATCTAGATAGTAGTTTTGGGAGACACTTGACACTTGAATCATCCAAGTTTTCCTTTTTTATTAAGCGAAAAAAAGTTGCATTGTGATGACTTGACACTGCACGTCCTGTGATGTTACTACTGCACATGGCAATGTCAATGCTAAAACAATAAATCATGCAGCCCTAATGGAAAAAGTTGTAGCATGAATTGCAAGTAGTGAACTGTTCTGAATTGAAATTATGTACTTTTATTCATTTTTTTTGTTTAACAGGATATTCTTTTTTTCCAAAATGTGCAGTGATATCTGACATTTAAAGTGAAGCATTTCTTCTGGATTTTACATTATGATTTTGATTCTTTATACATGAGAATAAAAAAATGAAACATTCCTAAAGCTTGAGCTGATGCACTTTATTTTTGTATTTCAGGATTACCCTTGAAAGTAATTATGTTCAAATGTTTTTAAAAAATGGACATTTGACCCCAAAATGATGTGTGGCCGTTGAAGTGTCAGCTTGTGGGGTTCCCAATAAAAGAAAAAATTATTTTACACAAATGGCTTACATTTACTGCCGCACTGTTCTCGGCAGTAACTTTTACCCTGACTTGTGTCCATATAACTGGGGAAGCAATTATTCAACTTGAGTAAAATATGATGGCCGTTTTTTTTCCATCTCTGCCTGCAATAATCAAACCAAATCTTCACATGAAGGCCTGTCCACTCTCAAATGAAACTGTCAAACATCTTGTAAGTCATCCAGAACCGCAGAAACACTAAAAAGCATTTTTCCAGTGTAGGTTTTATGATCAGGAATAAGGGAGTTGCTAAACTGATGTCCGCCCAGCAACTGACTTGATTTTGTTTCTCTGTTAGGCTTCAGTTTGCGTCTCCATTCATCCCCGCTCAGCTGTCATCCCTGATATGTACCAAGATAAATCGCGCTTTGCAAACATGAACGTCTGACAATGCGGGATGAAATAAAACACCCAGTGCTGCAGTCATCCAGCTGTTCACTGTCCCGAGGTTGGAATGTGCTGCCATGTGAAGCTCCAGAAGAAGACATTCATTAAAGGATTAGGGCCCACACTTTGTACTGACACAAGAATGAGGGCAGCTGAAAGGAGAAGAATGAAATGATCAAAATGATATTCAAGCACCATTTTGCGCATGAGAGGAGATACTGGCGGTGTAAGTAGCGACAATCAAAACAAAGTGCAAAGATCCTCCCTTTTCTGAGGCAGCGGCCTACTGGCAAAGATAACAGCTGAGGTGGAATCCTGCCGTGGCTAAGCCTCTTTAGTGCACTTTTTCATGTCGTGCCTTAAGGTGTCAAAGAGGCTGAGATCAAAGAAGCCATGGCCACTTTAGAGTTTCTTTAAATGGAGCAAAGATCAACAAATTGTCAGTAGCCTGGGAAGACACTTTGTCTCTGGAGAGCAGCAGCAAGTAATTCAAAAGATGAATTCAGAAAGTAATTCAGTTAGGGAGCGTTTCATGGGAATGCTACTAATCTTCCAGGGCCTTCCAGTAAGAGCTCATATTTTCAATTTCAGATGTCTGCACCCTCCTCAAGTAGTTCATTCTTTGGTGTCCTAAAAACTAGTCTTAAAGTGTTTCAACTGCAGTTCCAAACCAAACAAAGGCATTACATTTCTTTGCTTGTTTATTGAAAGTTTCAATAATAGGCAATTTGGCAGCGACAGTAGGAATCCTCAGCCGAAAACCATAAAAGTGGCAGTATGTGTGGTCTGGTGCTGCCATTGCAGTGAACTCCTAAGAAGCAGGAGGACGAGGGCCAGCGTATTTCCCGTAGCATAACACATGCCGACAGCAGGCAGACATGGCAAACTGGACTCCCCTTGTTCTCACACTCGGTGCCAAATTGGGGGAAATTCTTCCAGTGGCAAGTATCAATTACTCACTTTAAACAAACATCCAAGGCTTTTGAATATCAACATGGTGCGTGCATGTCTCCCTACAGGGCATCTGATATGAGGAGACCACACACACGGAGTCACCTTTCAGCATCACCTTTCCCCTCAAACTCAATCACTTTCCTCATTTGCATCATCAAATCACAATCAAGACTATTTTGGGGCAATAGTGTGACCACAACTATTTAACGTGATCACTCACTGATTTTGGAAACTCTTTCCAAGAAACTTTTCACAGTGTATATTTGTGGACGATTAATATACTTTAAAAAATGATCAACGTGAATGAGATCAGTATGAGCACTTCCACAACCTACTGAAATGTACTAAACATAAATATAAAATGTAATAATTAGACATAAAAATGGATTTAATATGTTGTAATGTGCACCTCCCCAATCTCCAAAGAAATACAACATATATTCAATATATACATTAATAAATAAATAAAAATAGGAATTTTGTGAAGTTAGGGTACTTCTACTACTGAAAACTCCTAAACATATATATATTTTTTTTTTAATTGAAAATATTAATAATTTGATCTACTGAATTAGATCAAAACAAATTAGATCACATATGTTGAAGTACAGTGCCACAGCCTACTGAAAATAGACATATAATCAACATTTTGGTAAACTATATTCAAAATATTCCACTCAGTCAGAGAAAAACGGGCAAACGAGCAAAGGCGTTAAGAAACAGGGTGCGCTGAATTTATAACAAGGCTAAATGAGAGTGTCATTGTAAACTGGAATTTGGCATAATGATTGTTTTATCGAGATTAACTTGCTTTTTATAATCACTGGAAGCCAAAAACGTAATTAAAAATTCAGTTCAATTAATCGCCCAGCCCTACTCCATATGTCTCTTTCTCTCAGATATTAATCATGGTGAGAATGATGACAGCATCAGCAGCAGACAGCAGGAAAGACTTTCTCAACACTATTGTGAAGGTGTCAAAAAAGTGAAGTGAAGTATTAAATTCACCAGAGAGATTCTGTGTGATGCCGCTGTATTCTGTAGTCTTTTTTTTAAACAGTTGTGTCACATAAAGCATCAGTGGGGAAAACACATCCATCACTCATTCTGAAATGTCTCACTTACAAATCGCACGCAGGCGAAGTCAACAGCCATGAAGTCTGCATCGCCTGGCTCGGCCCCATCTGGTACAGATATACAGGCGACTTCAAATGGTCAGCTTCAGCCTGAACACATATCACACAGCGGTCACGTGACCATGTGGTCCCTGTGAAGCAGAGAGCGGTACAGATTACATATTAAAGTGTGGAGTAGATGTGGGTAGATCACACCATTCATGCTAAGGAGGGAGCAACTTGCAGCTAATAAGTTGAGTCTGCTTGAGGCAAAACCACAAGATGACAGAAGACGTTTCATTGGCTCTTGGTGGGTGTGTGTGCTCAAAAGAATATAAAAAACATGAAGGCACGCTACTATAACTAAACCTGCATGTTGGATTATTCCCTAGGGAATTAATAAATAGAAGGGTTTATGATAATGCTCCATTTGCAGTTAAGTGGTGGTGTTTGATTGCATTTTAGTTATACAGCATACATTTATACAGTATATAGTGTATACAAACATTTAACTCTTGCAGATTATTGCACAAAATGACAAGATGAGTAATTTCAGAATTTAAAGGGGAGTTTTTTATGCACACATTTTGCATTTTATTCTAGACTCACCAGTCTGCACAAATGCTTAAGAATCATATATGTAGACTGTGATGCAATGCAGTGGCCTACTTCATTAAGTGGAATCTTATGCATGACTAAACTGAAATGGGTCACACAACAATAAATAATAGTTATGCAAAGATTAGCAGTTATTACATTTTCACACTCATAAACTGCTCTGTGCAATCATGATAGGTAGCTGCTCAAGCTGACAAAGCTAACAATAGCAGACACCTCAGTGGTTTAGAGCAAAAGGTAAAATAGGTAAATGGGACATGGTCGACACACATATCTAAGCCAAAACATGCTGTTCAATGATGATGTAAAATGGGAAGATTTTAAATTACATATACCACAAATATAATCTATAAAATATATTCATACCACAAATTACAAATAGACATACCCCCCTCATTCAAAACAGCATGAATGCTATTAACTTTGAATGACACCCATCTGCATGTATGTTAATGACGCTGGCATGAATTACACAATATTTCAAATGCTTTTATGGCATTAAAGTAAAATAAAGTTTCCACTTAAGGAAATGGTTTTCAATTTACAAAAATAAAATCATTATGTAGTACTTCTGCTAACCGATCAAACTCAAGCACAAAACAGCAAAAATCATAAATCAAATCATCAAACAATTTCCTATTTAACTCGCAGTTCACAAACTCCTGTAAGCACATGGAATGTTTCTGTTCCACAAGCAAATGCAACAAATACAAAAAAAATAGTTTGGGATGAACACACCACAAAACATTCAACCAACATTTTGCAGTATTGTTCATTAATCTCCTCACTGTTGATTAAAGCAGCAGTGGCTTGTATGTTGTCTTTTCCCGGCGTGCCCTGACCTCCGCTAAGTCAAAATCTACCTACAGCGGGACCGCTGCAGCAGAGAGTCTCATTAAATATAGGTATGATGTTACCACCTGCACTGCAAAAAAAGAAAATTTGGGTGAACTCAAAATTTCAAGGCAACAAACTTCGATAAAATTTTAAGTTGAACAATTAAACTAAATATTTTAAGTTTTGTTTTTGAGTTTGTTCAACTCTGAAGTCAGATTTTTATCAACTCAACTGTAAGTTGTACTAACTTATAATTTTACATTGTAATAACTTTTAATCCTTACTTCCCCCAAATTCTGCAATGTGCTGAATTGGCACGATTTTAATGCTATGAAATGTCAATTTTGAGTTAGCATTGATACGCTAATGGCTACTCATGTAGCTGTAACAAGCAGCGCCGCTAGCATCAGTTAGCCGCTTTCGCTAATGAATTTCACCGCATTCCCGCATTTCACAACAAAGAAATAAGAGTTAGCAGGACTATTGTCCCTTGTTTTGAACCTCAACTTAAAGATATCAGTAACAACAACTCACAAACATGTTTTTGAGCAGACAACTGGCTTCCTTTGTTGTGCTAACTTACATTATTGCCCTAAATGTCAATCATTTATATTTCCAGGTTTTACCCACTTAAATCACTGTTTTAGGCAAAAAAAATACAAGTTGGCTTTTTTGCAGTGTGGTAACACATATTTACATAAAACAAAGACCTACATTTACAAAGGATGTGCAGTTAAGGCAGATATTCTGCTTCGCCACTGAGGTTTTGTTTTTAGCTGCAGTGACTTCCTGTTAATTGCTTTTGATAGGGTGGCACAAGAGATGTTTCTTAGCAACCGATTTAGACGGTGCAATTTAGTAAATCACTGGTTTGAGACTAGCTGGTAGTTACTGAGGACTTAGGGAGGAATTTACACACAAACTATCGTGACCCAATCCAGCATTGGGTTTTTCTGTGAAAAAAACAACACAAAACCGTGGCATTGTTGTCCATCCACTCAGACGTAATTTTTCTGTACAGGAAATGTCCATTATCAACTGTAAAAGTTTTAAGTTACAACCAAAAATAAAGGGTCTAGATTAAAGTAGATACCAAAAAGTGAATACACTTCATCACTTACAGTCATGGAAAAAAATATTAGACCATCCTTGTTTTCTTCATTTTCTTGTCCATTTAATGCCTGGTACAACTAAAGGTACATTTGTTTGGACAAATTAATGATAACAACAAAAATAGCGCATAAGAGCTTAATTTAAGCGCTGATATCTTGCCATTTTCCATGGCTTTCTTGATAATAACCAAAATCATTATGAAGAAAACTATGGAAAATTGGTGGAAATCAGCGCTTAAATTAAGCTCTTATGAGCTATTTTTGTTGTTATCATTATATCTGTCCAAACAAATGTACCTTTAGTTGTACCAGGCATTAAAATACACAAGAAAGCAAGGAGAAAACAAGGGTGGTCTAATAATTTTTTCCATGACTGTAGAAAATCCTGACTATAAATCCAGCATTTATTCACGAAGCAACCGCTTTGTTTAGTCCCCAGACAATAACAATGAAAAAAAAAAAAACATTTCTGTCCTCAGTAATGTAAATAAATTCTTAAAGACAAAACATCAGCCTTTAATTACCGGCAGATAACACACCACAGAGATGCTCACCGCAGTGGTCTTTCACCCCTGCTGCTAAAAAATTACCAGCGATGGCGGGATGACGTTAGCTGTGAAAGCTTAAGCTGGTGCACATGTCAGCAGCTCTGCAGGCTTTAACATACCGCATGGGCCTGTTTGTGTGAAAAGTATTGTGAAAAAGAGTCAAAAGTCCAACACTAGCTGGGAAATTGAAAACATGAGGGCGTTTTCACACAGGAAGGGACAGGGAGGCTTTGATTTCTTAAAGTGATGACAGTGCAAGGACACCTTATACAGAAACCTCTCTCCCAACGGCACCTTGAGCAGCTCTCAATATAACAAAGACTTCAAAAGAAGTGCAGTTTATGGTGGTACTGTGAGAAACAAATGCTTATGATGTAATTTTTTCATTGACAGTATGCTGTAATGTAATAGTAATACTGACCTAGGAAAGGAAATACCCGATCTGGAAATGATCACACTTAAATTGGTGTTTGGCAGCACGTATCATCCGCAACAACAACAAGTAGGGGGTCAGCAACCTTTACTATCAGAAGAGCCATTGTGGGCCAAAATAACAGAAAAAAATAGGAATGGAGCAGCAAACCTTATTTTTAGCCTACCAACATTAATAATATAGGTCATAATGAGTAATGTAACGAGGACCCAAGTGCAAATCAGAGGCTGTAAAAACCGACTAAATATCTCAGGAGATTTGGAATTGAAAGCTAACCTAACAAGGGAAATTCAAAACTCGACTTGAAGTTGGCAAAATTTAGAGGTAACAGGTCCTGCCTGTCGACTTTTATAAGCTAAGAAGCACATTTTAGTTGACTAAAATGTTTTTAAAACATTTTTACTCCCGTATATCAGCTACATATTTTAACAATTGAAGAATACACATTGCTTTGGGCCTACACCAATGATAAATTACATTTAAAATGTGAAGGAATACACATTTTGTATATTTTTTTTGTCACAACCACAGGGAGCCACTGCAGATGGCCTGAAGAGCCACAGGTTGCCTACCCCTGTTCTAGCAGGTCCAGGTTGTTATCAGCCTATCGCACTTTCAGTTTCGTACGAAAACGGCTGCCGTTTAATTAAATTTAAGCTACAAACCACTTTTCTAAGTAGAATGAGAGCACGTAATTGCATAAAGTAGTTACAAGGGCGACGTTAATACCGGAAGTTAAATATTTGGTTACGTAAAAAATGTGACACACTGAAGTTAAGTGATGTTACTTTAAATGTTATTGTTTACTTTTGGTTTCACATGCAGCAGGAACACTGGTCTACCACCCAGGTTTTCATGCTTTATACTAAGTTCCAATGTTTCCCTTACAATTATATTAGGGGGCGCCCCGCCCCCTAAACGGCACCCCCCGCCCCCCTTGACGATGAAGTTCATTTGATTTTCTATATAGCGCCAGATCACAACATAAGTCATTTAAGGTTACCTTTCCTATATATCTTATCCTTTTATTTAACAAACTAAATCCTTATGTTATTTATTCTATTACTGCTTTCAAAATAACAGAATCCACCACAGAATTTACAAGAAGACTGTCAAAATAAGATGCCTTAAATAAAACATACATGAACCTTTATTCTCCTTTACAATAATTAATTAAAATATGTAATGATTAAGATCAGTGTATATAATGGAATAGTGGCATTAGAAGTGGCAAGAGGCCACTAAATTTGGGCTCTTCTGGAGAAAAAAATAATTCTCCCCTGGGACCCCCACTAGCCAGCTAACAGCAGCACCGTAACAAGTAGGATAACGAAGATTCAATATCACGGTATCTCCTGACTGTGAAAATGTAATGTGAGGTGTTTCTCTTATTTAGCTCTCAAAGTGCACAAGATCGATGCATGCCAACAATACACATTAATATGAGCTGATAACAACCTGCTGGACCTACTAGAAGGTAGGTGCCTGCCTGCAAATACTTATGGGATGATAAGTGCTGATAAACTCTCATTCAATAGTCTGATAAAGACTGAATTGCCTGAAGGAAAGTGGTTTCACTGGTTTTAATGTAAATGACCTCCAAAATCCCCATTCACTGTTGCAATGATAGACAAAAATCTAATCAAGGAGTCACACTACAACTATCAAACAGGCGTTATTTGAACTTCAGGGTTGTGCAAAACCTCTCTACTGTACATCCAATACAAATAAGTCTGGTCAGGGACTGATTTGAGGTGGCAAAGACTACAGAAGGGAAGTTGAAAATCACACACAGTGAGAATGGCTCTCGACCATGAGAATAAAGATGAAGCCGGGTTTTCATATCAAACTAATAAGAGTCATGTGGGGAGAAAAAGGCATCAGCAGTCCACACTGGGGATTGATGTGGAGAGTAGAGTGAGAGATCATGGCAGCACTGTGTTTTTCTTGCGCTGTTGCGAAAACAGACAGCAGGACTCTGTGCAAGTAGCAGCCACTCTATAATGCGTGGTTTTAGAAGCAAATGAGCAATATAACCACTAGTGACTCTGTACGCTGACACCATTTATCAGCATAAAACCACAACAAGCTGCATTGTGTGATTCAAATCTATTTTGTCAATATATTCAGCAAAGAAATTGCATTTCAAAACCAATCATGCTCTGATCAATTTGCCATTTTACTAAATAGAAACATTCTTACACGCAACTTTTGAAACAAGAAATGTCTTCTTTGTGGAGCTCAAACTAGAGTTCATTGTAAAGATGATTGGAGCCTCCATCAGATCACTTTTCACTGGGAACAGCTTGCCGAAGGGCCCTGTAGGCTTCAAGCAAAACCCTAATTTCCTTGCAAATCCCATACAACAATATTAGTTTTAAACCAGCAAAGCATTTTACGTCATCTCAAGAGAGCAACCGTGGCCAAAACTGTAGGAAATAGAGTCACAGGAAGGATTTAACACTTGTGCCAAAAGACTCAGAGAACTGTATGAATTTGAATGAGTTCATATTACAGGCACAGAAGACCTCTCTGAGACTGCTTTCAATTGTTTATGACAGCATTTTTCACATATGAATATCCAATGTGATAATTATACGATACTATTGTTATTGTTTATAACCTGATCCTGAGAAAGTAATTAGGCATGCACATTATACATTGGGTAGATTAATCATGGGCCAATAATGGGAGATTTATGTATCGGCTGAGCAATAACGAGCCAAAATGCATAAATTGACTTCACAAGCATCCACAACCTCTGATACAGTAGATGTAATATGCACCTTTTTTGAGTAGATACAAGTTGGGTTTCCATCAACCAATTTCTATACACATTTTGAGGATTTGCATAAGAAAAACTTGATGGAAACACCAAAATTTGACAAAGCTTTTGAAAATGCACATAAAGTTGTTTATGCTCACTTGAGGTAGTTTTTGTCTTTTTCAAAAAATGTGCTTAATGGGAAATGGAAACGTTCTTTCTGAATAAGTTCTGACATAGCCATTTTAACTCGCATGACTGATCTACTTGTTTGCTGAAGGATTAGCCTACAGCAAAACATTACACTGCCATCTACTAACAAAAGTACGTTTATGCAGCTTTGTTTATTCGCTCTAATCCAGTTGATGGAAACGGCAGCTGTAGCTTTGTTGGTAGAGCGGTTGCCTATTTATTGGAAGGTTGGTGGTTCGATCCCTGATCATGGCAGCATACATGTCAAAGTATCCTTGGACAAGATACTGAACACCAAATGGCCCACCGATGCTGTGTTCATCAGTGTGTGAATGAATTCCCAGTATGAATGTGTGCGTGAACAGGTGAATGAGCGCAGTCTGTAGTGTAAATCGCTTTGGATAAAAGCACTATATAGGTGCAGTCCATTTAATTTGATTTTCTTTAATGCACCTATTCAAAATTTCACTTCAAATTCACTTAGAGTACCAACACCCACATCAAGACACAATTCAGTATGTCAAAATAAAATTCAGTATGTCCCAATACATAGTATGCCGATGCTGTATGCCTATATTCGGTCACCAGCATTGATTTCTTACCCATAATCCTTTGCACAGCATATATATACAAGTATATGATCCAATGGAAGCATGGTATCATAAAGTGGCATGTACCATTTGTATGCATACTGCATGACATAGTGCACATTTCAGAAATGCAGCCTACATCCATAAAGTAAAAGTAAAAAGAAATTTAGATTATTTGGATTTTTGGCTAAATGCCTTATATATACATATACACACTATATATGTATACTTTACGAGACAACCCGGTCTACTAAAATGATGTTCCACAATCGCATTCCTAATTGAGTTCGAGTAAAACGCATCTTCTCACGGACTATGATCCCTGTTTTTAAAACACTGTTAACATTGGCATCTGTAAAAAAATAAATAAAAATGTTAAGGTTAAGGGAAAAGTTTGTTTTTTCAGTTTATATATATGTTTGTTCCGTGACTTAAGTTTTGTGTTTGTTTGACCCATCCATTCACACCAACCTCTTCCTTGTGCAGACTTTGATTAGAAATACATTTGTGATTAACCAAAAAAAACATAATCCTTCAAAAAACATTTCCTTAAAAAATATAATTGACAATGCATTTTGTTGTATGGAAATTCAATTTATCAGGCTGAACCAGAAGGATAAATAGGGTCCCGATATTCGTAAAACTAATTTGAAATCATTCGTGTACTAAAATGAGCAGACTGTGTACTTGTATGATTGTGTAAGATCTATTAAAGTTAGCACATATGACTCAATATATTTAAAATTTGAAACATCTGCCGTTTCACAGTTATTTTATATTGTACATTCATTCAACCACTTCGATATTAAGTCCTTTGACCTTCTAGAAATAAGTGCAGACCAGTCACATTTACTTTTTCCATCATATCCTTTTGCTATTTGCTGATAAAGCAACCAAAGTTCCCCTCATGGATCATTAAAGCTTCATCTCAGCTTGTGATTAACTTTAGTTTTACTTCCAGCAGTGAGTGCAGGGAAAACCCCCCGACAACCAACTATACAGCATGTGATGCATCATCAGCCTGTATTTCTCTGAGAAGGATATCTGTTGCATCACTTTGCATTTCTGTGTGATGACAGATGTTTTGAAAGGGATACGAAAAGACCAAGACAAAAGCAAGGGCTAATTGCTGTGGGGGATTATGATAATAACTTCAGTAACTTCCCTTACACTGAGGCAGAGGGTGAACTGGGATAAAGGGGAATTTAACAGCCATTGAGCTGCGAGGAGCCCGTTTGACCCTGCAGGCTTTGATTCTGTATTTAGTGGTAGACTTAAAAAATACAAGCGTGCATGCAGACACACATGCATTCTTACCCACAAAAAGAAAATATTCACTTGACCAAAGTATAATGCTGTTAAGTGAAACGCAGACTAGCTAGCTAGCTAAACACTGGGTGTGTTAGAAATGTGTCTTTTTTGATCAATTCTTAAAGAAAATCCAAGGCTGTTGAGGCGGTGGGTTCGGTAGTTGACTAAACCAAGCCAAAACCAGCTCTTGCCGCTGCTACACATGCATTGGGCTTTGTGGAAGTCTTAGACTATGACTGATCATAATTCACTAACCTGGCTTCTATTGGAGGGCTGATGTAACTTCCCTTTTCACTCTCAGTGATCACATTCACAGTTGACCTTTTCTTGCCAGGGGATCGTTTCCAGAGGAATGGTGGGTTGTTGGGTTTTTTTTTACCTCGCTAAAATCCAAACATGAAGACTTTATATGATATTCAGCCAGAAGGGCAAAAAGGCAAACAGACGGACAGCTGATGTAGCAAATCAGAGATCTGTGTGGTGATTCATACACCTGCTCTGTCCAATAGTGAGCTGAACAAATGAGAGTCGGCCAGAGGATCCTGGACCAAGTTTTGTTAGAGGGGGCCAGAAAATGACTCAATAGCAGGTTTTTGATGCAGTGAGTAAATCAAAGAGGACAAAGATTGTGCACCATGGACCATAAGAGCAGGTGCCTTAAAATGTATTTTAGTTAATCGGTTAGTGAAATACTTGTTACCGAAAAACTTAATCAATTAACACCTGATTCCGAAACTCCCAGACGTAGAGTATTTATACATTTTATTATATTCTGTACAGTGATGACAAAATTAGAGACTTTTTTGGGATGTGTAAATCTCTACTCAAGAGGCTTAATTCAAACTTCTGAAAGATGTAAACTTTAATAAATCTTCATTTACATTATGCATTTTATTTTATTTCTTTTTAATTATCAGTTTCTTAAAGGTCACCCGAGGCCAATGTTAAAGCCAATGCAGAAGTGCCTTAAACCTGCATTCTTTCTAACGGCCAGCAGGGGGCGACTCCACTACTTGCAAATAGAAGTCTGATTACATAGAATTCTTCTTACTCAATTTATTACCTCAGTAAACATTTTAATAAGTTAAATGGTCTCAATCTAGTTTCAAGTCTTTCAATATGGCATAATGGTGATTTAGTAAATGATTTAGAGGAAAATGGACAATTAAGCAGGGTATCTTTTATGGCAGGGTAACCTTGTAAGTCCATCTACCATGGTGACCTGTCAATAAGGGCCGAGGTGTAGCAATAGGTTACAATGGCAATGTGTACATTCAAATAGCCGTGAACTTGTTTTTTAAGCCCGTTTTTGTTTCTTTGTTAGCCAGAATTACCGACCACATTATATCACAGTTAACATGAATTCTGAATGTACCTTGCTAACCAAACTAGCCAGCTGTTGTTATGGTTAACTATTATTTTAGCGTCTGCTTAGCTAACAGTACCTTTAACCTTTGTAACCAACACAGCTCTCTGTCATCCAAATATGGCCCCTTCTGGCTATAAAAAATCTAATGGAAACATCCAAAATGCTAAACTTGAGGCTTCAAAACATGTATTCATGTAATGCTTGCATTGGTGTCTTTGTAAAGACAGTTACATTGAGACAAACGACAAACTTACATTACAATATGCTTAATTGTGATGTGCTATTTAAAATGTATGTGCATGTGAATATACCTATATTTAATAAGGTGATCAATGTAATGAGTTTAGAGCATTACATTTATTAGTGTGTTTTCAGTGGTGAACTTACTGTACTTTGCACCAGTGTTAAGGCTGGATTAGTGCCTGGATGCTATCGTCCAACAGCAGCTGTGTTTGTTTGGTGAATCACAAACAGGGTGTGTTTTGGATGAAACTCTGCCTTCACTTTCTAACATCTTCATCCAGATGATTGTCAGTTAAAGAATTCGGTTTTCTTGTGATCTCAGAACCTGTTTGGTTGATCAAAGTGTATATAGAGGTGATGTGGCTACATTTTCCATTTTTTATGGCAGGTGATTGATCTCAGGGGTATTACTCTAAGAAGATTCTCTTTGAACACATGTTGGTGGGCGTTGGTGTCCAGCTGTGCTTTGGAACAGTGGAGCATGATGTAGTTATACTGAGTATAAAAAGAAAAATGGGGTTTGATTATTATGGCTTGTCGACATGTTTCTGAAGCTAATGTGGAGGAAAGGGCAAAGATTTCAATGATGAGCTGTGCAAGTACAAGCACAGAATACGGAAGGCTGAGAGCAGCATCAATTCTGGAACAGGTAACTGAATGATCAATGTTTTTTGGTTTAATACAAACCGTTTTTTAAATCACAACGTTGGGCTCAGTGGTCGATGCCTGTCAGCCATGACGATGGATAATGGCATCGTCCATCAGCCCAATCCTTTTTGCTCAATGTTTTGTTACTGACCATCTTCACTAATGCCCAGTTCAGGCTACACAATATTTTTGGTTGACAGATGGTCACTGTGTCATATTAGGCGATTACAGAGCTATAGTCTTGCCATGACTTAGCTGAGAGTTATTACTAACTGCATATTGATCCCAAACCAATCAAAAGCCACTTTATATTAGCCAATTAATATTCAGCTTGGATCCATGCAACTTCTGACAATAAGTTTAGCATGAAACTGGGGTGACTAATCTGAACTGAACTCATGTGGCAACAATTTCAAGATTGTGTTGATTCTCCCCATACAACATTAGGAAGATCAGACCCTACCTGACCGAGCATACAACACAACTCCTGGTACAGGCCCTCTTGATATCACAAATAGACGACTGCAACTCTCCATTTGCAGGTCTCCCTGCATGCACCTTCAAGCCTCTGCAAAAGATCCACAAAGTGGCAGCATGTCTGGTCTTTAATCAGCCCAAAAGAGCACAAGTCACTCCATTACTCATCTCTCTGCACTGGCTCCCTGTTGCAGCCTGCATCAAACTCAAAACCCTGTCTTTTGCTTACAATATCGCAAATTGCTATATTGCTTGTGCATTTCTATTACTTTATAACAGAAAAAAAGCCATTTTTGAGTTGTTGCTGGATGTCGCTCTCTACCACTTCTCTAACTTTATGGCATTCAGTAGCTTCGTTTAAATGTTTACAAGGTTGTTGGCATGTGTGGTGATTTTGCTTGTTACCAAATACTATCAGCATCTTTCATCAGGTCTCCTCTACCATCCAGGTTATAAGTGTGATGTGTGAATGTCTCCAGCAGCAATAAGTGAACTGTGAAATGAATAATATCAGTCCTTTCACTGATTTAGATCTGCCGTCTACACATTAAACTGGAAACTTTAGCAGTGAACACAGAACAATAACCAGAATCCAGGTGTATTCAGGTGTTCCAGGTCCCAGGTGCAGTTCAGATCCATTTCGACTCTTGTGCAGGCAAAGTGAAAGCAAACAAGCTATGGGTGTGTGACACATTTGGAGAAGGACAAAACCAGGCCCTCGCTGGTCTTCATTAGGACTGAGGTCATCATCTCTGGCCTGTTTTCAGGGAGGAAGGCAACCTTGTCCTTTCTGGGCAGAAAACTGAAGGTGGATGATATGAAGCGGATAGGATTTAGCCTGTGGGCAGGGTGTGAGAGGATGCTAGAAAACAACAACAGCTTGACAGTGCAGAGTCTGAGGATTTCCTCTGTCAGGCCTTGCATTTGTCCCCATGTTTTCCTGCCAAAAAATGTTAATTCCGAATAGGGCTGGGTGATACGGCCAAAAACCTTCCTATCCTGATATAGGCCACTTCATTTCAACAATTCATATGATGATATAGCATGTTTTCTACTAGAATAAATTAAAATTCTATATAATAACCATGTTAAAGTCTTTATTTGGAAACTCCATGTTAGGAAAAACAGCACTTTGGTTCTCTATGGTTCTCTCTAGCTTCATTCCCACAGACAAGGACCAGAAGATAAGATGTTGACAAAATGATGTAAATATCTCAGTGCATTTCTGAAACTGTGATAGAAACAATATAGAAAAATACATACATTTCGACAATATATATATTGTCACATAGTCCAGACCTAATACCCAGGTGAAGATGTCATAAAGCGTGGCAGTCTGAGTCGGATTAGTAGTTGTCCATCCAAGTTACTGGTAAAAATGATGAAACCTGTAACAACTCTACAATGACACTTGTTGGAAATTATTTTCCGCCCTTTTTCAAGTTTATGTTTAGACTCCTGAGGTGTTTTTGGATAAGATACGGTGTATAAATTGTCAGAGTGCCTGTCAGGTGACAAAATGCAGTCTGTCTGTCTGATGGTGTTGAAGTTTCCATCGGATGAAACAAGCACTTAACCCCGACAGATATGGCTGGATGCCACTCATCCATCTATTGACCTTTTTATTACCATACATCACCAGTTGCATTGGACTTTATAAAATGAAATGTCCAAGATCACAGTGCACTGATGAGTACTTTGGCTCTGAATAAATGCTCTCCTATTGGATTTGTCCAAAAGCAAATGGGAACAGTGACAGCTCCACTGTGACTGAGAGCTTGGATCCATACAGGCCATTTTCAACATTACACGTCCTTCTGGTTCACTGGATTCAGACCTCTGTTTGAAAAAAAAAGTGGTGAACTTTACAGTGCATGCCATATTTTGTCTTATGCGAAACATAATATTTCACACAGTACAGTAAATATTATGTCATTATGACGCAGTGCATGGATGTGTATATTATCTGCAGTGTGAAGTTAAAGACCTTTTTTGCCAGAACAAGTAAAAGTTTGACGGTTTCTATTAACAGACATCAATCATTCCTGAAATCGTGTCCAGAATTAAAATTGAGGGTTGCTCACATAATAGAAACGTGTCTTTTTATTACGATTGCTGGTGGAGGGATTGAGAGTCACATTGATGTAGATTGATTGTAGCTCTCTCTCTTCAGACTGAGGACAAATGCCGCAGTGGGTGATTAAATCCAGGCCCTTCGCTTGGACGCTTCTGGGGCGGATTTTCCAAGAGCAAGGGACTTGGCGCCGGGGATCCTGTGTATTTTCCACCCTGATCTCTGCTTGGCAGGGGCCTAAATAATAAAGCTCTTTTTACTGAGCAGCCCGGGGTTCCCTGTGTACAAACACAAGCCCTGCCCCCCCTCCGGCCTCTGCTGTTTTAACACGACCCGTCACCATGGGGGTTTACCTCACACCCCACTAAGCTCCCGTCCTGCAGTTGTCTGAAAGTCAGCCCCCACTCTGTCATGGACTCACACTGGGGTCAAGCCAATTTGGTCTTGAGGTAATTTTACTGGGACCAACGTGCACAATGAAAGGCTTGATCAGTGAACACAGGAGGCAGCTAACAACTGACAAACATCTAAATCAAATCTTGAGAGAAAAAAAAAATCATGGAAAAAGCTCCAAAAAGGTGAAGGAGGTCATTTAGAGAGTTTTTACACTGTAGTGCCCACTATGCCTACACGTCTCTGCCAGTCAATATTCCACATATGTTTTAGTGTTTTCAATGTTATTTTTAATTGCATCATGGAGTGCAGTAGGGTGTGAGACCAGTACGATCACGGAAATGTAGCAAGCGGTGATGAAACGTCCATTCATGCGGCCATGCATGGATGTGTGTTTATTTAACTACTGTGCAGGTTAATCTGGGCCCTCAAAGCCTGGTGCTGTGTGTTAGTGCCAAGGCTCACAAACCTTCTGAGCTCTGATCGGCCTGCCAGCTTTGAAACCTGAGGCGGCCAGAGAAGACTCCTCCGAAAACTACGGCCCAAGCCTGTCCTGCTCTCAAAAGACATTTAAAGGTAGGGCAAGGTAAGATAGGATAACTCCTGCATTTATACATATGTTACATGAAGTATCTGTACAGTAGAGAAATGCTCCTACAGTTGTGTTGGTCATTACAGTGTGTCACTAACAGGATTTGGTGGCACCTTTACCTCCACATGCCCATAAACATAAACCATTTTATAGAGATCCAGTCTCCAAGCAGCTGTGTAGGCGGGGGAATACACTCTAAAAAGCCAAAACAGTAGCTCGGGCAGTGCAGGAAAAATTAAGTGATTTTTCCATTTTTACCGGCTGAGCCATTTCTCCCATGAACAATAAACCAAAACAACACAGAAACCTCGGGGAACACTGGAAGAAATTAGTCCCCAACTGCAGTAGCTAATCAACACAGCCACAACACACACCACAACGCCCTTTCTGTGTGACAGAATTAAAGGCATATCCAAGTGTGGCACCCAAAGGTTTTGTGCTGTAATCATGGTGAACCACACAAAAACTCACCATGACATCAAGTTATTTAAAATTTGAAGCTAATTATAGAGGAGGGATTTTAATGAGATTGTTTGCATGCTGCTGAAAAAAACAGATTTAATGAGTGTCAAAGTAGTTTTGACGGGGGCAGTCTGCAAAAAACTTAAATCATCTTTATGGGGCTGAGATGTAATATAACAACCCACACAAGAGATATGGCTTCTCTGAGTTCAGGACTGGAGTCAATTCTTTTTCATTTCCTGCCCTACCTGAAGTCTACTGTATGTTTCAAACATATGTGGACCTATATGCTTATTTTCAAGTTTATACTTTTTGGATACATTTTTGGATGCTTAAAAAACCCCACAGTGTTTTCATACTGCCCCTCTATTCCCCCTCTGTCTCAGACACTGTGTTGTAGCGTCTGTCTCTTTAAGCCCCCTTCTCATAAAAGTCTACTAGGGGCGCAACAAATATAAATTAAAATAAATATATTGATACATATTATCCTCCTTAAGATACCCCTTCATTTTGAAATTCCCACTTTATATTTATGGCTTTTGTTAAAAAGAATAGTTTGCTTTTCATTTTAATGCCTGGAAGATATCAGTAATGAATCTGCCAAATCATAATTGTGTTGCTTTTTTGTAACAAATTTGGTATAATTGTAACTGATTGTGTTAAATAGAAATATGATATTGTCTCATATTGATCGTAGTCCCCTGTAATGAACTGAGTCAAATTGGTATCATGGCAAACTTTACTATATCAAAAAATATCGAGTCATTGTCCAAAGAATCGATACAATGTTGTGTCATGATGAAAATTTACACCATTAATGTCTGCTCTGGTCGGTCAGTGTTTCTCTGTGCTCACGGCATCTCTGTACCATACATCACTGCAGCTAAAGGAATGACTGTAACAGAGTATGGCAGCATTTTTACCCTGAAGAATTACCAGTACAAGCTTCAAAATGAAAAAATATATATACAATTGAACACATTCCAGCATGAATGTGATCCAAATTTGGGGATAAATAACCCACATCGGCCGTCAAAATCACCAGCTTCTCTAAAATTAGCATGAAGCTACATGTAGCATTGAACCGGCTGCAACAGAGTAAAGCAGCACCGCCACTCTCTGCCGTGCAAAATCACCAATAAAAGCTTCATAACCAAAAACTAAAGAATCAAACATGTTCCATCAGGAATCTGATGCGAAACCGGGAAGTTAACATCGGCATCCGAGATTACAGGTTTTCCTGACCATAGCATTTAGCATGTAGCAACATGTAGCAGGGTATTTAATGTAAACAATACAGTATCGTGCATGGAGCAGGCAACCACATATATAAATCTGTCACAAGCTTACCTTAGTTCAAGACAAGACTAAAATATACAGTTTGAAACATAGGGTTTACAGCATTACTTACTACTTAAATTTGGTCAGGTTTAATAACATGCAACACTGTAACATTATATAAATATATCACAGAAAATAAGGACGTATCTTAAGGCATATCTTAAGGGCCCATAAGAGGGGCCCGTTTCACAAGTGCCAAGAACACTCAACAGATGAAATCTGTGTGTGTTTTTGTATGTTCACAACTGAAAACCAAACATAAATTTTCTTTGTTTAGTATTTCAAACATTCATTATCTAACAACTGGAGGAGGCCACACACAGACACACACAAACACATAAAAAAAAGGGTGACTCAACTAAGAAAATGAGAGATATCTTTATCTCCTCTGTGGAGTGAGGAAGAAGAAAACACTGGTACCAAGCACAGCTCGCCTGGCGCCAAGCCACTGCCAAATATCAAGAATCAGTTTACAGTTTGACCTCACAGCAGCGCCTCCCTTTCTCTGCAGTCCATCTGTGAGTGAGTTTTATTTCTCCAGAATGTGCATGGATGAGGTGCTCGTTCAGCAGCCTCTCCAAAACACACCGAGTGGCCATCTGTGTATGACACAGTCTGTGCCGCACTTACTTGTGTTTCACTTTCAGCCCTAGGAATACTTTCATCTCCCTCTCTTTCAAGTCTTTGCAGTTGTTTCGACATCCTCCTCGTCAGCTAGAACCTCCTGTTTCTGCTTTTCTCATCTCTATAAACTGCTATAAAAGGTTTTTATCTATTTCTTTTTTTCCCTGTGCTCGGGAGCACACAGCTCGCTCTTTACTACTGTGTGTTGTACGTGGCCAGCACCATCAATCTCTGTTGCTGTTTGAACAGGCAACACAAACAGGAGGCACTGCGTCACGCGGTGTTCGCCTCAGCCTCCCCCTTCCACGTTTCTCCCTCATGCTTCATGATGTCTATCTGCTCTCCTACACTAACTAGCAGGGTTTGGGGGCAAAATCATGGTTTAAATCTAGCTTCTAACTAGTCGTGAGAACACCTACAATCCCCTCCCTAAACCTTGTTTGACATAAACAACATGCAGCTAATGCTGTTTTCCTCCCAACTCTCTAAACAAACTAAATATAGTGTTTGTAATTTTAGCTGTATTTTAGGTTTTGGGGTTTGTGGGTGCAGAATGGATCATGGTGCGGATAGTTGATAATAATCAGTGAAGCACCAGCAGGCAGATAGGATCAGCCACCCTCAGGGCAATGACGTACTTTACGATCATGCAACAGCGTTGCAGAATAAACCATCATGCCACGGATCCTCACACAAGAGTATTCAGTATTTTTGCTTACGGGCTGCGCGCCATGACAGTGAGGTACACCATCGCCCATACTGTGGTAATGCTGGTAATCTGTCACATTACCATTTCTTCAAGGCCGCATGCACCCGTGTCAAGGAGAGGGCGATGTGATGATATATACTGCTAGAGGATATACATACCATTATACAAAGTCAGATATCCTTTAAAAGGAATAATTTAACATTTTGGGAAATACCCTTCGTCGAGTTTGTGCCAAGATGAGAAGATTAATACCGCGCTCATGGCCAAGCGATAAAGGAACAGTTCAACCAAAAAAAAACAACAAAAAAAAACACATTTTCCTCCTACCTGTAGTGCCGTTTATAAATCTAGATTGTTTAGGTGCGAGTTTCAGAGTGTTGGAGACTGTAGAGATGTCTGCCTGTTTTCTCTCCCTCTCTCATTCTTCACTTGTGGTGCTCTAAAAACGAAAAAAACGAACATTTTTAAAACAGCAACGTCTCTTCTCAGAAATCTATGCTTTTTTTCCTAGAATACTTCCTACATGAAGTAAGAAGTATACAACACAACTGATACAAAGAGAACCAACATCTAAATAGACGAATAGCACAAAATGTTTTTAATTTAGGAATGAACTTTAAGTATGAAACGTGAGATTAGCTTGGACTGGAGGGGGAAAACTGCTAAGTGCGTGCAGTTAAAAAAAAACACCTACCTCTAACCCTCACTAATTAACAATGTTTGTTTAGTATGTACACAAACAGAAATATAAAAACTAAAATGTGTGTTTTATAATAATCAAAGCCTACTAGAGACGCTGCACAGGGATGCTGGCTAGATTAATAAACTGTTTTAATCAAGAAACAGTCACATATTCTCAGTTTAAACTCCATAAGACACATCAGAATGGTATGAATCTTCTCATAACTCTCAGATAAGCAGATAAGATCAAAATGTGCCTTTTTCTCGAAAGCCAAGAAAAGTTGATCTTCTCTTTAACCCATTGACGCCGGGAAAGCATTACCGCATTTCTACCATTAAAGCCGGGAGCGCTGTTGCGTCACTCTACCATTAAGGCCGGGACAGCGGATATGTCATTTTGTAGTATTTGTATTTTTTCCCACCTATTTTCGGTCTCTTGGACAATGAAATGCATCAGAATCATGATCAGAATACATGCGGGAGTGTCACAATGCAACATCTGACTTTTCTAGAACTTTAAATCATGGCGGAAGACGACTATAGGGGAGGAGCTCAGCAGTAAGTGACGTAAGAGATCTGATGAAAACAGCGCCGATGATTTAATTGCTGATCCGGACTTTGAACCCTCGGAACCAATCGACCGGCATTTGTGGATGGGGAATATGCTTTTAGACGACATATTTTCACCGAAGAACAGACAGATTTGTGGCCATCTGGAGATAATAATAATATTATTAATAATATATTAATATTAATAATAGGCTAATTGATTGTGATGATGATATAAGAAATCATGACTGTTTATGTCTTATATTACTTTATGCGTCGTTGAGTACCCTGAAAAGTGCAATATATAAAATGTATTATTATTATTTATTATTATTATGATAATTATTTATTTTTTTATTACAGTAGGCTAATGAGAACTATGTCTTGTTCTTCCAATGGTCATATCATGTTTGCTTCTTGCTAATGGGCATGTATTAGTATTATGCATAGGATTTTTTATTCAGTCAAATGTAACATTTGCTGAGATTGTTGATTTTTTTAAAATCTTTATTGAAGGTTTGGACAAATAAACTCAACTTCGCATGAAAGCCACGGGTATAAGCTCTCAAATACTTTTTGAATTTCATTTTTATCTGCTACAGAGGCTGAAAAATCTATTATTTAGTAGGTGTTGAATTTCCAGAAAAACTTCAGGTTTTAGGGGGTCATTTGAAAATCACCCATAGGTTTTCCAGGCATTTTTTTCCAGGTGCTTTAGGCCTTAATGGGTTAAACTATGGTCTGGGTGAATACTAGATTCTTACTGGCTGCAGAGTGTCCATTAATTCCGGGCAATGGACACATTCCAGTGAAACTTTAGATTTTGATTGCAAAATGCATGAAAATATAAATGAATGGTCCTTTTTTTTTTCTTTGGCAAGTGACCATGGTTTAAGCGGGATAATGCCGTAAGAGGTGTCAATTATCGGGAATTAATGACACCGTGTCATCCATTATTTCCTGATAATGGACTACTTGTGGTCAGATATTATACTTCTCAAAATCTCAATGTTGTATTAATCCATTTGCATAACTATGACTTCTTTATGGCAATATTGGATTATTTTGAATCAGTGTGATGAATTACCTCTCAGTTATTTATATCAATCATTATTTTATTGTAGTTTCTTCGTTGGATTTCTAAAAATTTAGTGAAATGTAAATCAGTGTCCAAATACAAAAACTGTATATTGTGAAAGTAAAAAATGTTGTCGTCCACTTCTACCTGTGTCACAGATGAGCACACGAGATGGTGAAGTGTGTTTTTGTGTGTGTGCGCCAATAAGCACCAAGTAAGACATCTCCCTGTGACCTAATATCAATAACAGTCATTTAAGAAAACATGCACCTGACGTTATCTTGAGACACACTTGAGTTACAATTCAGAAGAATCAAGCCAACAAAGAAATGACAACAAACAAGCAGAAGCCCTAATGAGTACAAACCAAGTGACCTAACTGTTTGCATGTACAGTAAGTTATTCCAGCAGCAGTGAAATGTCATATGCATACAAGGGGCCTTATTCAAACATCCATCTCTACATGTGGGTGGGCAGGCCGTCAGGAGTTTCCCCAGCGAGCCTGAGGTCACACCCTGCTCGTCCTCCTCCTCCTGTGACCTTCCTGTCTACAGTTCATTTATTCCACATTAATAAAGGTCATAAAAAGAAGGAAATTCTGTAGCGTGGCATGCTGTATAAATAGTGTTGACACAACAAATGACTAAATAGGGCAGTGTTGCATGGGTATGATGTCAGCCCTGTGCCTTCCCGATAAAACCAAACATAAATCTCTTCTTCTCTTTCTTTGCATTTTCCCATACTATCTCTCGCCAAAGTGTTACAATAATAAAAGTAGCAATTGATTCATGGCGCATAACTGACAGCTGTTTTTTGTGAGAATGACTTAAGCTAGATAAGAGTGCAGAGAGTGGTATTTTTATGCCATCTTCGCAGCTGGATTTTGCATTAATGGATAGTATTTCCACAGATCCACGTGCAAATGAACCTGTAGTACCAGGAAAAAGTCATGACAGAAAGTTTAACAACCAATCGATGCCAAGGATCAGTCATTAGCTAACTAGAGAACAATGAGATCATCAGAGAATCAGTCAAATGGGAGCTGCTCTCAGAGTACTGGCCTACAGTCAGGATGATCTCATAACTGAGCTGCTCAGAGGCAACTTTATCTCTATTTATGCCAATGAGAAGTTTAATGTAGTCATTTATTAAAACCAGCACTTAAAATCAGCCACAGTATTCATTTTCAGAGATGATAGGATGACGGCAGAAAAAATATGGTACTGAAAACACAAATTATACCCACAATGGACATTGATTATGTTTTATTTTTTTCTTCTGTGCCCCTGACATGAATCCTTCTGGGCCTTCTTGTTCATTCGAGGAGTCAACCATGTTTATACGTAGCAATGCTGCCACCCTGTGGCCAGGAGAGGCACACACAATCCTGTACTTATTTATACATTATTGGTGTGTGTGTGTGTGTGTGTGTGTGTGTGTGTGTGTGTGTGTGTGTGTGTGTGTGTGTGTGTGTGTGTGTGCTAGAATTCTATCAGGGCAAGGTACTTAAAGGTATTTGGAAAAATAAAAACTAAAATAAAAAATGGTGGGTGAGTATTCTTCCTTCCCTTAGGTATAAGCATCAATATGACAATGTAAAACACTAATAGAAAAGAATACACATTGTAGGATTGGGACTCGAATTTTCAACTCAAGTACAAGTAAAATTACTTGTGTAAAAATTTACTTAGATGAAAAAAGTAGTCAGTTAAAATCACACAGGTCAGTTAAAAGTCAGATCAGTTAAAAGTCAGGTCAGTTAAAATGTAGTAGGCCTACGCAGGCTATTTATGGTAAAAAATGAGGATGTTATATGAACGACACATTTAGCCTTCAAAATAAAGTGCATAACCATAGCCTGTATAAATGACATGACGTTATGTGCATATACATAGCACACCACAGAGCCTTAATGTCCAAACACACACAATATTAATTTCCTACAAAGTAAGCATACAACTGATTGTCAAATATTTCCGCACTATATCCAGAAAATACATAACTACACTTTGTTTTTTTAATGACCGCCAATAAATTTAAAAAAAAAGGGGGAACACCACAGCAGTTACAAAAAAGCATTATTAGGCCATGTTTTAGAAACAACAAAGAAAACTTCAGACACGAGTTATATCCATCACCATCAGTCTGTTGTTGAACTCACCTGTCTGAACAGCATTTAGTGAGACTCGTGCATCATGAAGTCCTCCTCAGTCTGTCCCAGGTCCAACTTCTCTGCGCGTAAATTCCCAGTAATGTAATGTATAACAATATATAACTGCAGAAACAGCAGAAAGTCCTCACGTTCTCAAGTTTTAGCATGTAGCGCGTTAGCTAGATAGACCCAGAATGCACCTGTTGTGCACCTGGGGCTGGATTCACAAAAGTGTTCTTAAGATAAAACTTAGGAACATCCTTTTCTTTTCCTTAAGAATTTTCTTAACAATTGTCGTATGTCTTAGGAACTTATCAGTTTTCTCACTTAGGATGTTCTTAGATTTTTAACTTAAGATCATTCGCCAGAAAAACAGTTGCGGGCCTAGGGAGCCTATATTGTCTAACCAAGACATGATCAGGGAGTGTCAGAGGATCAATTATGTCTCTCAGAGGCCTATTGGTGGTTTTTGCTCCCTAGCTGCCACCCAAAGAATCTAAAAGTAATAATAGTAAGGAAATATTATCAGTAACTTGGCCTACTTAAATCATGTATAGTGATTAATTAAGTAGTATCAAATACAACAACTGCCTCCGTGATTTACTAAGAGTACATTGTAGTGTAATCTAGGAATATGTCACACAGACTGAAAGGACATTTAAATGATATGTCAACAGCCAAAATAAGCTAAAAAGCTAGGGTTAAACTAAATATTAAAGAAATCAAATAAATGTCATAAAAAAAATCTTCAGGTAAATCCATATCAAGACTTATTTTTTCACTGTAGCTGTTTTCAGACTGCTGAGGGCTTCTCTTAAAGTTGTGAAGAAATATGAGAAGAAATTTAAGAACTTTGTTTTCAAGAATCTCATTTGTTCTCAAGTTCTTTGTGATGGAAAAAAAAAAGAAAAGATAAGAATTTCTTCATGAATACCAAATCTTCTTAAATTTCATCTTAAGAGCAAAATTAAGAAAAAAGTGTCACTTAAGAAGAATTTTTTTCTTAAGAATGCTTTGTGAATCCGGCCCCAGGAGTGTTTGATTTGGGTCACTTAGGGTGCATTATGACTGAATTATGTATGATTATGTATTTATATATAAATCTAAGATAAGAAGACATAAGAAGATACAATTACTTAAATAATAATTGCTTTAAAAAAATAATTACCAGCCTAGGGAGTCTGATGATAATTATTTAAATGAATTTAAATAATTTATAAGCCTTTTTTATGAGGCCTTAATTACTCATTTAAAAAGTAGGTAGCAAAAATAACAAAAAGAAATTAAACTAAATGTCCCTGTGAAATGAAGTGGAGTAAAAATAGTAACATAAAATAGAGATACTTCTTAAAATTACAAGTAGGCTACCTAAAAATGTACTTAGCTACTTTTCACCACTGGTAGGCTATATTTAGCTACGCAATTGTATCAGTAAAAGTTCGTACTATTTTCTATTTTTGTTCTTGAGAGAGCACCTTACCTTTATCATAGCAGCCTTTAAAATTAGTAAAATTAGTTTTTCACAACTGTTTGTTTATTTTTCCTTCATAGCACAAGAAAAACAGAGTCAAGGGAGATCTTCTAACCTGAACTTGTGATCACGTTGTGCTTTGATCACTGGAGAGAGACAACTGCTGTGTGTGGATCTGTGTTCACAATGATCTATATGGCTTTCAGTTCGTAAGAGATAAATGTAAAGAGTGATGTAAAGCATGACACCAAATGAAGAAAATAAACTTTACAAAACAGTTTTATTTCATGTTAAATAAGTAAAGTATACATTTTTTGGATAATTTCTACCAAAATCAATCATAGAAACATGGATATTGTATTTACAAGGTTAGCTGTTTATGCAAGAACAAGATTAACCACTTCATTATGAAATATGTGCCTACTGAACATAATCAACTGTATACTTGTAAAATACTGACAGGTAAAATTGTACAAACAAACATTGAATAAACTTGTCATTTAGATTTATTAGAGATATTCAATTTAAACTTCAATATAAAAATATTTCTGAACAGTGAATTTTATATGCTTAAAATTGTGCGTTAAACATCAGATTTAATTCAGCATTTTAGCTTTTTTTTAATTTATAAATAGTTAATACAACACTGTACATCTAACTCTTCCTAGAAGGGACGTGTGGTCTCAAGACTTCATGATTGTTCTGTTCTATCTCAGCATGTTACACTGGAACAGGAAGGAGATCACGACCGTTTTCAAAGCTTTAATGTTAGTGTCTAAAACCTGGCTTCTCTGATGATTTCCGGTCCAGCCAGGCTCCCATTCTGGCAGTCTGAAGGTCCCTATTGATCAGAACAGGCGTGTTAATTCAACACTTTTATGGATTAACACAGTAGTCGATTTTTGTCCCCCGAGAGTCAAAAGAATTCATGAAGAACGCACACATGACCCCAACACAGGTAAACATTGCTGTACGTTCTGTCGCAACCTCAAAAGATAACATATGACTGAAAACATGAGGGTTTTTTTGTTTGTGTCATATTCTCCTACCTGTACATGTTTCTGTAGCTTTAGGTCATTGATAGACTTAAGGGGCAGAATAGTTTTATTTGAAGGATACACTCGCCACAAAAGGACAAAAGATCAGTTAAAAAGCTGAAGCTGCAAAGCAGTGCAACGGTGACCTCTGACCTCAATATATCTGAATGCAAATGGGTTCTATGAGTACCCACAAGTCTCATGCAGTTTGGAGCAAAAACATGCAGTTTTTTTCATGCAACACAAATGCGTTATTTTGGCCTACTGTATTTGAATATTTGTGCATACTGGGGTCCCTAAACAGCCTGTGGATTGTATGAATTAGGTATGACTGAAAAGTTGAGACTCTTGTGGATTCACCCTGCCTAATTGTATTCATGTCTGTGTGATGTTTGTCTCCATAGCAGCATGTTATTGTAGTAAGAGCATTTTTTCCAAACTTGACCTCCCTTCATAAAATGAGCTGCTGTGACCTCTAGGATAATCACAGCCTTGTAGAACTTTACAAACACAAACTTGAGACCTAGAGCATTCAGGGGCTTTCCTTGGTATATTGACAATGAGGAGGTTTCTCAGCAGTTTCCAGAACAAAAGTGCTTGCCATTCAGATTCAGATGCTGAAAAAGGCAATTCTTGCAGAAATCATGAAAATGTCAAAAGTTATTGATACCAAATCAAAGCCTGGATTATTTTTCTAAAGTGTTCCTCTAAAGCTTGGTGTCTTTATGTAACGACTCAAACATTTATATAACAACCTAAGACACATAATAGAGCATATAAATGGCCTTAACATACTCATATCATGATGTGTTAATTCCTTTACTATTCTAAACTTCCAACAGTTCAATAGGCACCTAACCAAAACGCAATGTTTTTGACATATTTATGTACTATAAAAACTTGACACACAGCAATGAGCTGCATCTCAAAATATTTTACCAGCTTCCAGATCATGTACACCAGTTCTATGAGGCATTTACTGTTGACCTGCTATCTCCCCCAAAAGATGACCTGCCCCCTTACAAAAGACAGTAATGGGTCTATGGTCGGAAGGAGGGGAGTGTAACAGGTTTAGGCATTTCTTCTTGCAGCACAGTTTTTAAAAATGTCTCTGTACACCAATGAAGATCTTAACCCATAAGAACCCAGAACTATCCCTTATTATGGGGGATATACAACAGACCAAGTGAACCACATAGAACACATTTCTGATGTTTTAAAAAAAAATACTACGCCTAAATGTCAAAGATCTGTGATGTGACATATACGTTACATTGGGCATTTATGGTATTTATGTTTATGATATTTCTTATTTTTGAATTAAAAAACTAGACACATTTTCTACTTACAGAAACACAAATTTGTCTTTTTCTTTGCATCTCCACAACATATAATAAAATTGTGACATTAATCGTGCTGTTGAACAACAAATTATTTTTCAGATTTGTTTTTAAGTAACAAAATAAGAATAAATCAATAATAAATAAAAACAAATTACCATTTGCCTTTTTTGTTTTCATCTCCATAACATATACCATAATTGTGACTTTAATAGTGCTGTTAGACAACAAATTCCAATTTCAGATTTGTTTTATGTAACAAAATAATAATAAAACAATAATGAATAAAAATAAATAACAGTGCCTCTTTTGACGGCTTCTCAACAAGCTACTGTAGCTGTAGAACACTGAAAAACACACTTATGTACTAGAACATTTAAAATGTTTGTGACACCCGTGTCACTGTGGGTTCTCATGGGTTAATAAAGCCAGCTAGCATTGCAATTGATGTAATTGGAGAAAATCAGGCTTGGTGACAAATAAAAGCCTCATCTTTACATGATTGTGTGAATTATATTCAGCGTGACAATAAGAAACAGTGAGGGAGAGAAAAGGCAGATTTACAGGTGGAAGGATGTGCAGCAGGTGTTGGTGATTGCAGACAGTGTGTGCTGATCGCTCTGTGCTCCTACCTTTGTGTATCTGCGTGTTGAGCTAAGATTTGAGCAGATTTTTTTTGTGAAGGCAGAAAGGTTTATTGATCAGGCATGTGAAGGAGGAGTCTGCGGCTTGGAGATTAGCGCCGTGGCTCCGTAGTCTTGTCCCGTCATCTGCCCCTCCGCCTAAAACAACAGCTACTGATCACTTCTCATTCAGCGTTTACAGAGGCATGAGTCTCCAGGCTGGGATGAAGCTGCTGCGACAGAATCTGATCCAACAGGTTTTTGTAATTCCCCAACAGAAATCTTGCTTGAATTAATTAAAGTCACTTCAAATATTCTAAAATGTCAAGCAAAATTCAGCTTTAATGTAAAAAAAATAGTTTGACATTTAGGTTAGGTGAGAAAATTGATATCACCTCATGTTATGTTGTTCACTCTGTTAGCATTACTTGTGAGGAATATGACTGAATATGATTTGTTGTCATCAGTAACTTCACCACAGAGCTTGGAGACTCATGCAGGCATCCAGGCATCAATAATGACCATTTTGTCCATGATTTTGTCACCTCCCAAGGGAAGCACCGCAAAGTTATGCACCCAAAGGTTGGAAGTTACAAGGTGATAAAACAGAAAGACATTATAGCAATAAACATCCAGACAAATACAATAAATACCCATGGTGTTAGTCAGTTTACACATTTTCTAACATGCAAGCAGATGCATGCTCCTCTTTTTTGCAAGAGAAAGATAAAAACTCCAACATGGAGTAAAGACAGTGCAGCAGTATTGAGCCATATCCAGAAATATCATTACGAAATGCAGGCCGAGTCATAAAAGACGACAAAAATAGACACAATGAGGAGCACAATGTGAGTTATTTCTGGAGCAGCACAAGACGCACATGTGACTTTGATTGCATGCCTTTCATGCAAACTTACGAAAAGAAACTTAACTCACAGGCCTTTTTTACAGCAGTCAATTTGACTCATCATTGTAGGAAAAGCCTGTGCTACTTTAAACATAAACAATGGCTCTGTCTATTTAAACGTCTAAGTTGTAACAGAGCCTGGAACTGAAGCAGTGAAACAGTATATATTAATTTTATGATATGCTTTTCCTTTTGAGACATATCAAAATGTCTATGAAAAAGGCTTATTCAAAGTACACTACCACCACAGTTGTTACCCTACAGTGCAGAAAAACACAGCATCACACCCCCTTTCACACTTTCACACTCACTTCTGCTTTGGCCAACCGGTTTGCATTTTGCCTCCGCAGATCTGACTTGATAAAACCTACACAAAAAAGGAAACAGAACAGGAAAAGCCTGCATGAGATAAAGACACAAAGTGTGGTTGAACGACATGGTGTAATACAGGTGACTGTCCAGCAGGTGGCTCCTGTGCACAGAGACATCACAGTGGTGACTCTATCCAAGTATAACAGCACTTTGTTAAGGATTTTCCAAGACTGTGTGGCAACAAATGCAAATGTGAAGAGAGTACAGTATACAGTCTAACTCAAGTCATGCTTCCTATTCCCTCCAAACTCTGCAAAGTTGCACAAAAGCTTAATCATTACCCTCAATTTCCACTTAAAGAGAATGGTTTCAAAAACAAATGCTTACCTTTGAGACTAGAGAGTCATTCCTGTACATGCATTTTCATGACAAATCATATAGGTCTCTCTTTATCATAAATGAGGAGTTTCGTTGTGGTTTTCTCACCTTTCCTCTTAAAGCTGGCATGATGACCACAACAAGAAGTCCACTCATGTGTCAAAATAATGAGTAAGTTTCAAAATACACTGAGTCACTTTGTTGACCTTTGTGAGCAGACAAGTCTCATTAAATAGTCTGGCTGGGTTTTTTCTACTGTGCACAATGTTTAGCTTCAGTGGCTAATGAATTCTTTAAAAGTTATTCATTGCTCATAAACCTCCTCAATGGGCCATGCAAAAAGACTTGAGGGATGAAGTATTGTATTTAAAGGGCCAAGTTATCCCCAAATCAAAAATACATATTTTCTCTCTTACATGTAGTGCCATTTATCAATCTAGATTGTTATGGTGTGAGTTGCCAATTGTTTGAGATATCAGCCATAGAGATGTCTGCCTTCTCTTGAATATAATGGAACTAGATGACACTCAAGTCGCCAAATAAAACATTTCAGTCACTCAACAGCAGTGTGTCTTTCCACAAACCATGAACCGGTTACTCAAGATAATCCACTGAGCTTGCTGTGAGCAGTTTCATGTAGGAACTATTTTCTTTCTACTGAACTACACTTGCAAAACTTATCACTGCGCAGAAAGAAACATGCACCTACTAAAGATAAGTGGCTCTTGCTCTTGTCTTGATAGTGTGAAATGTAAACATCACTGACTTGGCAAGCTCAATGGTGCCAACTCTAGACTTCCTTCCACATAGTTCCATTATATTCAAGAGAAGGACGATATCTTTAATATTCAGCAACTCACACAAAACAATCTAGATAGGTGATAAATTACGGATAAGTTTTGATATTGGGGTGAACTTTAATACAACAAATCTGTGTGTATGTCAGCATACGTGTGTGAGCATTTATGACAGTTTTATAATTACCTTCTGATGAGACAAAGTTTCCACTACTTGGTCAATGAACAACAAAATGTTTACAGCACCACCCACTCACTTGTTTTTCAAGAAACTTCAGCTTTGAGTTTAATGAAAAACATCCGTTTTTGAGTTGGGAGATCAGAGGGAAGAAGAAAAATGCATGTGGCTGGTTACACACTTTTTTTCCCCAAATATCAGTAAAACTGTTTTAATGTAACTCATTTAAGGGGAAAAAGGAAAGATTTCTAAGAACTCTCAGCCCTGAGGTGCTTCTAAGTTCAACCTACGTAACTGTAAGTACGTGACATATTTATTTCAGTATATGCAACAATAAAACCATATTTGTCAACATGTTATATTCTATCTGTGTCATGACATTCAACCCTGAAACAGTCGTCCAGGTGAAACAGTAACCATCGTCTGCATTCTTGGAATTCAACAGTTTTCCCACAGAAACAGCAAACAGAGACAATTGTTAAGCATAAGACCAGTAGCTTGCTATGACTCTCCACAGCACGTGTTTCACAGAGAGCAAGCTCTTACCTGTCATTATTGTGCCGATTAGAAGAAAAACACAGAGGAAGATGTTTCCTGCCAGCGTGTTGAAATGGTCGATGATCTTCCCCTGGCAGATGGTGAAAATAATGCCAAACACCTGGGTATGCAGAACATGTAACTGTTAGGAATAAATCTGTTGTTTGCACGCACACAAGCAACCTTCACAACCCTCACAACCACAACAGAAGAACGATGGGAAACAAATGTCCTTAAAGAACCTCGTCGCTCCAGTTTCTCACTCAGCAGCCAGGCCTTTTAAGAAGCTGTATATTGATATCTTCTGGGGAAAATGCAACAATAAAAGGACCCATCTATGGTCTGTTGACAGGCAAGATTTGTGAACAGTGGTAGCATTATGTGTCAGATAAATTTGCATGGCTCCCACATGTTCATACGTGGTTTGCAAGAATTATGCTTGTTTTGTCTGTTGTTTGTTACAGATCTGGTGAAACAAGACCCAGATGCATAAACGATGAGCATGTACAAAACTTTTTCCTACACATAAACTATGTGGTTAAAATGGAAGAATGTGGGGACCTCACGCATTCTTCACACTATGCATTCACAAGGTTTAAGCTAAGATAGTTGTTGGTAATATGAAGGTGAACATGAAATATCAAGAGAGAGATGCAACCTTATAAAAAAATGCAGCATCAAAGGAACACATTTAACTGCATGGATTCTGGAAACTGTTAGTGTTATACCTCTGCCAAGGAGGTTATGTTTTCAGTTTGGTCTGTCAGCATGATTACAGAAAAACTACTCGGCCTGATTTTTATGAAACTTGGTGGAAGGGTGCAGCATGGGCCAAGAAGAATCCATTAAATGTGTATCTGAAACACTGGGCAGGTTCACAAATTATTTTCCTCTTACTTTAACATTGTGAGATAGGGCGCTATTTGTGCTGCATTCATGTGGGATCAAAATAATTGGAAAAATGAGTTCCTGACTGGGAAAATTACCCTTTAAGTTTGATCAATAACTCTAAAAGTCTGAGAAAAGTTTGGGACACATTTCATGGCTCACCTGATCCGTTTCCTTCATTATTCATATGCAAATACTAGAAACGGCTGTCACCATGTTGTGTAAACGCTCCAAGCAAAATAATACACGTGCATCCATGTTGTTTCCACATTACAGCGATAAGCTCATGAACACACAGTAATCAGACTATGTAACCTATGTATTGTTATATATATATACCCAGGTCTCCTTGTGTACAACCAGTAAAAACAAATATTCCTCCTCTCACTATCCCGCTGGCCTTTTCTTCATTGTTTTATGTTTTGCCTACAGAAGAGTTCACTGTGCTGCACCTGTGCTGAGCAGTTGAGGAGTCCGGATGAGGTTCCTTCTGACTCTGGGTATGTCAGCTCCACTGCAAACTCAAAGCCCAGCGGCAGGTAGCCGGTCATGAAGAATCTGGACAGAGACACACAGTAAATGTAATTGTTAAATCACATAGAACTGCAACTCTTCTTTCTACTAAATAACAACATTTCTGGCATTAAATGTCAGTAACACAGCCTGGATTGTACATGAATGGGTTAAAGCGAAAACACACCTCCTACACAGGTGCAGTTCAGTGATGTGTTCTGCCTCTCCCTCTATCATAATAACTTGTAATAATAATAAGAAGTGGATGATGAGCTTTGTACATACTAAATGTCAATATCCTCCTCTATTGTTTTGACAGTGTTACACAGGAATCACAGGTTCTGAAAGCTGTCCACTGTCACTAGATTTATTTCTCACTAATAGCATAACATTGTCTTTCCACTGAAGTGACGACAACTGAAACTAAACGGCAGCAAAACATCAGCCTGCGTCAGCACATACTGTATTTCCAGGCACATTTCTTTGATCTTTACATACACAGCCTCTGCCTATGAATACACTTTCATATCAAGAACATACAGCAATGATATGTGACGGTTATTGGTAAGGCTGTGTAAGAATTTGTCTTAGATGCTATTATAGGTTAAGAAAAAATATGTGGAGCGACAGTTGTACGCACTGGATAAAATGAAAGAAATGTTAACTTTTTGAATGGAGTATGGTTTAGAAGGAATGTGAAGTATGCTGGAGGTAATTTAGTCTCTAAATTAACAAATTAAGCATTCTGTGAGTTATTTCACTATTCAGCCTGAGTCGCCTGAGTGAATGGCATACACTGGCTGGCATTATGTGTGCATGTATGGTACATTGTGTAGGTGTGCCGTTACAAAAAGGGTGAGTCCCATCTAGAAGCCACAGAAAAAGTGTCATGATTTCACAAAAACCACATAAAGATTAAGACTAGAAGTAAAATACTGCTCCGTACAAGATCTGGTTTAAACTACAAATGGAGGGCCTAGTCGATTATTTTTACTTCAATTATTATTTTGGTAACATTTTACAATAACCATCATTTATAAATGGTAAACAGATAGTTTATTAATGTTTAATCATCATTTATAAACCGTATATAGACCATTTAGAATGGTAAATACATAATGTATTAATGTTTAACTAACTACATAATTTATAAATGACAAATAGAAGGTTTATTAATGTAAGTTTATAGTTCATTTACCAAAAACAAACAATTTAATTATAATTGATAGTTAATTAATAGTGTTAGTTGCACTCATTTTAACATTTTTAACACCATATTAAGTATGTTAATGATTTTAAAATGATTCATATACCTTTAAGAAATTGGTTTAAAACATTTAACGATTAAATATGTATAGCACTTTGTAAATGGTTAATAATTGGTTTATAAACCATCTATAAGCATTACTTAGTTGGTTATTGTAAAGTGTTACCATTATTTTTTTGTTGGTTTTGATAGCAGGATTAATAGAGAATGTATCATCCTGTGCAAAAAAAGTAATTTCAAAACTGTGGCCTGCATGTTTTTTCTTTTTCCATGAGCAGGAGGCAGTGTGATCTTTGCTCTTCCTGGCCTTTAATACTCGGCCAGTGTGTACAGAAGCAAGTCTTCACCTGAGGTCATCCTGTATGTAGGCTGTATGTGCAAATGATTATCAAGCCAAAGTTCACCTCAAAATAAACACGGCTGTAAATTATTATTTTAAATGTCAATAGAAATATTGCACTTGGAAAGTATATATAGGTTGCATACATTTCAAATTGGTTTCCATTTCTGATTCATTTTAGGTCCAACTGAAATTTTTTAAGGTCTTTGGGTGGAAGTGTTTTCTGATTACATTTGAAAAATTGATCATGCTGTTTGTCTGAGAAGATTTTCTTATCATTTCATTTTCAGGTACTTGGGACTACTGTTTTTTCTATATATTTTATCAAATTTTAGAAGCAAAAAAGAGTAGTCCCATGTACCCAAATAAATAAATTCTATAAATAAATATTGAATGATGTGAAAAAGGCTGTATCTTGGAAACTACAAGGAGCACAATCAATTATTTGAGATCTATGAACTCATCAGTTCAATATCAAAGATATGCACTCCAAGCAGTGTAAAATAAATTGAAATGGAATTTAATATGGAACATCAGAAAAATGTTGTGGCAGTTTTCTTTATCATACAAGGTAAAGTCTTTGGGCAAAAATGGGTTAAAAAACCTGCCTTGGAGGACACAGCCTCTGTGTAAGGAATGTGCAAATGGTTAGAGCTGATGTTAATGAGCTCATCCAGCTTGCATACTTATAATCAGTATAGTTTTGGTGACTTTGTTGTAAATGTTTCTATATACAAATCAGTTTGGTTTCCCGTCTCTTGACTGAATGAATTAAGTGTAAAGCAAAATCATTAAAAATAAAACATTCCTTTGGTACAACCCTAATTTCAAAAGAGTTGGCACACTGATAGAGTGCATACCACTAAGGCTTAGTCCCTGTAAGCAGACTGTAGGGTTTGAATCCAGCTCGGAGCTCTTTCCTGCTTGTCTTCCCCTTTCACTCTGTAACTCTAACTATCAAAGTAAAGCTGAAAAAATGCCCCCCCCCAAAAAAAAATATAAGTATATAAGTAAAAATCACAGTTAGAGCGTTACATATCTAGTGTTTTTCACAGTGTCCCAACTTTTTTTGGAATCAGGGTTGTATATCATAGTCTTTCTATACCCAAAAAAATAATAAATGTATGAATGAATGAATGAATGAATGAATGAATACCCCAGAGCTCCAGCGGTGATGAAGACCACCCATAGGTGTCCCAGATTGAGTGTAGCAGCATAAACTATCATCCCCACCAGAGACATGAAGTAGACTGCGAGCGTCGTCTGCCTGGAAAAACAGATGAAATATGAACAACACTGAACACTATGTTCATTATTATCATTATAAACATACACAGTACCGCTGAATTTACCGCTCTTAACTTTTCAGTAGGTATGGTAGAAGACCACTGTAGCTTCAAAATAAGTGTGATTGGTTACAAACAGCTTCAACATTTAAAGGTGCCTTGTGGAGATTTGACCACTAGTAGCACTGTGGAGCTATGTTATATGAAACAAAAACATCACATAAACATCATTTCATTCATCTTGAAATTAGTCTTGTTCACAGTGATCATAACAATTTGTAATAACAATTAAATGTTTTAATTAACAGATGTACTGTAGAGATTGTTTACTTTATTAATTACTTTATTAATCCCAGAATGGGGAAATTCAACCTCAGCATTTAACCCATCCATGTCAAGTGAACACACCATGCAAGGAGCAGTGGGCAGCACATAACTGCGCCTGGGGAGCTATGTGGAAGGGTTAGGTGCCTTGCAAGGGCACTCCAGTCCTTGACATGTCAGTCCTGGGAATCGAACCGGCAACTCTCATGTTAGAAGCACGATCCTAACCTCTAGGCCACAGACTGCCCAAGATGAGCAATCAGAGTAGGGCTGGGCGATATGACCCTAAAAGAATATCAGGCTATTTTTGCGATAACGATATACTTGACGATATTACGAAATACTTAAAAAGATATTAAAAATATGATTTTTTTTTGTCTGTATAAATAAACAAAAATCTAAAATGTAGTGTGAAGTGCAAATCTCAACAGTTGCCAAATACAAAAAAAATTACTCTTGACTCTTGAGTATGAGCAAATAATAAAAATATCCATTTAGGGGTTTCGGGGGCATATTTTAATGACATTTTGTAAAGGAGAATAAAGGTTCTTGTATGTTTTATTTAAGGCATCTTATTTTGACAGTCTTCTTGTAAGTTCTGTGGTGGACACATTGTGCTCTTGTTTTGAAAGCTGCATGTGTTTAGCAACAGAGATTAAGTAGCTTTTTGTGATTAAAACAACTTTAATTGTTAGCTAATATTAACTTTACGCCAAGAAGTAGGAATGAAGTAGGAATGTTGCCAATATCATGATATGCATTTTTTTTAACCATAAAAAAAATATACCGATATTATCGTGAACAATACGATATGGCACACCCCTAAATCAGAGTGAAATTAAAATATGTATGAGAGTAATTAAAAATATTTGGTTCAGACAACAAAGCCAGGTGGGGTTGAACATGTCCCTGCGTGTGTGCCACAAACACACCCGCATTTCCCCATTTGCAAAACAAAATTTGAAAGAAGACTGAGGGGGGTCGACTGAAACCCCCCATAGGGAGGACACTGCTGTCTCTGCGCAGCCAAAAGACACACAAAGGCCGGAAAGGTCAGCGTTAGAGCAGCATGCTACACCTGGACAAACAGACACAGAGCCCCAACAGCCAACACATAAACACTAAACAAGATTTGCAGCAGGATGAGGAGCGAACTGGCAATAAACAGAACAGACCTAATAAACCTAATGTTGGATACAAAAGACATGTAAACTACAACTTCAACTCTCTATGTATGTTATTTGATTCCCAACAGTTCTCCAGGAGGACAAACTGTTGTTCTTTACTTCCAGTGGTGGAATGTAACTAAGTACATTTACTCAAGTATCCAGCTTCCAGAAGCTGTTGGATATATGCTCCAAGTATGGGGTTGAGTTTAACGTACAGTACAATGCAAAAAAAGAGTGTTGTATTGATATGTAGGACCAAGGAAGATCAGAAGCTGCACTTTCCAATGTTTTACCGGTCAGGGCAATCCCTCTGTGTATCTAACTGTACGAAATATCTTGGGCACATCATCACTGACAAGATGGAAGATGATGCTGACATGTACAGGCAGAGACGAATGTTGCATGTCTAAGCAAACATGTTAGTCAGGAAATTCCACTACTGTTCTGATGATGTGAAAGTAAACTTGTTTCGTGCTTACTGCACCCCTATGTATGCAGCCCCATTATGGGTCAGCTACAAAAAGGAGACCCTGCGCAGACTTCAGGTAGCATACAATGACTGTCTGAGGATACTAGTGAAAAAGCCCAGGAGTAGCAGTGCTAGTAAGCTCTTTTGTGACTCAGGGCTAAGCACTTTACAGGCTCTCTTGAGGAACCTGATGTTTAAATTTATGTCTCGACTTGATGAGTCACAAAACTGTATTATAATGATGCTCACAAGCCCAAGGTGCAGCTCGGTCAGATATCAATCATATCTGTGGAAACATTGGTATGGGTGCCTTTTAAAACTCTCATGAATAAGAGTATGTTTGCATGTGTTTAT